>NC_084913.1:4673313-4973313 GCF_949316345.1 Pungitius pungitius
ACAACAACAATACAACACGGTTGCTACAACAACAGTAGCAACCGTGTCTGACTGCCTGGCAATCTTTGGATTATGTCTTATTCCAGCATGGAACCTCCTCCGTCTGAATCATCTCAGAGACCCCATTTCCTTCACGACAGCCGCAAAGAAACGACGTGGAGCCCCCCGCCATGCCCCCCCCCCCCCCTTTTTTTTCTCTCTCAAGTGTGCTAGATTGCACAGGCTTGCATTTTACATGGTAGAATCATAAATACAGCGCAGCTATGAATAAATCATGCTGAATGAGAAATTCTGCCACAGGAAAAGCCCTGCGTGTGTGTGTTTGTGTGTGTGTGTGTGTGTGAGAGAGAGAGAAAGAGAGTGTGTTGCATCTTATGTAACAACCACGACTGCATTCCCCGGCAACTTGTCAGAACCGTTCCTGGTTGCCGTAGCAACACGACCTGAAGTTCTCATCCTTTTTTTTTTTTGCCGTATACGTAGCCACAGAGCAACTCTGCACAAGACACGAGCTCGTTTGACGGGACGTATGAGGAAAAGGACGCACACACTTCAGCAGCCTATTGAGAAAGTGGAGCTTTCGGAGCTCGAGTCAGCAGCAGGTTCTTGGCCAGACGAGAGGGTCAACACCCGCCCCTCCATCGCCAGAACCAATCCCACCGCCGAACTGATGTCAAAAACACTGCCCCTCCCACTGCCCCCCCGTCCGCACTCCCTCAGCCCGTGGAAGACAATGGAAAAGCTTTCCCCTATAATGTCATTTCCCTCTCTGCGGACCACAGCAGCCCCGAGGCCGCAGAGGAGGAGGGGAGCGGGGGGGAGGGGGGGCAAAATGAATTTTCGGGAGATGGAAGTGATAGCGGCAGTTCACTTCGGATCCTTGTCTCTCCCATTCGCACCGCTTCTCCAAAGTCAGCCGGAACATTAGAGGCCCCCAAAGTTAATCAGTTTATTTGCCGCGGATGTTAATCAGGACAGAATTAGATCAGAGCAATTGTGTGTACTGATATTATGAGAGTGTGGGAAACAATTAGCACTAATTAAGTGCTATGCAATCTCTCAATATGCCACAACATTAACCGCAGGGCTGGAAGAATTCAAACACTTTTATTTTGAAATGCCACTCACGTGTGTGTGTGTGTGTGTGTGTGTGTGTGTGTGTGTGTGTGTGCGCGCGCGCACAGGGGCAACCGATTAGCGCCGCGTGTGTTGCGTGTCGCTGTGGGGAACGGAGACGCACCTGGACGTACTGTATCTGATAGTAAAATGTAATTAGTGGAAGTGCCTGTTCCCAGTGTTTTACTGGCCTCATTTCACCGGGGTGAAATGAAAGAAGCGTCGCCCTGGGTGCACTCTGAGCGTGTTTAGCACCCAAAGGTGACTCTAATTCATCTGGTCCACAAACATATTTGCTCGGAATTGCAAAAGTGTGATCATTTCAAAAGCACAACCTAAGGAGTCAAGGGTCAATATCGACTCTGATACGACTGTGACACGAAGCAACACGTGAATTATTCTTAAAATGAAGCAGTGCATTTAAGTACCTGGATTCACTAAGATGATATTTGATAGACATTTTCAAAAATTGTCACGATGAAAAAACTCTCAAACAAACACCATTCTAGTAGTAATTGAATACAGTGAGAGGGCTGATTTTGTTTCCCCCCCCCCCCCCTCCTCCAGATCCAATACAAGTAGCATCAATGGGATCAAATGTGATGCGGAAAACATGGATAAAGGCTTGGAGAGCGGTGTGACTGGATCGGACTCGAGGCGGGTGACACCTGCCGCTGGAAGTGCGCGAACAGAAGCGACAGCTGGAAGGAACACTCGCGGAAGCGGGCGGAACATATCGACAGCCGGCGTCTCCCTCCTCACATTCACGCCGCCGCTCCCCCCCAAACCCCCCCCCCCCCCCCCCCCACAACCCCTTTTGAATGTCATCGACAAGCCATTTCCACATCTAAGAGATGCAGATGTATATCAGGACGTGTGGCCCCCGACCCCCCCCGGCAGGTCGTTGGGGAGGGAGGGAGAGAGGGTGAAGGACAGGTCAGCGTTCAGATATTAGTTCTAAGTACGGGGAGGAGAGGACACAACATGACTGCCCGTTGCTATGGAAATGGGAGAAAAAACAGGACGAGCCCTAATGATTTTGTTGGTGAAGGACGGCTGGGGACGCTGCACGTCTACAACACGCGGCTGAAGTTCAGTGTCCCGCCGTGAAAGAAATCCCTCCTCACTATTATCGCCCCCCCCCCCCCCCCTCCTCCCTTCAAGACTGTCCTTGAGTTTATTTCTGAGCCGGCGGTGGCTTAGAAGCGGCGCTCGAGCACATCACAGAACAGCGTGTTCGCCTGTGCCCGGAGCCCCACAGAACAGCAGCCGTCTGTGTGCCCCCCCACCCCCCAAACCCCCCCCCCCCGACCAGGGGCCTGTTCCCAGGAAGGCCTTCATTCTGGATTCAAGACGCTGCAAAACGTGCCAACGATGCCCGTCTCATTTCGAGGGCTCTTGAAACCACCCAATAAGGTTTTAAAATATGCCCCCCCCCCCCCCAGACGTATCATTGGACACGTGTAGTAAAGAGCAAACTATTCATCAATTACTGAGCTGAAACGGGACGATTACAGCCATCTAATATCGCCTTATTCTCCATTTTGTCCTATTTTTTTGGGTTTTTACCATCACTACTTTTTTGAAATCATGCTGAAACAAAATGTGCTATTTATTGTATTGTATATTTATATTTAATGGTATTAATAGCAACAACTCCCGTCTCCACACGCAGCTCGCCGTCGTTGCATCACACGGCTCCCCGATTGGCCTCCAATGCTCGTCCTTGAGGCCTGAGCTTTGGAAGTCTCCCGCCTGTGATGCGTACGCACGCTGCAAATGAATGAGCCCGCTTCGGCGGATCAGAAACCGGGGGGGGGGGGGGGGTAGGGGGGGGGATTTAGACGCAGTTTGTGTAACACGATAGAACGCGGCGAGGCTCTGACTCGGATGCGCCAGGAGTCTGAGCAAACACAGACGGGCAAAGTGTTTTAATATTTGCACGTGTGATTCCATGTCAGCGAGCGGGGGAAGTCGGTGCGAGAGGTCGTGACCTAGCTGCAAATGAGAAAATGGGGTGGGTGGGGGGGGGGGGATAACGGCGGGGAAAGTCCCGCCTCAAACTAGACGGCGCGGAAAGGGGCAGCGGAGGACAAGGTGAGACGAGACGGAGGACGCCGTGCTGATGACGGATGAAAAGGCTGAATTAACCGGAAATATATCTGAAACATGCTGTGAATCCGTTTCGCTCGAATCATCAGTTTAATAGGACGTGATGCCTAATCATCTTCGGGATGTGTGATTTAAATCGATGCCCATCTCCCCGTTAAGGGTTTTGTCAATCCGATGAAGGCGATAGATAATAACCCATTACCTTGAGCCGTTAAAGGTGTGTACTCCCCTTAAGCATCACTCACTAAGTCCTACGAGACCACAGAGATTAAGAGGAATTGAGGGATGCGTTTATGAGAGAGAGAGAGAGAGAGCAGCCGGATGTGAGGATATAAAGTGAAATGGTACTGGGAATAATGAAAACGTTTATGGGCTTTAGCGTCACCTTGACGAGAAACTTTGGGTCCGCCAGATAAGTTTAGAGAGAGAGAGAGAGAGAGAGAGAGAGACTGCTGAAGGTCAGTATGTCAGGACCTTATCTGCTCCTGTTTCCTTGGGTTCCTTTAACAACATCAACTACTGAACTATGAAACAAGTGTTTTTTTCTGCCCAAGCAGTGCCTTGGATGCACTCCATACATCCAGATAGAAGATCCAGATCTATTTTGGGATATTTCGGTCCAGACCAAATTGACCGAGAGACCAACACTTCCATCCATTTGAGGACTGAACAGTGAATCAGTTCACATGGTCGCCTAAGACGTGACCTCCACTTAGGACCTTAGGGTGAGAAATGAATTCCTTACAGCCACATCGGCGTTACGGGGGGGGGGGGGGGGGGGGGGGGGAGACGCAGCACACACCATTAACCCTTCTGATCTCGCGTTGTTGCCCCCCCCCCCCCCTGTCACGCTGGTTATCGCACGCGGACCCGAGCGAGAGGGGCTTCCCAGAGGTCAGCTCGCCGAGGGAGGCGCAGTGATTGGGCCGCGACGACGCCACAAAGGCTCGTTCCTCTTTTTTTTTTTCTTTTTTTTTTTTCAAGAGAGTGCATTTACCCGCACAAAAGAGTACAAATTTGAAGCAATCGCTGGAAAATCTTCGGCGACGTTTACGAGCGAGTCGGGCCTCTCTCTCTCTCGGGGGGGGGGGGGGGGGAATCTGTCTTGACTTGACTTATGAATCATTTTGTGTTTTCAGCTGTGAAAGGTTCAGATAGAGCGGCCACTGAAGGACGATATCCCGAGTCCCCCCCCCCCCCCCCCCCCCCACACACACACACACACACACAGTGTATCGTTATTAAAAAGCCGATCTGGTAATATTATGGGTTCTCACTTCAGCTGTGAGGTTTGTCAACTCTCATTAAGAAAAGCAGAGCAGAGAAGTAACAAAAAAAAGCCTCATTTCCCAGAGCTGAGGAGCCAAACGAAGAGGCCCCTCTGAATCGAAGTAGCCTCAATCCTACGTTGTGTTCATTACCTGGTGATTCGGTGTCAGCGAAATACTTTGTGTCGCAGGGCACAGTGCCCCCCCCGACGCAGAGAGGCAGCAGTAAACCACAACAAACCAACCGCCCGTCAAAAAAGGGGAGGGAGTCGACCCTTTTGCAAAGTCGTAAGGACGTGGAGACGCTGGTGCAAAGAGCAGGAAAAGGGCTCAACTCTTTCGGTGGTTATTCAGACGGGAGAAAGCAGGAGCGCTCACGATCCAGCAGTGAACTGTGATTGTAATCATAAACCAGAGCGGGGGCTCAAAGACTGAGGAGGGTTGGCGGTGTAATCAGAGGCGTTCCGAAGGTGCCGTCGCCTGCCATCATCACCTTGGACAGCGACGATTCATTGGATTTGACTTGATCGCACGGGGCCGGGGCTGACGAGAGGGAGAGAGAGGGGGGGGGGAGGGGGGGGCAAAGAGGGACAGAAGGAGCGTAATGCGAAATGATGACATTGGTGGACCGGTCGGAAATTTGCTATTACAGTAATTGGTTCTTGCTGCTGAAGGATTTGAAGAGTTCATGCCTGACAGGTAGGAGCAAGCTGGAGAGAAATCCTCACCTTTGCCCCCGTGTGTGTGTGTGTGTGTGTGTGTGTGTGTGTGTGTGTGTGTGTGTGTGTGTGTGTGTGTGTGTGTGTGTGTGTGTTTGGAGGGAGTAGGAAGAGGGGGGGGAACAGAGAGAGAGAGAGAGAGAGGTGGTGAAGGAGAAAGATAAAAAGAGGAGAAGTTGTACTATTAAGCTGACTGGGTGATATATTTTTAATAGCAGTCAGAGGAGCTCCTAATGGCCTTTTTGAGTCACTTAATGCATTCATGCGATTAACAAACTGTGTGTGGGAGGGAAATAGGAGAAAGGGAGTGAGAGAAAGGGAAAGAACAGAAAAAGGAGAGGCAGTCAGACAGCGTACAGTAACGGTGCCCCATTAGAAGGACTTTACCAACCTTTGAATTTAAACACTCTATTGGAGTTCTACTTTTTATTAATAAATGTCATAAAATTGTCATTTTAGTCAAATCAAAGATTGTCGGGGTGAATCCTTTGTTGCGCTTATTAGCACTGATTCAACTAAATGGACTCAATTCAAACTTTATTGGTTTTTAATACAAACACGTCTGCCAAAAAGGTTTTAAATATATTGACATCCGTTCCTCAAAGTGGTCAAAACTTTTCCCCTCAATCAAACTTAACTTTAGCTTTAAAAAGGCTAGTCAAAACCTCTCAAGCACAATCATTGCTTTATGATTAAAATCACTGAAGACATCCAGGATGAGGAGCAACTGAACCCCAAAAAGTAATTCCCCTTGTACAAAAACATATTGTTAACACAAGTGAAATACTGATTTGGGCACGTTTCAAATATGACTCCAATTTGCTTGATGAGCTTAAACTATTTTCATTTTCGTTTCTTCTTGTAGACTAGTCGCTCGGTCTGAATAAAATCGGGCAAAGATAACATGTATTATTTTAGTAGCTATTTTATCCACCTGTCTGCTCTCATACTGGCAACTGACACTAAGTGAATATTTAGTCCCACTATTGATAATTCCTCAATGATCGACCCGAGTGCTCGCCATTTAATTGCCATCATGAAATGGGAGCCGAATGATTTGCGCGCCAGGAGCAAAGCAATGACCCCGCCGAGAACACCCCCCCCCCCCCCCCCCCCCCACTCCCTCCCCTCCCTGGGCAAATTAGCCTGTGGGAGTTTTGTTTGCTAACGGTCAGTTGGTCTCGTTATCACCCCCCCGGAGTCCAATAAAAACCACATGAGCCGCGCCGCCAGAGTCCGAGGCTCAGAAGCGAAGGACTTTTTCGCCCCCCCCCCCCCCCCACCCCCGGAACACGGAGCTCACGGCTGTCAAAGTATGCAAATATTTGCAGATGTGTTCGTCTCGCTGGAAGTCTCTTACCTACAAGCTCTGGCTGTGTTTTTTAGGGGGGGGAGGGCGGGGGGGGGGAATGAGTCATTAATGGGAGCGTCCGAGACGTCCCTCTCTGGGGCAGCTTCAGACCGCCCCCCCCCCCCCCAGTGTCTCTGCTCTCTTTGGCCTGGAGCGGATGTTCCTGTTTGCGTCCGGACCGCAGTGGTTTCGAACCAATCAGCATCCGGCGAGCAGCCAGCCATGGCGGTTCCTTGAGCGTAATCTATTTCTGAGCTGCACAACACTCCTAAAAACCACAGCGCTTTTCTCAAAGGGAAATCAGAAGTTTGATCAAGTTTCTTTTTTTCTTTTCCAAAGTGAACAGTTCTCCCACCAATTGTCTTCTCAGATGGTTCGAGGTGACCTAACATCTTCGAAAAGAAACCCTCTGTGACTCAAACCATTTGCGAAGGCTGCTGAGGTGTCTGTATCTTTGCCTTTTCATTACTCTTGCCACTGATTTTGGCGTTTCCAGTGACTCGGGGAGAGTCAGAGTCGGAGAAGAAGAGCGAGAGCCGTTTCATTTCAATCTCCAGAGCAGACACAGCCCTGCAATTTTCACATCCCTGCACACTCGAATGGAAGATAGATTAGATGACGTGTAGTATCGGAGGGAAGTGCCAGCTATCTGCCAAAACTTTCTCCCCTTTGCCTCGTTCATGATGCTGGCCTGATAAGATTTGATTTGTTGCATACCTAAATAAAAGAGCCTCCCTGAGCCATTTAATGTAATATCAAGCATAAAAATATCAAAGCGGGGGACTAAAACTTGTGAAAAGTGTGTGTTGAGTGGAACTAAGTGGTGGTTTTGTGGTTCTGTGTGTGTGTGTGTGTGTGTGTGTGTGTCCAAAGAGAATGAGGCCTCGAGAAAAGCTGAGAGAGCAACGTTGGTTGCTTGATGATAAGCCTCAAAAATTGAGTGCGTGCGGCACTTTTCTTCCACGCTGCGAAAAAGACCCGTGGTTTAAAAAGCCCGGCTTCTTAATCCCGCTCCACTGAGCAGCTGTGGGCAATCGTCAGATGTTACATTCCCCCCCCCCCCTCGCTCCCCCTCGTTCTCCCTCACATGTCGGCTGTCGGGGACATAAAGCTGCTGCTTTTCCACCCAATTCAAACGCTAAGCCCCCCCCCCTCGCCCTGTGGGCATAGCGCGAGGGCCCGGGGGGGGGGTACGGCGCCCCGCGACCCCATGCTGCACTTTTGCTCGGGCCACTTGACTTGTGTGTACAGTACGGCGTGCGGAGCTGATCCAGGGCCTGCTGGTGGAGTTCACAGAATAAATACCAAGTCAAGCATCGGCAGCGACTAACACTAAAGGCACTAAAGTTTCTTTGTGGGGTTTTCAGCAGCCAAATGACTTACAGTTAAGTTATTTTGGCTGAACTGTAAAATGGAAGCTGGTTCATTTCAGATTTAATTACAATTAAGATGAATATGATGTCATGCCTCTTACAAAGCATCACATATGGAAACCGCAGAAGCTGAGAGGACTTAGTTATGGCTGCTGAGCCTCGGCGTCGTATGATGAACAGCATCGGTGCCCCCCCTCACCTACCAACAAGCCTCCTCTGTATCGGACTGTGACCTTGGCTACTGGTCTGGCACGCATCCTGTTCGTCTGGCCAACATACCATGTAAATGGGTTTCTGAAAACTTAAAAAAAAAAAAAAAATCCATGTCTCAATTTAATATGGGACCACGTTTCTGGGCACCGGAAGAAATGTGCATTAGGGCCGTAATGATATTAGCTACAGCGTCCAAGTCGCCCCCCCCCCCCCCCCCTGTTCTCCTGAGGAAATGACTGGGTGGGGTTGTGCAGCACCACAACGTTACAGAGGGACAGACGTTTATCAGCATTAGTAAAGGATGAGGAGCTCGGTGCCTTGGACCACGGGTCAACATGTGGAAGCTTGGTAGCCAACGTGTTTATTTAAAAAGGGAGGAGGGGAAATATGGAAATAAATGGTTACGATATAATTGCAATTTAACACGCTGTCGCTTCTTCACTTGTTGTCCTTTTCTTTTCTCATTTATGAAGAACATCCTCCCCCCTGGATCCTGTCTCCGGAACATATTCACTACTTTACATCTGCAAATACGATTCGATAGAAAAGTTATGCTTGTCACCAAAATGAGATAAAACGTTTCAAACCTTACTGGACACAGAGTGTTGACGTTTAATGCTTTTAGGGATGCACATTGTTCATTAAATTCATTTTGTTTTCACAACAATGTCTGCTCATCCCATGTGAAGGATTTTTCAACTGTGTTGTGTTAATGTGCAAGCAGTCAGCCCTTTGGGAAAGATAATGGTCTCAGTTCATTACCAATAAAATAATTAAAGACTTCAAGGACAACACTGAGCTTTTTTTTTTTCTCTTTGCTTTTTTTGGCACTTAATGCAGCCGCCAGTTATGTTTCCCACCGAAACGCACACAAAACAGATCAGTGGCTTATAAATGTAATTATCACGAGACCGCTCACCCTTCACTTTCTTTACTGTCCTTCTACGCCCCCCCCCCCCCCTCCCCCCCCCTTGATGCGTCCCACACACTTTCACTTCCACCTTCCTCCGCCCGTCATCATCCTCGACCGCCCTCCTTTCATTTCTCGCCCTCGCAAGCGACGTTCAGGGTCTCGGCGGCGTTTCGCCCCCACCCCCCGCCCCCCGTGATGGAATGCTCCCTCTAACGTCTGCCCGGCGGGTGAGCAAATCTATCCACGAGTCAGCTGAAGGACGCAGCTCTGGTTTCGCCTCTGTGTGATTTCCTTTTTCTCAACTTGAGCGATGCGAAAAAGGACGAGACTGGCAGCGAGCGCCGGACCTTGAGCGGGAGCTATTTGGAATTTGCATGAACGGTTATGTCTTCACAGGGTACGGCTCTTCTGAATAATTTCACCTCAGGGGGGGGGGGCTTGAACACTCGGGGGTCCACCAGTCAAGGGGAGTCCAGGCCGCTCAGTGACGTCTGTGCTGTGAGGCCGACCCGTCAACCAAAGTGTCCTCCCCTGTCCCACCTGTCCTTGTTCTGCCATCGCTCTCTCATGCAGTAATGTCCTCACATTTCTCTCTCTGTTCTTTGATGTCGCATAGCTTCCTCGTTTTGGGGTCTCTCGCCTTCCGCCGTTCGGTGCAATGTCTGCTTTTGTGTCATGGGAAAAATTTAAGGACACAGCCCATTTTACCAAACCCACCCAAAAGATGGCGGGTCAACGGCTGCGTTTTAGAAAGAAGATCACAAAACGTTTGGTTTTCCTGAGAGTTACTAAGAAAGGAAATCAGCCAAAGAGTTCATCTGTATTTTTCTAACAGTTTTATAACGTTAACCATCATAGTGTGAAATAAAAGTTTAGTATCGTCATCCACCGATATTCAGTCAAATATGCGATCGGGACATCGGCGGTTACATTGCTGTGATCGCCCCCCCCCCCCCCCCCCCGGATGATGTTGCAGTGAATCCTTGTTTAATTTGACAGGAGGAAAGCAATGTAATGTAATCTTGTAAAATGCAGTATTTGTGAGAAACTTAAAAAAAAAATGAGGAGATGAGATGTGAGACCAAAAAAAAGATACGGTATCCATAAAAGTTATATTTGCTGTTTTATGATCCATTGCACGACTACAAATTAACTGAGAAAAACCTTCAAGGCAAAACGGAATTAAAACATTCTTTAAACTACAGTCGTCCCCTGACACCGGCCCAAAATCATAAACATCTATTTCATATCGCGCTGCGCCCCAAGATAGCGTCTCACAATCGTTAATGTTTCGCTGCGTGTTATTCTGTGTACGTACGCGCATTATGGGATGCGGAGGCGACGGTCCCAGCAGCACACGTTGCCCCCGGCTCAGCATTCTGCACAGAGACAAAGGGACCAGATGTGCGAATGTTTGCACATCAGACTCTCTCTCTCTCTCTCTCTCTCTCCCTCACACATCTCCTCTATGTCTCCCTCTCAGGACACCAATTACCTGCAGGCAATAAGGCCTCAGTTTGACTTGTAAATGCGCTTCGGTTCTTCTGCTGCAATCCCCCTGACGAACCATGCAAACATAGACATGTGGGCTGGGTATTTAATCAGATTTTAGACACCAAATGAATTAATAATGATTATTATATTGTACTATTTTGTACATTGAACAAGTTTACAATTCAACACCGTTATATTAACGAAGTCTAAAATGACAATTAAGCCATTGTAACACACCCACACAGAATGACCTTCTGATTCTGCAGTTCTCCTCAGCTCCACGCAGTATTTGACCATCTTTCAGCCATTTTCTCTGGCTTTATGGAAACGTCCCTGGAGTCTACACTCGGCTCTCTCCTCAGCCCCATTTCTCGGAGACAGCAGGAGCAAACAAAAAAAAGCTTAGATAAATCCACTGCACGCTACCTGGCACACAGGGGAGTATTTGGTTCCTAAAGAAACACATATATTTCCCACGGGAATTGGTGGGGACCAAAAACCTAGCAAAAAAAAAGAGAGCAGGTACCGGATTCCCATTGGTCATTTTCCAATTGGCCAGAAATAAGACTCTAAAATAATCCTCACGTTGCACCATATCTGCTGGACGTGGCATTAGCAGACCTTCTTTATGAGCTGATCAAGTCAATATTGTGATGGCCTACTCTGCTGGCCCAAAGTGGCAATTTAAAGCTCCTCTAGAGACGCTGAGAGGTCGTTTAATGTGTCCGACCTAAACAAATGACGGGGGTTACAAGGGTTCGATACCGAGCGCTACAGACAGGTATTCTGGAGGTATCAGAAGCACTACACTTCTCCCCCCCCCCCCCCCCCCTGTGGCTTTGTGGCCCTAATGCCCTGTGCAACAAGGAGCAACAACATGGGCCGACACCATAGCGGCAGCTCTGTTTCAACGCGTAACACACTGTGCACAGACACGCACACACGCACACACCCACATGCGAGCGCACACACACATTCCCGGTCCATCCCTCAGGCCTCTCCGCTCTCTGCCCGGTCTCCGCGGGAAGGTCACAGGCACAACAGTTATCGCGCTTGATTTGATTACGTCTTAATCCAATCAAGCAAAGCGGAGAGGGAGCACCATTGATTTTTTTTTGTTAGACATAGAATAATGCGTATTGGACTTAGAGGCACATGGTTGATTCCTGGACAAGGTTAAGTCCAGGGGGGAAATATCATATCTGTCACTGAACACGGGTTAGATCTAGATACACCCCTCTCACTGCAACACGCAACCCAGGCTGTCAGCTCCTGTTGTATTCTTCTGGTCTCTATTGTTTTGCTGGATCGTCGGTGACAGCGGACGCCCATATGAAACCGAACAACACAGAATGGATGAAACGCTTGGGCGATCCTCGCCAGCTGTGGCTGAGCAGAGAGACTGAGGAGGCACGGTCGTCCCTCAAAATGCAATCCATGCAAAGAGAAAGGCTCTGGCTTTGGCATTAGAAATGGATGGAGACACATCGGAGTGATTTGCGCTGAGGAATGAGCGTCAGCGGTGCATGGACACTCGTGGAATGAGATGTTTTCACAAATTGACACATTCGGCGCGATGTGAAGCAGAGGCAAGTGTGCTCATTTCGCGCCGTGAAGCTGCGTCCTTCAGCCTTCATGCTGTCAAGAGCAACTGCATAAAGATGGCCGCCTGCTGGGGTCACATTGGTTGAACGATTCCACTCAGAATTCTTTACATTGCATTGAGCGGCATAACATCGAATCCGCACCAGGAGGACACCATCCACACACACACACACAGTGTACTGTGACGGACGTGGTCCCCGAATCCCCCGCACGCAGCACCGCTGCTCTCGCTGAGACGATGAAGACTGAAGAACGGCGTGTTTTGCGGGGACGGCGTCGCCCCCGCTCCACCTCCCTCCCTCCCCCCCCCCCCTCCCCCCCTAGCAGCAGAACCAGACGCCGGGAGATGACTACGGCGACAAGAGCTATCGGGGAACGGCGATGCCCACTCACCTTCTGGTTCACCGCACAGTGTGCACTGTGATTCTAAACAAGGACCAAAGAGAGACAGCAGGAGATTAATAGAGGCGACACATATGCAAAAGTCTATGTTTGCTCATGCGTGCATGGGAACAAATGTCAGTGTCACTGCCCTTTATATGACAATGTTAATAACTGCTATTCAGGTCTCAGCTTTCAAAAAAAGCAAAACATTAAAGCTGAACAAACAACACAGAGAACAATGGTTCTTTTTTTTGCTCCTAGTGTCCCTGCACAGTGGAGCCCATATTAAATATAATAGAAACCCGGCCAACGTGCATAATATGATGATATCAGCCAAAGGCGGTTGCATAAAAAGATGCAGAGACGGTCGTCAGATGGAAAAAGCTAAACAAGGAACCATATTGCTTCAATTCATCATGTGCAGTAGATGCCAGGTGCCGGAAATGTGGAATTAAGACAAAAGCCATAAAAAAAAAAATGATTTGTTATTGCACCCTATCCATTAATTTTTGTATTCACGTTAAAAAAAAACATATTTTGAATCAAGCACATACCAGATTCCCACGCATCATGTGTTTATGCATTATTCCCATGCAAGCATAACAGCACATTGTCCTGCAGGCCAAAAACATGGAATTCAATAGACGTGCATTACCGGTAATGAAGCATACAGGTTTTTTCCCCCCCCCCCACGAGCCAACAGAGTGAAGGCAGCCCCCAAGATTATTTTAATCAAATAAGATTATTAAATTGGGTTGTGACACTGGGCATAATGAAGGAAATGATGATGAGAGAGAGAGCCTCATGTCCTCGGCCCTTAGTTTGCACAGACGCCGCCAAAGCCGATGTGGCGTGTCCATGTTTGTCCTCCATGGCCAAAAGAGGTCAGGTTGGTTTTTGTTTTTTCGTTGGTATGGCAAGGCTCTCCTTCATCTAATCACTGCTAATGAGCTGCTTAATTAAGTGCGCAGCAACCTTGGACTCGACAGCTGCGACAGCTCCTTTGAAGGGTCCAATCCCTGCGCGGTACATTCGTGGCGACGCAGACGCAACAATACGTGGCCATAAACTCTCGAAAAGGCCCGAGCGTCTCTAAACCCTCCTCCTCGGATGACCTTGCTCGGGCAGACCGGCCGGAAAGAGAACTTTTAAACCACCATCTCGTCGCACAACGCGCCTTGCTGCCTCTTTGCCTGCACACTGGAGCCCAGAAGTCTTCTCCACTTCCAATATTTCCTTCTGAGCACCTCTTCTTCTGTAATCTCGTGCAATTCCGTGTCAATCAAAAAGACATCGCCCTGTTTCTCTGATTGGGTCTCTGTCCTCGAACTCTGTGGCCTGCACTGCGCTGGTGGAAAATCCAAAAACCTAGCAGAGAATTTATTGGCTTAATTAGTCTATTTTTTACTTCGCAGTCCCTACGGTGTCATTTCACAGAGTCAAAGCAATTGGCTCCATTCGTTTTCCCTGCCTGTTACAATGAAAGTGCTCTTGAATTTCCTTGTGTGGAGTCCGTATTGATCTTGGTTGGGCTGCTGTTACAGTGTGGCCACTGTTTTGTTTTCCACAGTAAGGTGTAAAGCTTTTAGCTGTCAGTTAAAAGTATTAGGCTTCTGTTTTTGAGGATAAAAATCTACGGCCTATTTATCGACAGTGCAACGCGGAGAAGCTGCACGGGGGAACGGGGGGGGGGGGGGCTTGAAATGTTCCTCTCAACCATTTCCTACAGCATCTGCGTGACCACGAACCTCTGTTACCACGAAGTTTACCACGAAGCTCTGTTACATCACGTAAACAAGGAAGCCGCCCTAGCAGCTGCGCACACAAAATCTGAAAATCTGACTGTAGAAAAACAACACTTATCCTCCAAAACACAAACATAAAGCATAACCAACAGCTAGTAGGTCATTTCCCCTCAGCCCACCTTTATGAAAAAGTGGCCGGAGCGTCAGTTTGATCCCCTCCTGGTCTCCTACTGTCCACACGACGAGTGGTCCATCTCCCGCTGCTGCCAATCCGCAGGTAACTGGGCTACAGTTAAAATTGCACTATAAAAGCCGAAAGAGGGGCTTTTCAGCTCCAAGCGACGACGTCGCTGCGATCGCCACCTCTCGTGCGTTGGGAAATGCCCAATGTCGATTTGTCTCAGTGATAATATCGGACCGCCGAGGTGGGGCTGGTAAATTTGGCACTTTGGGCGCTGTCCGCGGTGCTGATCAGAGAATGGAAGTTACACTGTGAGCCACTCCAGAACCCACCACCACTCCAGACAATTGCAAAGCGGCGAGTAGGCTTTGCAATTGTCTGGAGTGGTGGTGTGTTACCGCGCATGCCAGTGTGCACGAGCACTTGAGTTTGAGGCGGAGGACCTGAGAAAAATGTAAATGAATGCACCGGGGCGAATCACTATTATGTTAAGTTACTGGATACGAGAGAAGAATTCAATTTGAATTTCATTGTGGAGTATAGCACAATTAGTTAGTTATATTTCTACATACATTAATTATAAGTCAATTACTGAATGGTTAATAGATAGCATTACCGCCGTAGTACTCCTACGGACACAAATGTAATCGAAGGACACAAAAGATGTTTTATGACAGTGGATTCCAGTGTGCAGGTTTCAATTAGCCGCCTTCAAAAATAGAGCGAAAGCACACTCTGACCTCACACTAGCGAGTAAACAAACAGAGAGATATTCACAGGGGCCCGTGGAGTCCCCCGGTATCAGCACAACATGCACACAGAGCGGATCCTGAGCCTTGATCCGATAATGTATTCATCCATAATTAAAGCCTTCATTTCCACATTAGAGCGGCTCGCTCACACCTTCCCCCTGATCTCGTTCTTTTGCCCTCGCTCCTTCCGCCTCCCTCCAGTTCGGAGGACGTGTGTGGGATACAGGTGCTAATTAGCCGGTGCCGAGCCTCCTCTTGGCTCTTTTTCACAAGAATGCAGAGTCTCCGAGAAAACACCCAGAGCCACATAAAGCAAGGTGGTTTTTTTTAATTTTTTTTAACCGCAGGTGCGAGGCCCGACTTCTTCAGGGAGTCGGTGAGTTTTCCCAGCCACCCTCCCTGCCCCCCCTCCCCTGCCCCCCCGCCCCCGTGTGTCTGCGCCTCAGCCTCCCCCGGGGGATGATGTGGCACTTCTCGGAGGAGAACTCATCATCGCAGCGGCATTAGAGCGCTGCCTGCCTCTAATTGCGCTGCGTCGTCAACGCACACTCACGGGGGGTGCTGCATATACACACACACACACACACACACACCCACACACACATCGTGCATTCTATGCGCACATAAGAATCTCACAACAAGGGTAATATTTTGTGGCATTGATAATGGCTGCAAGAGGTCATTTGAGGTCATTTTGGGGAAGGCGGCGCTGTCGGTAAAATATATTGTTGCTTCGTTTTGGATGTAGCCCAGTTTCTAGTCTTTACGCTAAGCTAACTTTACCATTTTAATTGATGTCAAACTGTTCAATTAAATCAACATTTATAATGAACACACGATTCGAAGGATCTAAAGGCACGTAAAGTCATTTCGCAATCAGTGCATCGTGTAGATTGTGTGATGTTTAACGTAGGACAAAACGGTCCATTACATAAGGAATGAAAATTGTTATTCAGTGCCACACGGAACAATCAGAAAAGCCCAAATATCGCTCTCTGATATTCATTGTATTCTCTCCTTAGAAGCGAAACAGCTGGCGTGAAATGATTCCAATCTTAGATATTGTGTGTGAAATCTATTAACAGCTTCACTGCTTTGGAAGCTTCAAAACAAGGCGCGTCAGGATAAACTGTTAAAAGTGGAAACAGCTTCTAGCCGGCTGCACGCAGGCCAAGCGGTGGGCGTTGAGACGTGCACAGGTCGACGCACGACCTGCGGTTACAGACAAGCACTGTAATTCTACGGCGAGTAAAAAGCCGTCAGATGTCGAGACGGATCCCCCCTCTATTCAGGAGCCGTGCGTGTGTGTGTGTGTGTGTGTGTGTGGCTGAGGCCACGGATGTTAACTAAAAGCCCACGCACATCTTACTGCAACCGCAGATTCACAACACTGCTTGTCAGCATTATTACTGATGCTGAGGAGGATGTTTCTGGAGTTTGCAGGTTTAACAAGGTTAACATCCGTCCAATAAATACATATGGTACACAAAAAAAAACCCCACAGTTTAACTGACCTTTCAATTAAGTCTGTGTGTGGGTTCAGGAAGTAATGTATTATTTTCCCTGTGGC
Organism: Pungitius pungitius; assembly: GCF_949316345.1. Lineage (NCBI taxonomy): Eukaryota > Metazoa > Chordata > Actinopteri > Perciformes > Gasterosteidae > Pungitius > Pungitius pungitius. Next base: position 4,690,110 of record NC_084913.1, read on the forward strand.
GGTCTTAGCTACCGAGGCCTCCAGATAGTTAATGGGAGACTCGGTTGGGTCTCCTTTAAGACTGAAGGGACCAAAGCCTTCAAATACATCATCTTTGTCTGTAACAAACAACCATTAGTTGAGTACATGGAGCAAATTAACCAGACAACATATAAAAGTTCAACAATTCAGGAGATTATTTTCTACAGCTGATTTATATTTGTTGCCAACAGCGTTTGTCATTTCCACGATTTCCACTGAAAAAAAGGGAGAAGCTTCCTCCTGTGATGGCTTTTGTTTCTGTTTGCGAAGGTTTCTATTTTCCATTTTTTGTGACGCCTGGAGCCCGAACCCTCGTCGCCGGTGGACCATTGAAGGGATGGGCTTGTAACAGGACGAGGTAAAACACACACTTTGTTTTTCCATCAACCCCAAGGGCCCCCCGCCCCCCCCCCACACCGGGTCAGATCGATAGGTGGTTTCTCCCTTCCCCCGGGAGTCGAGGATGGGTCGAGATAGAGAGGGAGATACATATTTTCGGGTGGAGGAGTGGACCGAACGCAGAGACGATTCGCAGCTTTTGAACGGAGCTGAGGTGGGGACGGGGCGTAAAAAAGGGGTGTGTGGGAAAAGGGGGACGGGGCGAGCGAGGTGGGACAGATGGAGGAGGATGGAGGGCCAAATAGAAAGAGAGCGAGAGAGAGAGAGAGAGACACGTAGATGGAAGCAGACAGAGGGACTTGCGCGGAGAGGATATTGATGGCCTCCTTCACGCCCCCAGCAGCCTCCTGCCTCGCTGGAGCATCTATCAGCAGCCGCCAGACCCGTAGACGGCCACATTGACACGACGGGGGGGGGGGGGGGGGGGCACCGACGACACGTCCCTCACTTCTCCTTTCCGCTGCGCACGCCCCTTTCTTTAACTCACTCCATCCTCCCCCCTCTCTCTCTTTCTCTCTCTAATCAACTCTCCCCCAGATCAGAAGTGACAACCTTTGTTTGCAAAGAGGAGCAAGCAGCCACATGACGGGATGATTCGGTTGTACGCCAAACAATCCCCCGGCGGTGCACCCGAGGTCAGCCGATGTTGGGCTTTGACAGGTATTTGACGAGCGAGTGGCGTAATTGAAGGTGCGTTGGAGGTTTAAACAGGTTAAACGCCTCTCACTTATAATCAGAGAGATCTTAAACGTGTCAATCACCCCGAGGCAGTCTCGTCATCTTTGGGCTCAATTGCCATTCCACTTGTCCCACTGAAAGCTGCAGCGTGTGCAGCATTTAAAATGAAATGCTAAACATGTGACACGTATCTAGAATTATCACTTAATTCATATAATATTTGGTAAAATCTCTACAAAGAATTGTGTTACAACTAACAACACGGAGCAGATGATTATTACAATAACAGCGCGTAGAAAGAAAGAGGTAAAAACGGGCTCTCCCTTGAAGCACAAAAATAAACATTTTATAACCAATATAAAGCGGCTCAGTGGGATTATGAGAACAAAGAGCACTAGAATAAATTTACCAGGGAAGAATTGAGTCAGCATCTCTTGTTTTCCACAGTGATGCAAAACGGCAACGGAACATAAATATCCGACAAGGTCGACCTCCCGATTTGACTGAAAAGAAGGCTGAATCGATGCCGATCTTTATGCAGCGTCACCGCTCGTTTATGAGTGACTCATCATTTTAAAATCCCTTCCGGTCTACAAAGCCCACTTGCCCGGGCAGGAACCACGGAGGCTTCGCTTTGACCGACAATTTTAATGAACTGTACAAAGAAAAGAAAGGGAGAAGCTTTATTGCAACTCACTTCCTGCTACGTTGCTCGGTGGTCGTCAACAGAAAGGTCAGCGACTGTTCCTTTCTTTTTTTTATTCATTCACACATTGTGGTTTTGTAGATAGGAAATAGAAAATAGGACACAGAAAAAGGACCCAGGGGTAACCACAGAGAAAGGAGAAGGACAAAGTGTGTTGTGTGTGTGTGTGTTCTCTGCAGGCTTGTTTGTATTTTTTTTTTTTTTTTTTTTAATATTGCAAGAGGCGAGACTCTCATGTGTTCCCGCTGGAGTTCTTTTTGTTTCAGTCATTTCAAATAATGACTGAAACAACCAAACAAATCTGAGACCACATCCATTTTCCTTTCCTCAAAAGGCCGAGACTAAAAGTGCGTGTGACTCAGAAGCAAAAGGCACAAAGTCACCACACTTATCAATCTACCCACTAGGATGATGTCATTGGCTGGGTGGCCCGGTGGACTGAGGGGACCGCCCCCCCCCCCCCTCCCGAGATTTATAGGGCTGCGCTGCTCATATTTTACACAGAAACTCTCTGCAGCATCTCGTGCGTGACGTTCCTGTTCACCCTCTCACGCCATACTGTACACAAGACAACATTCTCTCCACAGCTGACGGAGGACCACGGAGGTCTGGTTGTGAGTCACCCTGATCCATCTCGCCGCGATGTTCCACCCGATCCGACGCACCTGCTGCTTTTTTGAGACCCGGGGGTTTGGGTGCACGGCGAAAGATGGCAGGGGTGCACGTTTATGTGTTTCATGTGGGTGTTTACTTTGAGAGGTACTGCCCGGGGCCTTGCATTATGCTCCATCTTTCTGGAGTGGGCCTGATGGGGGTGTGAGGAGAAGCAGGCCCGGGAGGCAGCGCGCGATGTGCCTAACACCTGGTCAGCCGCGCCACCGGGCGGCCATATTGGATCCGTGCCGGGTCCGTCTGTCTCCCTTGTTAACTAGTAAGTGCACCCCGGGGAGCGGCGGGGGCGGCTTTGCTTACAGCCAATTCCTGTTACCCAGGAGGACAACGTGTGTTTAAAGGGAGATTGCTCAGTAAAGAGTTATTTTGCTCGGTTTAACAGTTTCAGTTTTCTTCTTCTTGAGAAAAGTATTTGCATCTTCAGTCAATTCAACACCAACTTGACCTTCAATAAATGTGTAGTTTTGCCAACGACCTCGGGCCGTTAGGGAAGAGGATACGAGGACGCCTCACTCCCTCATATATAAATCCTGCTTCAAGTTGAAAGGCGGTGGCTCCTTGTGCCGACACCACCTTTCTCCTCGTGCCCCCGCCTTGAGGTCTGTGTCACAGCAGCTCGATGGAGACGCAATATACAGAAGCTACCGTTCTCCAGAGGATCCACCCATTAGATACTGCGGGTGTTACTTGCTAGCGTGTGCGCAAAGCCCAAAGGAGAGAGCCGACACTGCCCCCCCACCCGCTCATCTACCTCCGAATCACAGGCAGAAGTGGGGAATCAGTACAGCATGTAGTACAGGTGTTCTGTCAAAAGCTACTTAAAGTTAAAGGCCATACAACGTGGTGATTCATAACCAAGGAAATCTCCAGAGATGTCCCTTGTTCGTCTGTAGCCTAGCAACCGCAATACAGCTCTTTTTTTTTGCTCTGCAGTTACAGGGAGGGCAACGCCACCTCCGCCGTGGAAAGAGAAGGCAGGAAAAAAAAACTGCAGCATTTCGGCGAAATGACGTGTGAGGGAGAGAGAGAGAGAGAGAGAGAGTGCACAGAAAGTGATGCGAAAATAACTGAAGAAAGAGACTGAAAGAGATAGAAAGAGGAGGATTTTTTTAAGAAAATAGAGAAGGTAAACACCCCGGACTCGCTAACACGGTTCGTTGTCCCACATGTAACACAATGCCACTGCAGTTCTATGAGTTCAGACACACACAGCTCCTACACATCCGCAGACACCCCGTTGCTATGACAATGGGAAGGAAAGGAGGAGGAGGCAAACAGGGTGTTTTGAGGAGTCTCCTTCCTGTGCGCAGTGTTTCCCCATCGCATCCCCTCTCTCACTTTGAGCAGAGGCGCGTGTTCGTAAGCGCGAAGCTCCTCCGCCGAGACAGACTTAATGTGGCCCACTTCCATCCCGGATGCAGAGGCTCCCGCTTTAACCCGCTTTACTCTCTCTATTCAACCCACGGACCTCTCCGGGATCTGTTGATTATGCCCCAAGTCGTGGGTCTGAAGCATGGGGAAGGGTCTTCTCTCTGACAGAAAGATGAATATTACATGATGCGAGGTCGTCCTCAGTAGATATGCTCGTGTGTCATGGAGTCGTAGCTGAACTGAACTGCATTTGTAAACCGCAATAAATATTAAAATCGACCGGCCCTCTTTTTATGTCCCTCTTTACGACTTCATAGTCCCGGCCGTCAATCAAGCCGTGTTATTCCTCTCGTACACTGGTGGCGCGAGGGCTGCGGCGATTATATTAGTCACTCATTCATGCAGCTTTTCATTTGGTTTAATCTCTTCGACTTGGTTCAAAGCGGAGGGGTTACAGCCGGTGAGGGGGACAAATGTGGGAATAGGTCGCCGATGCGGAATCTGCTCGCCGGGGATTCCCCCCCCCCCCCGTCCCCTCGCACGCTCGCTGAGCATTGATCGGTTGTGCCACGTGGACGGACGGATGGGTAGCGGTGCGCAACCGGGCATAGATTCCCCAGGGCAGCCCCCCCCACACACCCTCACATCAGCACTTAATAAAGCGGACCTGCACGCACGCTCGTACCCCGTGTGGTTGACACGCCTTCTGCACAAACGTATGCCAATGCAAACGTTTGAATGGTGTCGGCTCCTCCATAGACTGAGGGGCGTATTAGCCCTGACCTTGCAGTCATGGTGTCCGGGTTAGCGAGCTCTAACCATCAGTCGGGCTGCACACGAGAGTCCATCAGAGCCGTCTTTAAGTAGCCGTGACTAAGTGGTAGCTGGCTCCGGCTGGGGGTGGGTGGGGGGGGGGGGGCGGCAGCTGGGATTTTAAGGGACTCCACTGACATCCCACGGGGATTGAAGGGAGTGGCTGACGGTATTCAGGAATGTGATGCATCACATCATCAAAGAGTTGTTGGAGCTGTGGCGATGATGCAAGAGCTGAAACAACCCGCCGCGCAGCATGTCTGTAGAAGGAGGCCCGTTCCAGGTGGACGGGCTGGCGGCTGGGACGGCCGTGTGTGCACGCTATTCTGCTTTGTTTTTGAATCGCCAACGCCACGTTTTCATCGTCGAGCCAACAGGGAGCGGCCCGCAGGGCGGCCGGATCAGAGGCTGGTTTAAAACGGAGCGACCTCGTTTGATTTCAAGCGCAGGCGGGCGCCGGCTAACTTTTTCATGAAAGCGAGAGAGAGAGACGGTCACAGGGCCTGAATCTGTAATTCTGAGCATAAACGTAGCAGCAGAGAAATATCTGCTACGTCGTGACAGCAGAGGAGTAATGTCGTCGTGAGCAGAGAACCAGCTTCCACTCGACTGCCCTTTCCTTTTCCCCCCCTGATTCATGACACATTTACACACATTTTTCTTTTTTCTTATCGCAACCCGTCTCTGGCACATTACGGCCTGTTTAAAGCAGCAATAAATGCCATTTTCTTGGCATGCACGTGACGGCGGGACTTTAGAGCTAATCACAACGTGCAGCATCCACTCGCGCTGTCACGGTTTGGGTTTGCTTCCTGTTTTATTTTGTAGTTTCATGCCTCTTGTGTCCCCGGGTCAACTTCACTTCCTGCCTTGTCCTGTCATCTCCTGTGGTCGTCTGCAGTGTCCATGATTGTTTCCAATCATCTATGTTCCTGTATTAAAGTCTGCGTGTGGGTCCTTCCTGCCTGCCTCTGCCCCCTGACACGCTCTTTGCCCGGCCTCGGGTCGAAAAGCCGTCGAGCCGCCGGAAATAACGGGTTTCAGAGCTCGCCGGTTGCGTGGTGTTCTGTCTGATAGGGCCTTCCACGAGTGAGAGACGGAGTTAGAAATGGTGAGTATTAAAAGAGAGAAATACTCCAGCGAAACAAATGCATGGGTTCAATGGAAATTGATGAATGTTAGTTTAAGCCAGAGACCCATGCGAATTCACTCAAGTGGGGCAAATGATCCTGTATTCTTTCCCGAGAATTGTTTGAAATAAGAGAAGAAAAAACTCGTCTCACATACGGAAATTCTCTAACATGATTTACAATCATCATCAATTTCACCGGGAGAAAGAGATGAAGAATGTTGGGCCTCATCTCCATTAGTCTGTCGTCCCGTTGGAGACAGCAGAGAGAGATTGATGGCTGCCCGCCGACAATAAACAGCTGGGACTCGGCCTCGAATTTCCCAAGGAGAAAAAGTCGAGTCGCGACTGGGCTGGTTACGGGGAGGAAAAAACAAACAAACAAACACACGCGGCGACGCACCGTCCAATTAATAAATAAACCTCGGCGTTGACGGGCGAATGCACGGGCTCAGACCGAAAATCGGTTGACAGGTGGAGGCGTAGTTTGAATCACAGCGAGGCGGCCGTAGGGAACAACTCCACCCGAAGGCGCTCGGGCCTTCCTCATTTGAATTTTTCCCCCGCAATGCTGGTGATTTACTCTCCTTAAATAAACGCCCTCCTCCTCCACTGGCGGCCCGTGGCCCCGGGGGGGGGTGGGGGGAATTTAAATGATGATGCGCACATCAACACCGGTGATGGCTTAAAGGCCTTGGACCCAATCAGCCCGGCAGGAGCCACCGCGGCAAACGGCAGGTGTGTAGCCATCGAGAATCATTGCATTTTTATGGGTGTGAACAAATCCAGTATTCTGATGGAGGACATTTGTATTATAAGAATTGAATAGTGTTTACCAGTGCGTCCGACCCGACGGCTTATACATGAATAATGCGATAGAAACGGCTTTGTTGCAACCCTGTGGTGCAAAATGAGGCGGGGATGATGGTGTGTGGGTTTTCACTGGTCTGCTATTAAATCCCAGGTCCCTGAAGTAAAAACACAAGACCCTGCAGGCCGGTCACAAGCACACAAGATTTTAAAAAATGGGGGTCAACGCGGCCCTGGAGTGATGCACAGCCCTTTGATGGTATCCAAGTGCATAAACACCAGATCAACGATGCAAAAGGACATCCTGGTGATGCTATCACAAACCAACAGAAGTCTGTAGATGAATCGGATTTAGCTTCTATTCGTTAAGAACAGCAGGTCTGTTGCCCAGTAAGAGTAGAGTAACCCATGGAGGTACTCGCAAACTTTTTCCAAAACTTGTTCTAAAAATGCCTGAGCATTAGAGACAGGATGTGGCAGGCCCTAAATGCTCTGGCTGGCATGCCCAAATGATAATCACAAATACAAGATTTTTTAAGAGCCCATTGGACTCGTTGAGAGCACGCCTCATATGCCGGCTAACGGAGAAGGAAAAAAAAGCCCCGTGCCCATCTGTGTCTGTGCTGTGCATCTGTTCAGAGAGTTCGGACTGCTGACGGGACGATCCCCATTGTCCCTCGCAGAGGCCGTTTGGCAGGCAGAGTGGGGAGGCCGGTGTTCAGGGCGGCGTGACGTAGTCGAGTTATCGGGATGAGCTTTCTCTTTCAATTTTAATAATGTAATAATCGTGCTTTTGAATAAGTTGTGAAACCCCACTGTTCACTAAGAGGTCTCTTCAGAGGTGTCATAATACAATTATTCTAATAACATAATATACCTCTTCAACTTTAACAGCTGAGCCATCCAAGAGGTTAAAATCCGTCTTTGAGGATTCGAGACACATCTTCAGAGCAGCGGAAAGCGTCATTAAACAAACCCCCGAGATCACTGGATATTCACTCTTTCAGATAGGTGAAAGCTTATCTCTGTGACTTGAATCCAACGGCAACCCTCGAGAGCCACAAAATTGGATCTGGTCGAGTACTTTTGCCACTGCTGGAAACGGCACCTTCCCACCTGAGAGCGGCACGGCAGCAGCGTCACGGCAGCTAGCGTCACGGCAGCTAGCGTCACGGCAGCAGCGTCACGGCAGCTAGCGTCACGGCAGCTAGCGTCACAGCAGCTAGCAGCGACGTGCAAGCTGACCAGCAGTCACAGGCCTTCTGAGCGACTTACCAGCCGTTTGCCTGCACAGCGCAGTTGAGCCCTGGTTGTATTTTAGCGGAACAATGATTAATGACTCTCTGTGGGTGTTAATGCCAGACATGTGCTGCCCGGCGGGGCATCACAGCGGCACCACCTGGCCCTGTTGACCCGGCGTCTCAGCACCGGGGCAGCGGGTCGCCCTGCCACGGGTCGGCTGCGAAGGAAGAGGAAGGGGGCACCGTCGGGCCTGGAGAGATGAAGGACGTTGGATGGGCAGCGCATCCACACGGCGGAGGTGTCACGTTTCCACCGAGCCCGCGTGGTGAAGGCACATCATTGTGAAATGAGTGTGTTGACGGCTCATTTGTTGAGGCATCTGTGAGTTTTAAAGCGCCCGTCCTGCCGTCAGCCTGATTTTTTGGGTTTGGGTTTTCAATTGCCGTCCAACAATTTCACACACGGGAATCACTACAGATTCCCGTGTGTGAAATTGTTGGACGGCTATTGTTCGGGACGACGTTCATGCCGCAGTCATTGGATTAGAAACTTGGCAGTGTGTCGCTGACATTGTCACATTGATGATTTATCTGGGGCTATTAATAGGCGCTGTGGGGGCCGTGGGTGTAATTGCATTCTCGTGATGACTGACTGTGTGACGCGGTGAGCAATACAAGAAGATGGCAGCGAAGTGACTCACGCTTCATACGCTACTGTAGCTCACGGCTGAAGTGTTGTGGTCACTTCAGAGATAGAAAGGCATCTCGAAACAACACTCCATCGCCGCGTTCCCCCGGTATCAAAGACCTCCTCTGAAAAAGGTCGAAAACGAGTGGAGTCTTGTGGGAATTTACAGTTGAGTCTTCTGGTCTTAGCAAAAGTCAACTTTACTGAGAAGCTGCACACTGGATAAACACAGTCTGCTCCCCCCCCTTTTTTGGGGGGGGTTACGCAACTGTTTGCATCTGCCGTACTTTCTGCTGCAGCTGTACCTGCAGTCTGTTGAAAGATGATGCCGACTCTGACCGCATCTGTAATTTGTCACAGTTACACTCACATTTCACCAAATATTTACAAGGGTCCTGGATGCAAAGCTCCCATAAATGACTCCCTTTACGCTATGATTTGCCAACTGCAACCACAAAGCAATTTGGTGCATCTGTGGCGAGCAACAAATGACAAGCAGGAGGCTGTTGAGCACGCAAAATGAGTGCGTGAGAGGTGTTTTGCCCGGGCTCCTGGGACCTACAGTGCAACGTGCTCAGTGCAGGGCTTTCACAATCCGACCAATTAACAAAGGTCGGAAGGTGAGTTGAAGGCTGCCGTCAACTGCTCACACAACGCGGCACATTGGTCATTTGATTTAGACCAGCTCCTTCATGGTTGTCTCATATAAGAGGCCAGCTGTACTACAGATTAGCCCCAGAAAACTCCTAAAACTGAACAAAATCCAGTGATTCCTGAATGTAGGTGTGCGTTGGTGAGGCAGCTTAGACAACATACAAATGAACACTAACACACAGCCCCAGTCTCTCTGTGTTCAAATCAGCCAACCCTTTATTTAATCTGTTGTTGCGGCAACCATTCGATTTGAATGCTGCACGAGCAACAAGCCATTTGTTTTGTACTTTCAGGGCTACAAAAGAATAAAATGCATTGATAACGTTAAACTGATTGACTGGTTGACAATGCAAATCGCCCGCAGGCCTTCAACTCCGCCGCACCGGAGCGAGATCATGTACAACGCACTCTATTTTTGGAACGGGTCGGTGCACGGGGGCTCGGCCTCAGCCAACGGATGGGACCGCAGCGGACTTTACGTAAGCAGTCGATGCTGGCAACCGCCCTAATGTGTTTTGGGAAGTGTTCCAAATATGTAATACGAAAAAACTAAACAAATGGCCTTATCGGGTGCGCTACACGGGCACGGCAGGTTGAAACGTTTCATCACAGCATCCTCTAAATTAAACAAATAATCCTTTTTAATACAACTCACTGAATATGAAATGTCGGCGGCTGCTTGTCCGTCCATTAGAAGTGTGAAAACATTTTCTTTGAAAGAGTAATTGCCCAAAACATGAAGCGTCAAACACGTCCCCGGAAACCCGCGGCACCCCCCCCGTCCTCATTAGTGAGTGAAGCTCGCTCAGAACGCTCCTCAGATGGGTCTCCATCGCACCGGCGTTTAAATGCAGGGGACTGAGAGAATACGCTAAAAAAAAAACATTTAGCGGCTCCGGATTGGCTCGTTTGTGTGTGGCGCTGTCAAAACCCTGTACACAAAGCCCGTTCCTGTAATTAAATCTGAAATCAGGCAGAGGGAGAGAGAGAGAGAGAGAGAGAAATAACAGCAGTAAATTCACAGCGGATTCTTTCGTGACGTCCAAGTCGAGTTCAAAGGCAAACGAGGGAAAAGGAGATTCCAGGTCCGAGCGGGACGGACAGCGAGCACATGGGTGCAGAAAGATGCCCCGGCTCGCCTCGTGGCCTCGGTGCAGTTCCCGAGATCTAAATCTTTCTTTTTTTTTAATTCATATTTGGCTGAACACTGACAACCTCGTGTCCGGGCACCGCCGATTACAGACTGAGTTCGCTTATCGTCACGACGGAAGATGCCGGCTCTTAATCGGTCGCTAAAATCCGTGCAGTCTCCTCTTGGACCGTCCTCCCTCGGCTACACTCGCCTGGAGGGGGAGGGGGGGGGGCACAGCGGCTCCGTGGGCACGCGGGGGGCGCGTGGGGGGGGGGGGGGGTGGGGGGGGGTTCACGACTACCTGTCAAAGATCTAAGCGTCCTCGCAAAGCAGAGCAGAGGCATGATGAGTCAGGAGTCCCAGGGAATGTCCCAGTACCCAAAAAGCCTCGGAATGTAAGCCAATCAATTTGTATCATTTTGTATCTGTTCACCTGAAGGTGGTCTATTGAGGGTACGGGGGCAGGAATCTGCATGTTTTCAGGAGATCTTTGTGGATGGAGAACACCGCGGTCCGTCTTAAAGAGACCCAATGCTAACGAAAGCAGAAAAGGTGTGTTAAAGTCGTTCTATTTCCAGCCACACTGCAGCACTTCCGACTCAAACCAAAGCGCCTCGACAACCATAGGACCCGATACGCCAGGAATAGTGCATTTTACACGGTTTTCATGGAAATCAGAAATGAACTGTGTCCAATTGTGACACCTGCTGACCGAGAGCAATCCACGCAGCCGATGACCCAGAACATTCCCCCCCGAAGGAGCTCCGGTTAAAAGTTCTAATATCAGAGTTATTCCCGATGGATCGGCAGGCAGGTGATTCACGTTCATCGCGTTTTTCAGCCTGCACGCGCCATCGGATGCAGAAAGTCACACAGTTGACAAGTTGATTTCTCTTTTGCCGAGGCACTAATTTGGACAGTTTGACGTAGATTGCCTTTTCGTCTGTACACTTTTCAGCAATCTAAAAAATATCATCATTACTACCCCTCCCGCCCCATGTGTGAGGATAATAATAATAATAATAATAGGAGTGATTCTGCAACTGGCCCCGTGCTGTGGGAATTGGCTGAAGGTAATGCAGTGAGAAGCCCCCCCCCAGGAGACGCTTGCAGGGATCAATCTGACGGCGCGATAAGCTGCATCGTTGCGGCATCCCTCCGCCCACACACACCGGCCCTGAAAGTACGTAATGTAGTCATCCGTGTCCATTGTGTACCAGTGTGTGATCTACCTGTGTGTGTGTGTGTGTGTGTGTGTGTGTGTTTCCCACTCGCCTCCATCATCCCTTCCACTCCTTGTCATCCTTGCCCCTCTCTCTTTTCATTCATTCTCTCCATCCCTCCCACCTTGTTTTCATCTCTTTCTTCTTGCCTCTCCCACTCGCTCTGGGGCACGCAAACATACGCACGCACCCCTTCTATCCGCCCACTCGCGCGTTTTGGCGCCGACGAGCAGCACAGTTTGGCGTGGGGTTATGCAAAGGAACACATGAAAAAAATGGAGAGAAAAAAATATATACAAGAATCGGTGCAGCGCCGCTGCCTAATGGTGTCTCCATGGCAACTAAGGGAGCAAGGCCCTGCGACGCGGTGTCAAACAAACACGGGATTTGAAACCGTAGCAAATAAATTACCATCTTGTGGTGTTTGGATTAGGTAAATAAAAAAAATTAACAAGCAACATAAACATTCGTACACATTTAACGTACTGGGTATCACTTTACAATCAGCGCATAGCATTTACTATTGAGCCTGCAGCTCGGATTTAAAAAAAAGTTTTACCTTCTAGTTCTCCCCTTTTGTTTGAGATATTTAAACCCAAGAGAGACGGCAACACAATTCCATCACATGGAAATATTCTGTATGCTTTGTGCGTCAAAAAATATATAAATATACTGTGGATATCATACAATCCTCCCCATAGAAATCTGCCTGACATCTTCCAATTATCGTTTAGGACACTTTGGGATCTCCTCTAGTCCTCGAGTTCGACACTAAAAAGTTGTTCAAGAGGCTCGAACCCGAGCCGACGTTCTGAAATGTCAGGACCGCTTTGGACAGGAGGAGTCACAGGTATTATGACTCTGGACCCGTCAGGAAGTAGAACAGCGTTTAGGTGAAGCCCTAAAGAAGACGGACGGGTCAATAAAACGTTGATTTCCAATAGACACTCAATCAAACCAAGAAAAGGGTCCACTAACCTTAACGAGTAGTGATTTCAGTGCAAACCAAGATGTTAAACAACTCATGGCTGTAATTAACGCCACAGTCATTCCTTGAAGCTAGAACGTTGGTTTTGTGCCTAAACCTGACTAAATCTTAAGCACAGTGGAAAAAAGCGCTGACGTGTAATAATGGCACACAAGTCCTGGCTTTTATTTTCTTATCATTCTAAGAAACTTTCTAAAAAAGAAAAAAAAAAGCTTTTCGTACTATATGAACAGAACCATATTGCAGAAAGAAAAAAAAAAAAAAAAAAAACAATTTCACACATTTACACACACGCCAAACACACGACGGCGCCAGGCGGTGCGCCAGACGCACACAACAGTTCATCATCCCGTGACCCGGTGTGTGTCAGCGAACTGCTGGTGGAGCCAAAGCTTATTCAGGTGTGACTTAAGGGAAGGGAGCCCGAGCCCCGAAGGCGTGACGCGCTCTCAGTGCAGAGTCCTTCGGCCTTAACGCCTCACCTGTGGCTCAGGTGGCTGAGCTCCGGCTGCTGTGCAACCCACTCGCAGCCTGTGAGCGAGGGGGGGGTGGGTCGGGGGGGGGGGTAGACAAAACAAAGAAGGAGGCTGAAGTAGGGATAAAGTGGCATGAGAGAGTGTGTGTGAGAGTGGAACACACACACACACACTCAAGAGCGAGAGAGGGTCAGAGGGATGCTGACAATGGAGAGCTTTCTTCTCTCGTTTTTTTCGGGGGGGGGGGGGGGGGTTAGGTCTGATAGGTCTGATCTGAAGAGTTGACGGAGGCGTCCCACATGTCAGCTCCCGTGTGTGTGTGTGTGTGTTTTCCCTGAAAGGAGGAAGCGATGTGATGGCCGTCATCCCAGCAGAGCGACCGGGCACCCAAAGCCGTTCGCGCCGCCTCACGCCGACGCACACGTGTCACTGAGCTGACACACCTCGCACCAGCGGGCCGATCCCCCTGCAGCGAGCGGGCCCACCGAATGTCCCGCTTCGGGACGACCCCCGGGCCGGGTTCAAAAACAGCTGTCCGCGTGTCCCGCGGCGGCTTTGGTTCCATCCCTCTCCCCCCCTCCCTCCTCCTCCACCTTTAATCCACACCTGCGGCTTAAAAAACAAACAAACAAAAAAAACGGGCGATCCATGACAAATTAAACGGGTCCAAACTGAGCTGTCAGCCATTTTCCCAGCTCGTTCCCCATTTCCATTCCAACACTCTCTCTCTCTCTCTCTGTGGGCCTCTCCCCCTGCTCCGCCTTCAGAGACACGTCCCCCCCCCCCGGCGTTCCAGTGGACCCAGGCCCCTTTTCGCGCGGTTTTCTTAAACTGTTCAAATAAAAAAATAAAAAACGAGTGGTCCACGGACCATGAAATAGTTGCCCCGCAAAAACATGATTTGTTTTGCGTATCCCGACCTGCTTCTTCAAAAGAACACTGACCTTTTTTTTTTTACAGAAGCCCAGCTTTTTCTTTCACTCCCTTGAAGATGTGTGAACTCCCGGCCGCCTGCACAAATCTAATTAATTTGCTCCATGTCACGTTATGGATTTTTTTTTTTGCTGTTTCACTCTTCGTTTGTGTAAAAAAAAAAAAGGATGTAGGGGTATTGCGACATGCTGGCGGCAGAATTCCGCGCGTGTTCAGCTACACGCCAAAGAAAGCCGGGTTTCCCGCGATTTGTTTGGTGGCTGGTGGCTGTGTGTTTTCAAAAGCTGCGAGTCCATTGTCCCACGTGCCCTGTCGCTCAGGGTGGCTCCTCTCCATCGATTCGCCGCTCGTGACGATCCACTGAGTCACTTAAAAGAACCAACGCGTCGCGTGGTCACAGCTTTCATGCGCCCAGGCGTCAACAGGAACTAAACATGACGCGCGCGCACACACACACACACACACACACACACGCGCGCGCGCAGCCCATGTTAATCATTTTAGGCCACTCAAGAGCCATTCATCTCGCTTGAAAGCGATGTGTGACGGGGATCATTTGCAAAGGGACGCCGGGCTGAATCCGTCTCACTCCGGCTTCACCTTGATTCCCGAGACGATCTAAACCCCTCGTCGTACCGGATTGTTCAGGTTTTCGATGCTCCACTACAAACCGATCAGCACTGAGCTCAAAACGACCAACGGACAGGGCCCTGAAAAAAGTGTGTTGGTCTGAGTTAGTCCTGATCCTTCAGCAAAGTGCTCAGTCATGCGTGCGAAGGCGATGCCGGCCTCCCCGGCCTCATTTGAATTATATTAATCAGGGCCGATGCCCGAGGACCATGGTTTGAAATTCACGGCACTCGGGGTTCTTTCGCCTCCAGCCCCCCTTTGGTTGCATTTCACTAATGCCATAGCCGAGTCTTGCCTTCATATGCAGTACATGCATGCTAACATGAAGGTGGCCAAACAAGCATTTGCGTGATAGTGATATAGTGCGCTCGAGCTCCATCGCCCTTCAGCCAGAGAGGCTTTGCCTTTTTAATTTGAACCATGCATTGAGAAAAGACGAGGCCCGTCACTGCGAGGTGAAGACCCCCCCCCCCCCCCCCCTCGGGACTAGGCGCAGGGACCTCTGGGGAGAGCCCCGCTTGTGATCACCACAGCCGACTCTTGTTGTTCACGTAACGGCGGTAACAACGAGCCAACGAGGGGTTACTTTGGACCACGGGCATCTGTGAGGAGGAGCCCCACCAACAGCTCTGGTGGAGGAGGGTCTCTCTCTCTCTGCAGTGCAGCAGCGGACGTCCAGAGCATCTTCTCTCGTGGGCTGCGGGGGCTCCGTGTGCCGTAAAAATTTGAAAAATTAAAAAAAACTTGGGGACCCAGGGAATGAGTCGTCACCATGTCACCACAACGCCCCTCAGTAGCTGCAGGAGAGAGGACACCGCGCCGGAGACGAGTGTTTCCCCAAAAAGTAACTGTGCGCCTGCTGACGTCACAGCAGAGGGCTCAGAGGCAGTTGACGGTGTTGAAAGGGAGATGCACGCACACACACACACACACACACACACACACACACACACAGTGGAAACATGCGTGCGGGCACACATGCCCTTTCTCCCACGCACTAAAAGCTGTTCATTCAGAAAACAAAGCACGAGCCGCGCACTTGGAGCTCAACCCTGCGTAAGAGTTAACATTAGACGCATACATCCGCCCACTCAGTCGCATACATGCGCTCACTCACAGACACACACACACACACACACACACACACACACACACACACACAGTGTAAGTGCAGTGTAGGATCTCTGTGTTATCTGTACTGCACTGCACTCAGTGCGTTTACAGGGTTTCCCTCGTGAAAACAAATGTATTGATGCTGCACTTTGTTTTTGCCCCACTCCCCAAAAAAAAGACGCGTGTGCAACTTGACATGGACGTACAGTGAATCCTACCTCGGCATTTGGAAAGAAATCCATTTCAAGTTGCTGCAGCAGGTCCAAATCCATTGCAGAGCTCTTTTGGCCGAACGTGATGGGAGCTCGAGAGGTCCATTAGGAAGCACAGAGCCGCACACAGACACACACACACACACTGCCATATGGTGACCACTGGACCTGTTTACGCACAACTTCTTCCATGTCTCTCCCCCCCGCCCCCCCCCCAAATCTACCCCCTCAGGGGTAAACGACGCAACATGTCAAACGCAGGATGAAAAGCCGAAGCCGTTTAAAAGAAAACTCACCTGGCACCGAGTGTAACAGCAGGAGGCGTCTGAGGGCGCGAGCTTCTCTGTCACCGGGAGACAGCAGAACGCCACGCCGTCATGTGTGCGAGAGGTTGTTGGATCAAACACTTCCCCTGGCTCTTCTCCCCCCCCCCCCCCCTCCTCCTCTCCCTTCTCTCTCTCTCTCCCCCCTATGAGTTAACCCTCATCCAGACCCTCTGACGACGGCAAGAGGAACAAGGGTTCGGGGGCGGGGGCGGGAGGGGGGGGGGGGGTGGTGGAGCGGCTGGGAGCGCAGTGAGACGCCTCGGACTCAGATGTCGTCCTCCTCCTCCGCCCGAGACGAGTTGCGAGCGCGCGGCGAGCACCATCCACTGCAGCAGAGCGCGGAGGAGCGCGCGAGCGAGAGAGGGAGAGGAGGAGGAAAGGAGAGAGGAGAGGAGAGGAGAGGAGGAACGGGCATCTGATGCGCTCCTGGTTCCAACAGCCACGGCTGGAGGGAAAACACGGCACTGGAGTCCGGATCCCGGACCAGCGCGCCAACAGACGGAGAGTTATGGGAGAGGATGGGCGAGAGACAGTGGAGAGCAAGAGAGAAACAGTAAGTGAGAAGCTGTTTTTTTTTTTTTTTATTCCCACAAGGCTGCTGTCCCAGTGCCGTCCCTCCTCTGTCTCGTCTTGCAGGACTTCTAATATTTGTCCCCGGTCCTGCGCGCTCACGCGGCGTTCTCCGGCTCCCCCGGGGCTCCTTATCTGGTGTCGCCTCGGATAACCCACAACAACTCGCATCACATCAAGGGCCAACGGGGGAGAAGTCGTTTTTCTTCCTCCACAGCGACGCCATCATCGACACTGACACCGGCTGTCTCGTTATTTTTTTCCCTACCCGAGGTCTCCCCCCTTTTCTCCTCCTTGTGCTGCCTCGGTCTGCAGTGACGTGTGACACGGTGCAAACAGACATGCACACGAAAGAGACATACATGTATAGATTTTGCACCAATGGTACATTGTAGTTACATAACCAGGCAAAAAGAGTGATGCTCACATCCAAAGGCACGCAACCCTTTAAAAAAAACGTGGCACTTTCAAGACACCCATCAATCCGACCTAAGGGGGCGGATGGACCACCTGGCTGCGGTGCCTCTTGCTTGCTGCGACAGGAGAACAAGGCTTTTAGTCGCGGCCCTTTCGCCCCCCCCCCCCCCCCCCCGAGACGGGCTCAAGGTCGCTTGGCAGAGCTGCTCGCCAGCGGCCCTAAATCCTCCGATGATTAACAGTGGCAGACAGGGCGGGGGTGGGGGGGGGGGGGGGGGCAGCTGTCAATCCAGATCTATAGCGCCGGGCCCGAGAGAGAGAGCTGTGCCAGCCAGGACGCCGCGCGTCCCAACGCCGCGCCACCAGGTGTAGAGCGGGCGATTTATGAGCACGCCGACAAAAGAAAAAGAGAAGAAAAACTCATTCCCCCCAAATTCAGCGGAAAGATGGGTACATGTACAATGCCGTTATTGAAGAGAAATAAAAGGGAAGAGAGAGGGTGGGCCGTAAAATGAAGGCTATGTTTACATCAACTACGTCCGATAGGAGGATAACAGTTAGCCTTATGTGTTTATCCTTTGGTTTAAATCAAATGTCAATGGTTTAGAATAGGCCTGCATTGCTATTCCATTCAGCTCCCTTTACACTGGGTATTTCTTTTCAAGAATCAAAAGGGATAAATACATTTTTTTTTTAAATATTGCAAACATTGAACATATGCCATACAGAGGCCACATTCACAAACACCCCCAAAAAGGACTTCTTCCTCTGTTGTCAGAATTGGAGTGGGAAGTCTTTGAAGGCCCTTCAGCCAGAGGAAGGACATGAGCACAAAGTAATGGTGACCTACATCACCAGAAGCAAGACTTCTGTCTTCTTTCGTGCAGCAACACCTGCAGCCAAACGCTTGAAGAAGGAAGGAGAAGATTCGCTGCCCATGTTTCCCATGTCGGTTATTTCAAAATCAGTGATACACTTCCACTACACACGTTTACTTCAGAACACACAGTTTTCTGGGGCTCTTTTGGTTTAAAATTCTAAATAAAAAATTTATCATAAACCAGAGGAAAATGAAAATAAAGTATGTTGGGATGTGTGGTGTCTCCTGCTGCCCTTTTTCTCGGGTGTTATCGGGCTCCTGGACCTTCGATAGCTCTACTCTCCTGTGTCGGGTGTTTCCCGGGTCAGTTGGAAGAGAAGGGGGGGCCGCAGTCCCACACAAGCAAATATCCGCACGGGGGGGGGGGGGTGAGGCATTAAGCAGGATCCCCTCCCCTTTGCCACAGCGACGTGGGGCCGTGCCAAAGAATCCGGTCCCGCCGCCGTTCCCCCGGTTCTGTCCTTGCCGCGAGGTCGCAGCCCCGGCTAGCCATTCCAGTCATTTTCACCGGGGGGGGGGGGGGGGGGGGGTGTCGTCACGGCTTCTCCGCTGCCTTTGGACTTAACGACGTCGCGAAGGAGACCTGTCCCGCCTGTCCTGCTGTGTTGTGTCAGTTTGTTCACCCTGTTGGAGACGGTCGGAACCCAATCAGGGCCCAAACAAGCCGGAACCAGTACCATAATATTGATACATTTTTATATATTACTACACACTATGGTACTTACAGGAGTTCCCCTTTGACTTGAAGAGTCATTACTCTTTTAATCATGGGTGTGCCATTTTCAGACCGCCTCTCAGTGTTCACCAACACCGTTGCAAAGGTCATTTTTCCGTGAACCCCGCGCACCATAAGCGGTACCCTGACGCACGCTGCAGAGCCGTCCCCGTGGCAGCGGTGCTGGGGGGGGGGCGGTCGCCTGCACCAAACTACTTTGGCATTGAGTGTATCCGAGAGAAAATATCTCAGTACATCAGACAAATCAAATCCAGAGTTAATTCAATACTGCGTCCGTATTCCAGGCATATCTGGCTCTGCTCGCTGCCGGGATAATGGCTCTCCCCCGAGTTTATCTGCTTTTCTCTGATCTCATTTGGGGGTGGGGGTGGGGGGGGGGGGGGCAGGTTTTTGTGTGTGCTCCGTGTAAACCTTGTGCGTTATGTAACACAGTGCCAAACGCTGCTGCAGCTGCTCTAAGGTGATAGCGAACAGTCACACTGTACACTGTACGATTCCCCCCCCTTAAACCCCCCCAACGTGTTTTCCCTGCTTCGTACCCCCGGCCTCCCACGTGCACTGACCGGGTCCACGGCGGGTTCGATCCATGGCGCCCCGGTTCGGGGCCTTGAGGGGAAGCCGGGGAACGCCACAAGAAGCACAAGGAATGACTCGGAGCAGGTGGTTACTAGGCGGATTTTAACGGCGTGATGGATTGTCCTCGACGGTAATAACACACCCGGGCTGAGACCAAATGTGCGAGCGAAAGCCCTCCGACTGCGAGAGCGCGAGAAAAGAGGCGAAGCGCGCACATGCAAACACACACACACACACACACACACACACACACACGGTTGTGATGTGCCCAGGAAACCTCCTGGCGGAAACTAATGGCTGAGCACTTTTGGTTAGAAGCGTTTTCATATTCCTTTTAATCCTGCTTATGCCTTTCAGTCTGTCCCCTCACCAGGACGGTTCATTTAGCGCGAATGCCACCATTCTGGAGTCCGCTTCAGTCTTTTCACAGTGTGTCACACTTGGCGCTGTTCCCCCCCCCCCCCCCCCCCACTTCTGACAACTGACAGATGAGATTGTGTTTGGTCCTAAAAAACATAAAGCGTGACAATTCCAATCAGTGCACCCGGTGCTACTTGATTTGACAAAAACTAAACCTCCTGCTGCTCCTTTGACCGTCGCCTTTACCTGTGACAATGAGCACCACATAAATCTCAATCGCAGACCAAGTTGCAAAAAACACAAAGAAATGTATTTTCTCCAAAACAGAATTCCAAAAAATCCAAAAGATGGAAAAACCAGCCTTTAAAAAGGGGGAAAAAAAAACCCCAAGGGAATCAAAAGTCCTTCTTTCGGGCATAGATCCTTCTCACACTGAATCACAATCCCAAAGTTGACAACAGAAATACACACCTATTTATAGGAGGGGAAACAAATCATGCAAACAATCAGGGAGAAGACCGGCGACAGGTGAGTGACAAGGCCGGGACGCGGCAGAGGGCGGAGTCTACGGACGATGACGAACACGGGACAAAATAAACAAACCGGGAGGGGGGGGGAAACCTGTGGCAGAACACAACGCACAGTGATCACAATAAAAAAACATGTCTTGGGCCCCAGGGATCTTCATCTAATCGTTTAATAAAGCAACAACTGTTACATTATTGGACGATAAAGTACAGCCTCTCGTACCTTCTTGCTTTTATAATACAGTTACTAGTGAAATTATAAATGCTAAGTAAATAGCTGCCTTTCAGCACAAAATAGTTTTGTATTTTTGTATCACATTTCATCAGTCTTAGAGGAAAAATAGTCCCCGTACGTGCGTGTAAACACCATTGGGTCCCTCACCATCCCCTTCATTCACATCGCTCATGACCTCCAGCTTAAAGTCTCTTTGCTTCGTCGGCTCTTGTAGAACGAAGAGCTTAAAGGAGCAGTGTTGTGTTCATATGAATAGATGTAGGTGTTATAGGGGGTACGTAGCTGCACGGGGGGGCAGCTACGTACACGTAGAGAATTGCACAACAATAATCCCGTCCAGTATCTCACAGCGGTTTTTATCCACTGCTAATTTCCTCCGGTTCCCCATCAGGGGCACGAAGGCCGCCGGGCTAGTTGCGTCTCGTCCGCCTCGGGGCCCCCCCCCCCCCCGGACGGCCCGATCGGAGCAGGTCCTGGGGGCCCCGTGCAGTTTTGGGATGGGCTCGGGGTAAGCGATGCGTTGCGCTGACTCGGCAGGCTGCTCCGTGGAACGCCGCCGACCTTCAGCACTCTGTCTCTGATTCCTCTAAATCATTAGTCCTTTAAAACACTGCGCTGGGGGATGGATGTTTACGGCCAGGAGACATCAGAGGTGTAAATCAGGGGGGGTTGTGGAGGGGGGGGGGTTCTGGCCGTGGTATTATCGCAAATATGATGAACTGCGGCCTCATGGCTCCCCCCGCCGCTGATGTGTAGTCGCGGTCCTGACGCTGTGTGTTTTGTCTTTCTCAATTTAATGGTTGAATGAAAAAGCAAATGCTCTCTCTGACTGAGACATGCAGGGACTACAGTCTGACCACTTAGGATGTCCCGATGCCCTCTAGGTTGAGCCTTGAAAGAGCAACACATGATCATTTCAAACACACGGTTATCAGCCCGGTCTCTGGAACAAAAATCTTTCAGCTGACCTGCATTTGATTTGACATTTGACAAAATGGACCCGAGTTTGTCTTGTTTTCTGCAGTTAAGAAACCTTCTGTGATTTCTTGGTGAATGCCACGCGCTCTTCTCTTGCTTGTTGTTTTAGGTCAACACAAACACAAGAAGCAGAAGAACCACGGAGCCCCCGATTTGAGTCGGGTGGCATGCAATACCCCTTCTTCATCGCCCCTCGTGCCCTTTCTGTACTGGTTAATCCTTTGTAAATGCATAGAAACTAATGTTCCCCTTAAAAAAAGACAAATCTTATTTTTTTTTACCTAAATCAACAATCGCCACTGATGCAGAACATAGTGCTATATGTCCAATGGGGCAGCGGTGCTGTTGTTTAAATTACTGGATCTATGAACCACACACGTGACATGTTTAACAGCCCCATGCTGCTTCTAACCTTCTAATAATTATTTTTTTTGCAACCAGTTTTCACTTTTCATGAAACTGAGAAGCAACGCAGCAAGCCCATGCAGCAAGGCCGGGGGGGGGGGGGGGGGGGCATATTCCACTCCTTCAAACCCTCACAAGGCCACATTCTCATCTGCAAGTCTGGAGGCTCAATGACGCAGTGTCAGCAATCGCTTCTTACCGATCTCGCACAAACCCTGGGAAAGGAATGGCGACAGAGATTCTGTGAGGAGGTGCTGTTTTGTTCTCGCAAAAAGGGTGACGGAGAAGGAAAAAATATTTTTTTAAAATTTCACACTGCACAAAGTGGAAAGAGAAAAGGCAAATGAGACGCATTAGAGGATGAGCTACTGCGATTATTGCTCCTCCCGAGATGTGCGAGTGTTTTCGCGGAACCAAAGGTGTGGACTTAATGAAAAAGAGGGCGCAGAGGATGAAGGAGGAGAAAACCTTGCTCGCACTGAAATTCAATTTCGCTTGATATTCCGATGCTGCGCAGCGCCGCATGGATCGTAACGAGAGCGAGTGATGGGAAGGGTGGTGAGCTCTCAGCGAAGAGCAAGTCGGAGAAATGATGAGGTCTGAATAATTGCAATTGCAACGAGTCTGTAATTCCAAACAGCACGGTTATTTAGAGGGTGATTTTCAATGCCCGGGGTCACGAAATTACAAAATGATGAGGACGGGAGGGAGAGCGAGAGTCCGGAGGATGAAAGCTGATGAAGTTATGAGATGCGTGTATGTACCTGACGGGATCGATGTATCGTGTATATTTGACAGTTGTGATGTCATAAAAACCTTTGCGAGGCCTTGTGCTGTGCGGTAGAGATGAAATGCTGCGAGAGCTCCATTTAAAATCATTACAAACAAACATGATTTCACAAGAGAAAAACGATTCAATCTATTTGAATAAACAGAAATATTTCTGTATCCTTTCCCGCTTTCAACGGGGATCCTTCTTCAGAGCAGCCATCGTCTTCTGGTAATTAGCGTAGGGCCCATGTCTCATTTCGCAGGCCCTCTTGCGGAAAATTGTGCCTCCACATGTGCAACCCTGCATCATCTGCCGCTGCGACACACAGACAGATTCAGGGGGGGTGGGGGATGGGGGGGTCATCTGTTGATGTTTTACCTAGCAGACTCGTTAAATTAGCTTGACCCACTGCGGCGGAACCGTGCAGCGCACGCGTGGGCTCTCTACACGCCCTCTCCCGGCGCCGTTTGAGAGCGAAACAACACACAAGACGCCAGCTGGCGCGATGGCCACACGGGAATAGACGCACACACGTGTCCCCCCCCCCCCCCCTCATTGGAGCTGGACTACTGTCGACGCGGCCTGTGTTTTTCGCCTGTGATTCATTCTGCAGGACGGAAACGCAGCATTCAGCACAATGGTGGGCGAATGTCACGAGCTGCTGGTGACCCCTCTTACAGGCAGTGTGCGAAAGAAATCCCATAAGTCCCCCCCTCCGGCGCCGCCCACCCCCCCCGTGTTCCTGGCCTGAGCTCGCGTAATCCCGCGCTCCAACATGCACCGAACCGTATCATCGCGTATCATCGTGTGTATTTGCCTCGACTCGTCGCACATTACCAGCAGCGCTGACACAAGGATCGGGCCGGCTCACATGTAACAGCAGGTCATCTGATCGCGACCCCCCCCCCTTGCGAGAGCTGGCGGAGGCCAGGCTGGAGACAGCGGGGCGGGTGCGTGACCCCAGAAGTAACGCGCTGACTGATGGCACAAATATCAGGACAGGAACGCATTCAACGTGCGGAAGGAAGCGGGTTTTTTTAAATGTTACTTCAGCCGTGAGTTCACTTCTCCCCCGACACCGTTTGTTTGTTTTTTTTACACCAGGACACGAACTCACGTTGCAGCAGACGTTTGTGCAGCTCGTTTATCCTTCCAGAAGCCCAGGGGACCTCACTACTACACTTACAAGTCTGCATTGTTCTCACTGCTGATTCTTGATGTGATATCTTAAAGTTGCTGTTTGGATTCAAAGGGGAATGCTTTGAGAAACAAATGACCTAGAAATAGTCACGACAGCTCTAGACCATAAGGAGTAAATACCGTAACAGATCCATTGTAGCTGTAACTGGGATGATCGCTATGAGAGCGATAGAGTAGTTCTTTTCTACATTTAAATGTACAATTACTATTCCATGTGCACTGAGCCAAAAGTTAGATAGGAGCGGAAAAAGAGAGAGTTCCGCTCTAGCGCTCTGCTTTCCGGGTTAGAAAGTGACAACACACGAGTTATTTAACAAGATGTATGCCGATGCTGAACAAATAGAGAGGTGCTACCCTGTCGCCGTTAACAGGGAAAGCAGATGATTTCATTTGTGATGGGCTCTTTTTCCCCCCCACACCACAACATCTCAGGCCCCCCCCCCGAGACGGACGAGGATGGTGACTTTTTTTTATTTACATTTCCAAAGATTTGGGGACCAGAGAACAAGCTGGAGGAGGGTTTGACGGGCCGTTTCAGAAAGACTCTCGTGGAGAGTGCAAAAGAGGGGAATGAAAAGAAAACTGATGGAAGGTGGATACTGGTTCTGATTTATGGCTACGCGTGTTTCACTAACGTCAGCATGCTAACATCCTGAGAATGAGAGGGCTAATTTGGTGATGCTAAGCAGGTATAATATTTGCCCAAGTTACTCGCTACTAATTAGTACCAAAAACACCAGAGGACGATAGGAATGTCTTTAGTTTTGCAGCTGGATGGACGTGGAGAAATTAATATTTGCCTTTACGAAGTGTTATCGTCCCTCCAACAGCTGCCGCGGCGTCAAAACAAAACGTGTGGTTGCATAAGTAAAAGTTCAGGGAATCAAAGTCGAAGATCCTCTGGAGACCACGAATGTCCGTTACTGACATTACACACAACATTTTCATCCAGGCATGTGTGTACTCACACAGCCTGAAATCTCCAGGAGGAGAGAAAAGACGAGAAACTGAAACTGCCACCGTTCATCCATTATTTAACGCAATTCTGACCAGTCTTTGAAACTCAACTTATTTTTCAAAGTGCATATTACCTTTCATATTCCCTTTCTACACGACTGAAGGGAAAATGAAGTAAAAAAAAAAAAGGGCTGATGGGGCTGTCATCAGAATACACAATAGGGCAGGGTGCCTTCAGAAATACAAAGTGTGACGGGCCTTTTTTCACCAAAAACCAACAATGCTTTGTGCTGGTTGTGAGATTCAGGATGTTTGACAGCACGCTCCCACTAGATCCAAGTGCCTCACCGCTCTTCCTCTCTTCCTCTCCCTCGAACAAGGCTCCGCTGTGGGAAAAGTCCGCTTGGGGGAGCGCGGTGGGGGGGGGGAAGGGGGGAAGCCCTGCGAGTTCACACTTTTATCAATAATGCAGAGCGGAGGAGGAGAGCAGGCTGTCATCAAGCTTCCCCACACCCGCCGCTGCTGATTCCCGGGGCCCGATGAGGAGAAAGCTGCACTCCAGACGCCGCGGTTTGCGATTCAACTTTGGACGACCTTTTCCGAACGGAACCTAAAACATCGGGATGAATCTCGGAAATCCTGAATGCCTCCGGCTCTCCATCCCGACCATAGAACACCACGTCAGGACCTGGCATGCCGGGGGAGGGGGGGGAGGGGGGGGCTGCCTTTGGCCTTTATCCACGTTCACACCAGACGACCAAATGTTTCTCCGTCTCTACCTCGGCCTCCAACTGCCGTCCAACACACGGGGCTGTGCCTGAAAGACGGGGCCTTCCTCCACACAGTCTGTCTTCCCTTGATTCTCCTCTCTCTCTCTCTCTCTCTCTCTCTCTCTCTCTCTCTCTCTCTCTTTCCTTCTCTCCCCCCTCCTGTGTTGTCATGCCGATCCGCCTGTTCATCTAACAGCCCAAATGGCAAACAGGCGAACAACCACACAGCGCGGCGCCGACAGCATTAACTCCAGCGGCCCGACCATTTTTTGTCAAGGGTTCCTGAAGGTCTCCTCGGGTACTCGGGGCGGGATGTGAACTTTTTGGACGATTCGGAGGTGAGCCGTGCATTCTCCCTTTTCGGGCCCTGCCCCCCCTCCCCACCCGAAGGCCAGAAGGAGGCCGTGCGGTCCGTGACTCGGCAGCGGAGGGGACGACCCTCTTCTCAGGACTTACGATAATCCTTCCATTTCCTATTCTTCTGCCGGGTGTGATAACGGGGGCCACTCTGTCCGCCTCAACTCTGCTGCCACCGTCGGGGGAAACAAAAGGTCGGGGGGGTCAAAAGGTCGTTCTCCCGCAATTAAGATTGTCCCTGCAGGGGTCAAGAGTAATATGTGTGAGCAAGTGTGTGGGTGGGGGGGGGGGGTTGCTGTGTGTCGTGCTGCAAGGCGCCGGTACGACAGAGAAAATAAGAGATCACAGCTCCCCCACGAGGACAGAAGATGGCATGAAATGACAGAGGAGGAGGCGTATGCAGTCCTCATTCGTTACGATGACGCTTTCAAACAGGAGATGGGGATCCATTACAGGTGTATTTGCACCGAGCCCCCCCCCCCCCAGGGTGTATGTATCAAAACAAAACTATCTAAATGGGAAAAGAGGCGTTTGTGGCAGCGCAAATCATTCAGGGGACGGAGAAAAAAAAAAGATAGAAGTGGCCGAGGAAAAGGAGAAGATTGATACGATGAAGAGCAGGAGTGGTCCGGGGGGGGAGGGGGGGCAGTGATCTGGAAATGGGTTTTGGCCCCGGAGCATTAACCGAAGTGTAACACACTGGGAAAGGTGTTGTTTTTATCATTTCTCCCAGAATGAATTGATCTACAGCACCCAGCAAAACAGCCTTTTCTACTTTTCCCTCCTGAAAAAGCAATGCAGCCAAGACAGAATCCTTTTCATACCCTCCTGCCTCCCCCCTCCCCCCTCTCTGGGCACCTGGCCAGCAGGTAGATGAATGGCGGCCACGGGGCGTCTGTAGCGTCCTCATGTTACCTCTGCATGGAAGCTTGTTCCATTACAAAAGCTGGCTGGGAGGTGACGTGCGAGCGTATGTCCGCCCACTATTATTCTCTGGGATTAATCTCCACACCTCAGCAATTTCCCCAAATTCCGACAGAGCAACAACTGATACGGCGAGATAAGCCCTGCGGGATTAAAATCAGAAAGCCAAATGTATTTTGTGGCCAAAAGCTGCGAGGAATCTACGCGGCGTCCTCTTACGGCGCGGAGCTCGTGCGCTGAAACAGCCGCTCTACTCCTCCCTCGGAGGCCTTTTAATAACTAAAAGTAGTTAAATGTCTTTAATCAATACACGCTGACTCGGGTCACTTCGTGGTGCAGCTCGATGGTAAAAAAAATAAATAAAAAAAGTGTCTCCCTTCAGTGATTAATCGCCACCATTTTTTAAGTAGGCAAGGTACATTTATCGGGCAAATTCTACTGTGTGCATAAAACAGCATAATAAATAAACAGTATAAAGCACTTCAAAGTCTTCAAATAGCTTCTGAAAAACATGATGATTTCCGATCCAACACCCCCCACCCCCCCACCCAAAAAGGACAACCGGGAACCTGTTGCACCTCCCGCTCTGCTTCAATCATCCCTTCAGGCCCTCACACTGGACTCGTACTCCGCTTGTGTTGACCTTGCAGTATTTAGGCAGGCAGCTCAAGCCCTTCCCCAAATAGTCGGCCCCCCGAGCCGACGCCTCGTGACGGCACACGGATTGAGTGCTTCACGGGTCTCTGGCCCGTGTCCTGCTGCTAACCTCCCCCCCCCCCCCCCCCTCACACAGTGCTCCAGAAAAGGGGTGTAAATCCATTGCAGACCAAAGATAAGCTGACTCCGTGTGCACGACAGGTGAATGCTAAGCAGTGCGGGAGGGATTCTTATCGGGGGGGGGGGGGGG
This sequence comes from Pungitius pungitius, assembly GCF_949316345.1. Classification (NCBI taxonomy): domain Eukaryota; kingdom Metazoa; phylum Chordata; class Actinopteri; order Perciformes; family Gasterosteidae; genus Pungitius; species Pungitius pungitius. The sequence continues at coordinate 4,717,896 of NC_084913.1, forward strand.
GGGCTGAAAAGGAGAGGAGTGGTTAAAAGAGTTCTCCTTTTTGCGGAACGCCCTTGAAGAGTCCTTCGCCCCCCTCCCCCCCCCCCGCAGCAGCAGCCGCGGCTCGGCGTCGGGCATTACCGAACATGAGCCGGACGATATTTGCTTACAGCGTGCTGCGTTTGACTTGTTTTCCCCACCAAAAAGATCCCGATCCAGGCACACAGCCCCATCTCATGGCGTCACCCGGAAAATTCACTTTCGGTCCGTGAGGACGCGGCGCCGCGGGGCCGTTGTTTGTGTTGTGGTCGCATTGTGAGGATTTAGCGTTTTTTTCTCTCTGGACGGCGCCGAATGAGAACAAGCTGTACCTCTCCGTCAATAACCCCACTTTGATCTCAATCAATGTAACTGCTGGCACCGGTGTTTCAAAACCCTCTCAAGTGCACTCTCGGGGGGGGGGGGGGGGGGGTTTGTATCCGTACTTTTGATAGCGTTTACGCATGCAAATGGCATTTGCACCCCCCCCCCCCCCCTAAAGAGCCCTGTGTGGCACCCGAGGTGTCCTGTGTGCTTTTGTTAATTCAACAGCGCCGCATGGGGGGGGGGGGGGGCTCCATCAGCTGCAGCACATCCTCTCCCTTTTTTTTTTTTTTCCCACCTGATTTGCACAGAAGAGCTGAGCAGAATTTCGCAAATGGATTGCGACACTTGAACAGGGGCACATCCTCAGTCAAGCCTACCAATATTTAAAGTACTGCGTTGTATCCCGTGACCACACAAAGTACTTTGAAGCACTACCCAGAGCGGACTGTGCCAGGGAGGCCGCTGCAGAACGAACACGGTAAAAGACACGCGGCGCCCGAACCGGATGGATTAAATTATGATCTCCTCTTGAAAGTCGAGGCTCTGCGAAGCCATTTGACAACAAGCTGCCTCACACCGTCTCCGAGGGGGTGGCAGCCGCAATCCGCCTCCCGTGGACCGGAAAACAGAGGCTGCGACGAGACGAAAGTGGGCTCCAGTTGAACTTGTAATAACGCACGGGTTGGCGGTGCGGAAAATTGGTAATGCATGGACTGCAAAAAAAACAAAAAAACAACAACAACACAAAACCTAATTACAGAAGCCGCTCTGTGATCACAGTGGGACACGGTGAGCTGGAGAGTGTGTGCACGCGCGTCCAGGACCCATTTTCAGTCACTTCCATCTCTCGCGACTCGACTTTGTCCAGAGCCATTAGCTAGCTTTCTCCCCCAACATGCTGAGGCGGGGGGGGGGGGGGGGTAATGAGAGCCCCGTGTCTCTCCGGCGCGTACCGTCCCCAGAAGGGCTTTATCTGGACATGCTGGATGACCGCGATAACCCCCCCCCCCTGATGATGATCTATCATCATGACCGTCCGGCCTTTATTGCTTTAGGAGGAGAGCTGCTTTCCCGAAAGGACATAATATTTGCTTTCTACATAAAATGGGTGGCATTACGTTTCTGACATCAACATTTTGGGGCATCTTCCCTTGTCAATACGTAACATGAGGAAGAGTCTGCAGCCATAGCAGCACCGAGGACAAATTGTGAGCAATACGAGCAGCTGTGGAATAAAAAAAAAAGAAAAAAAAAAAAAAAAGATAAAGCGAATCTCCACTCATCGTGAAATTCAAAAGGTTTGGTCGACATGCCGCGGTGTCCATTAGATACCACCATCAGAGAGCGTCTATTGGTCCTAATGGGCAGGTGGCACATTGTGAAGAAGCCTCCGCCATCTGCGTGCGTGGACGTGTGAATGCTGGCTCGTGTAGAAAAGCACCCCCGATGAATGTGGTCAGGAAATCCAAAGTTATTCAAACTCGAGCTCTGAGGACCATGAATAATTCATCGTCACAATCCGTCCAACAATCGTCGAGACATTTCAGAAAAAAAAAGAAAAAAAAAATCAAATATGTCGAACCTCACGCTTGCGTTGAATAAAGACTAAGAATACATTATCTTCAAATCCAGGAGCCGATGGAGAGACAAATCACAGATGAAAAGGTTCCCCTGTCAATCCAGCAGTTGTCAAGGTGTGTCTCGCGCATCCACAGAAGTCAACCCCATGTTCCTCCGGCTTGCTGCAGAGATTCCTGATGAATCTCCCACCGACTTCCCTCTACATTTCCACGTATCGTAAGCTGTCGTCTCGTCCGATTGAGATACGACGAATGGACAAAAGCTCTCCTCCTTCCACGGCTTGTCTCGTCTCCGTCTCCCGGGTCGTCGTGATGTCCATCACTTTGCACAGCGGCGGGTCGTCAAAAACACCTGTTTCACCGCAGCAAGTTTGCTGCTCCTTAACGTTTTTGCCCAAATGTTTCCCAAAGGATTGATGGAATCATCACGCTTGTAAATGACCTCTGACCTCTGAGAGCTTGCTGAGACTTTGTCCTCAACAGATGTGGAGAATGTTTGGGTATACTTTCAAATTGTTTCCCCCTCAGCCTTCTGTCATGCCTGAGGGTTTGAATTCACCATTTTGGCTCCTAAACTAAAAAAGCAAAGTCATCGACAACCCACTCCAACCGCGACCTTGATGAGAAAAGGATTCACGGAGGATTTCACAAAAGAGGCAGAAATGCCGATTCGTGTGCGGCAGTGTGAAAACAAAAGGAGGAGGTGACTGCAGAGAAACCGACCCCCCCCCTCCCCCCGTGACAAAGAGAAGTAACTGATGACACATCGAGAAAGATGCGAGGGATCCTTTCAAATAGCTTAAACTCAGAAGCCTGAGTCAGTCACCGCGTCAAAAAAAGGGAGCCACAGCTGACGTCCCCCCCCCCCCCCCCCCCACGAAGATCCCACTCGAAAGCGACGGCAGACAGACACACAAATTGGCCTCGGAGTAGACGCTAAACTTCATGTAGTCACAAGCAAAAGGAAAAACTCACTAAGCCGCAATCATTTCCAAAGCTATATTTGCGCCGTTATATATTTATATATTTTGGTTTTGTCGCTGCTTTCTAATGAGGAAACCTTCTTTCAAGTTGTTATTTCTGGTTGAATAATTTACAATGCTGTCGATCCATAGATCTGTGAAGATAGTTGTAAGTTATTGATCAGCATGATGAGCATCACTTTTTTTGAGTCGTTATTTTGACCGGTTACTTGAACTGATTTTAAGAAATGGATGAAAAATACTTTTTTCTATTAATATGTAACTTGATACTGATTTTAATATGTACACACATAGGTATGACATATACAGAAAACACAAATACAGTGTGTGTGTGTGTGTACATCATGAATTAATTAAAGCAATTTCAGCCCAGACATCACTTGTTACAGCTTCTCTTACGTGACATTATTTCATGACAATTCAGACAAAACAAGATTGATCGAGAATATAATGAGTGCAATATTGTCATATTGAAATTGACGGTTAGCTAAAGTCCTGAATTCTTCACGCAGACACGAGCCGATCGGTCGTAGCAAAGACCTAGACTCCCTGCCTGGTGTTTGCTGTGGCTGTGCCCCCCCCCCCCCAGGTAATCCAATCACAGCGGGCCGGCCCAGACAGACAGCCTGCCGGCTACGTTGCCTCCGTGGATAACGCCGCTTCCTCTGAAAACAAACTGATCTTGTTACCAGGCGCTCACTGTTATCTGTCACAGCAAATAACACAAAAGAATACCATTTCAACTGTGGAAAATATACTAAGAGGACGACGATGCCGGCTGACCTGGCAGAGAAAATGTTTTGTTCAGGGGGGAAAAAGGAGGGGGGGGGGGGGCTGAAACACACTGAAACAAAGTCTGCGGCGAGACATCAGAGCATAGAAGGCCTATGAGCACACACAGACACACACACACACACAAACACTGTCTGACTTTGGACAATCTAGATGGTCACACTCACCCTAGATCCTGCATGTAAAGCACGTGCCGCTTAGTAAAAGCGTTTAAAGCCTGGTACGAAGAGCCACTGAGGTGTCTTTCCCCCCCCGCCCCCCCCTCGTTCACGGCGACTCTACTGGGGCGGAAGTTTCGGTCCACCTTAACATATTAAATTGTATAAAGGGTTTAAATTATGCATAATTCAGACCATGGTTCATAGCTTCCACTCCTCTCTCGCTAAACCTAATCTACATTTTGATAAAGACTAAAACCATTTCAAAACCAGGGGGTTCAGCATGAGTCAGAACGAACCATCTGCTGTGTGCATGCCATTAGTACAGACACGTAGGCTCTGAGCCGATGATAAAGAAAGGCAATTAAAAAGGTCTGAAAACATAGCAACAAGAATGGAACCTTCCCCCAATTTCACTTAAAGCAGCTGGGAACCGAGTGACTCAGCGTTAAATCACCTCACGGCTAGCTCATTAAGTCAGGGACAGTCTGCAGGGACCGGTGTCTGTCCTTCTGTCAGACACCGCGTGGTCCAATGAAAGGGGCCCCTCCAAAGGAAACTTTTCAACCAATAAGCAGCCACCAAACATGTGGGGCTAGCTAGCATGTAGCCTCCCCCGCTAACGCCATCAGCAGCTAATCCACCTGTTACAGCAAAAAAAAAAAAAAAAAGCACAATCCGCCACTTAAGATTAAACACCAGAGATTGTCAGCTTATGACAAATGCATTGTTCTCCCTATATGTGCAAACACACACACACACACACACACACCATCGGCTAGACAAAGACTGCTAATAAAACGCAATGTTCTCAACATGTCTCTACTCCGCCTGCACTTATTCAGGAGATCTCTCATACCACACGGGAGCTGTACTGAAAAGTACCACTTAGAGTGTTCCTCTAATCCATTATTCCTCTGCGTCATGTTAGTTTACAATCAATTTGTTGCTACGGCAGCGCAGTTGCGTGGAGACAGGGCGCCCGGGGAAGGAAGAGGAACCTCTTTTTTTCTGAGCCACCGACCCTTGTAACGGTTCGGTGGGTACAGCCTCGGCAGGGTGGAGGTGGGAGAGGAATGGGTGGGGTGGGGGGGGGTCAAGGGTAGAAACTAACGGTGGGGAGAAGGGACCCTTCTGCGGAGGAGAGATAGTGGAGGGTTTGTCGAGAGCTTAGCAGACGTGAGGAGAACCTCACAGCGCGCCCTCCTCTCTCCTCAAGTAGCTTCGCTAATCTGCTCTGGCTCTCTCGCTCATGCAAGTCCACGCGTCTCACTGACGCGCGTCCGTATCTCTCTGAGACAGCGCCTCCCTTTCCACCCTCCGGGGGTCTCACTTTCCGCCGAGCGGGGTGCAACGGGGCGTCGAGGCCTCTGGGGGCGGGGGGGGGGGGGGGGAGGGGCTATCAGGCGGAGGACAGGCCCTCTCCATGATTGTCTCGCCTTCGCTACAGATCGATATCAAGCCCTCCGGAGGACACGTTGTGCACGTGAGCGCCGACTGTGTTTGTAAAAAAAAAAAAAAAACGTTGTGTCCACTGCACATGGGGGGGTGGGCGAGTGTGTGCGCCCGTTTCACAAAAAGCGACAGACCGCCTGTTAATTACTCAAACTAATAGAGCAGCTGCTGATATCACCCCCCCCCCCCCCCCCCCCCACCTCCAGTGTTGATGGAGTTCACAGCGGGACGTGGAGGCCATGTGAAGCATTAAGATGGACGTTGGCACTGAGGCTGAAGTGAGGTGAAGAGAAAAGCCACAAGACTGATGTACTTCAAGGACGTCGGTCGTCTCTGATGGAGGACAAAACAGAGCGCTCTCAGGACGTATCCAAGATGCTCTTGAGATTAAGTTCAGTTAAGTTCCCACACACGGCACGTTCCGAGGGTGCTAAAGAGGACCTTCGAAGAACAACTCCCAAATGATTATCTCGGATATTTCCACCAGGAAATAATGCGATCGGTTGAGTGTGCATGTGAGTGAGTGTGTATCGGTGTTTGTTCATCATTAATCTCGCTTAATAAGACACCAAACATCCCTGTAATGTGGGGGGAATGATTACGCTCTTATACCTGACTGTCAATCACCCACTTCAATTGGTCTCAGACAGCCCTGTTCATAGTGCTCTTGAGGGGTTGGGACTGGTTGATCCCCTCGACTACACAAGCACAAATGGGTCTGTTTGTTAACGTGTGGGCAAAATCCATTCTCCTGAGGGTGGAATTTCAGAGCCTGGCACCACAAGATATTGTTGTGCCACTTTTTATTCTTTTTTTTTTTGGTGGTGTGGCCCTCTGGATATTCCAACTGAGACCTCACAGAGCTCTCAGCCTCCTTCCACTCTGCTCCTTATCCCGTGGAGTCTGCGTGAGGCTTTCTGTGGCCCTAGAGGGGGGGGGGGGGGGGGATTACTTATCCTCCTGCTGCTGCTGCTCAAGGCCACAGCTCTCCAACCGCTGCGCACACGCTCTCAATTTATTTCCCTCTCCGCAGCTGGGAGGTCGACTCCTGCTGCCACGGGAGATGGTTAATCTCTCTCTCTCTCTCTCTCTCTCTCTCTCTCCACCTGGATTTGCTCAGGCTGTGCGTGAAAGGGGAAGCATAGGTTCTTTCCGGTGTCTCCTGGCAGTCGAACTTCTCATGCTCAACGACACCTGAGACCGTGCACGCCGTGAGAATCTTTAGTAGTTGGGTTGATACTATGTTCACAATGCAAGACAAGCAATTAAAGTAGGTGCACTCACCTGTAAACAGAGTGTACCACATGGGAATTGTAAATGGAGGCACCAGGTAACCTTTGAGTGTGTGTGTGTGTGTGTGTGTGTGTGTGTGTGTGTGTATTAGGTGGGTTTCAAGACTCAGGGGAGACAAAAATCAATGAGGACCTAAGGCCGTGAATGCAAAACAGAAGTGTCCAAACACTGCAAAGGATGACAGAAGGGGTCCCAGAATTCACCAGTCAGCAGATCCTTCTACTGCATCTTTACATGAATTGGTGTCAACTGTGGCATAAGCAATGTGAGCCACTTGCTCTTGGTAACAAAAGGTGCCATGCTGCTCATGCAAAAGGATGTGAACGTGCTCCGACTATTAGACAAGTCAGATTTGAGGTTACAGCGAGTTACTTAAGCGTAAATTTCTACAATGCATTGTATTTAAATGCAAGATCAGATGAAAAACTAATAATAAAAGGACGCCAGAAACTCTTAGTTAATTATTGCTCCGGCCAGGTGCACAGGGACCCACCGATAACACAGACACTGTAAGAGCACAAAACACCTTATGTCGTCACTCTCTAGGCACAGGATCTGGAATTCGAGAAGCAGAAGCGGGGCGCAACTGATGGAAGTGTTTCTGAGGGGGAGAGGAGAAGGGTGAAAGCCCAGGAGAGGGCGCCTCTCGCTCGATGGGAGAGCAGAGCGCCGTTCATCGTATTCACCAGCAGGAGACACCAAGCTTCTCTTTGGATCATTTTCCAAGTCTCTCTGAGAGAACCCGGGCCTCACACACACACACACACACACACGCACGCACACACACACAAGCCGCTGAACTCACCAACAAGCATCCTCGGATTCATGCACTCTGCTCAGCACGTACAAATGCGACAGAGCCACGTCATCCAATCGGGAGACGGATACTGACGCTTGATGAAAAAAATGGACACAACGCGGTCCTCCCCCTTTCGGCCCGTCGACGACAGATGTGTTGCCATGGAAACAGGATGCCAAAGGTGGACGTTGTGTGGACGCCGGGGTTGTGTGAGCACGCCTTTTGATTGGCACTGGTTTGCGATGCCTGAAGACAGCTGGGGAACTTTGGTAAAGAGTGTGTGAGGTTGGTTTATTTAAGAGAGGCACCGTGTACTCGCTGTTCTTCATCAGAAAAATCCCCAGTGACTAGCTCTCTTTTCCCCGGCGTCTGCTAGAAAAACCTCTGGACGAGCATCACAACCATCCACAGTCAGGCTATTGTGTTATTTTTTTTATTCTCCGCTCTGTCGGAACATCTCGTGCATCTCCATATTCATTCGGCACGTCCCGACTGAACACACAGCGGCTCGTCCTGCTGGGAAAGTTCAACTTTGGCCAACAATTGCAATTCTTTTCACGCGTCCATAACAGCGAGCCCCCACCCTGCGGGGCAGAGGTTCAGAAATTTGGCCCAGCTCTCGTCTGAGCACAAAAAAGAATTGCAAAGCTGCAGAATTACCAGTTTGTGGAGTTTATTATCGGCTTAAGCGCAGATCATCTCGCGCTTCTATGCCCCATCAAACATTAATTTCACGCTGCGAGATGCCTTCGCAGTTATCGGTTACAACCCGGCACCAAAAAACTCGTGGGCCAGTTTACAAGTCTCCCTCCATCCCCAAGGTTGCGGTGCCCTTGCGCTTCTCCTGGGATTGTTGTGCGGTTAGATTTCTAATCAAAGTGCCTGAGAAAAACAAGAAAGGAAAACATGCAGAACGGTAGACATCCGTCAGTTCGTGCAAAACGCAAGTTGACATAAGCAAACCACTCCGTAGCCGAACAGAATTAGACAGGTAGTGTTAGTGAGATGGATGGTGAGGGGGGGGGCGGTGGGCATGCAGTCTTGTTGCAGTCGGGGGAGGTTAGAGAGTTAAAAGTCATTACTAGAAGGGCTGCGGCCAGGTACCTGAGTGTATCTTCAATTTCATCAGCCACATCTCCACACCTGCAATGACGTGAAGCAGCCCGTCATCATCACGAGTTTATCACAAATGCCCCCCCCCCCCCCTCCCAACGTGACCTCACATCCTTTTTGACAATTGAGTACCATGATAACGGCTGGTCACCAAATAGTAAGGTGGGGGGGTGTTTCACTGCATGAAGGGATGTAGATGTGTACAGCCAGCAGACAAAGTACAGATCAGACCGACACATGTGACCCACCCGCTGAGCATCCACCCCCCCCCCCCCCCCCCCCACCCCCCTCCCTTGGCATCACCACCACCCGCTCACCTCCCCTCTCTCCTCAGGTCCCTGCACTGCGTGGGACCGGTGTGCTTACCGGAGAGGGGGGTCATCTGCTTGGGTCCTTACCTGTGTTGCCGTCTGGTAAGATACAGCAATGCTTCTTCAGTATGCCTGGCAACAACTTCCAAGAAACATGAAAGGAGGAGAGAGCGAGAGAGGGAGACAGAGAGAGAGAGAGAGAGAGAGAGAGAGAGGGGTTAATATCACAGCAGCTCGAGGCAGATAAACAAAGGTGGCGCTGAGAGGAAAAGCACCGAGCCAATGCCCGCAAAATTAAGAGCAGCGAGACACGCCCCATTTCTCACGCCCTGCTTGCGTTAAACGGAGCGGCTCCCTTAGTCATCAGAGACCTTTCTTCCGCACCGCCATGCGAGCGGTGGAGCACCAAACGAGGGAGGGGGGGGGAGGGGGGGGGGTGCCGGTTCATTTTCTCTGATTTCTCTGTGCGTCTCTGATTCAAAACAGAAGCGGTCAAAAGGTGGGTTTTCATCGAAAATATCCACTGGAATGCAACGGCACAGAGAGTATAAAGAATGTACAGTATATGTTGGGTTGGAATGGAAGAAGTGTGTCAATGTTATCGGGCCAATCGGGTGAAGCTTCCTCTGCTCCGCCTGGACGCTGTTGCTGCAAATACCTACAAGTGGCAACATTTTACGACCATATTTCATTCCCAGGTACAAGGAAAATGTGCAGAACATCCACCAAAAAGAGAGGAACCCACCTCTCCTTTCTCTCTGCTCCGTCTTTCCCTGTGATCGTGTTAACATCCCCGTACTCGGGTTCCCGTGCTTCTCTTCTGGGACTGAACAAGAGCGATCAGATAAGTGTCCCTTTTAATTAAGGAGTGGGGCATTTGTATAAAGGTACCTCTTGAAAATCGAGGAAAGAGCGGTGAAATGAATGAGAAATGAACTCTAACGGCTTGTCCCTGGGGGGGAATATTCAAAGGCGTATCAACCCACTGCATCATTCATAAAGGAGAAGGGCCTCGAGTCTCTCTCCGTCATCCCGTCTCATTTTCGACTTTATCAGCATGAGAAGAGGAGACGTAACCCAGGAGACGTAACCCAGTATTAATATATTAACACTTCTTTACGTCTCATTTATGCTGTGACTTTAGCTTTTTCAGCGCGATGTACATCCCCTGCTCATAAGGAGAGTCCAACGTTTGCGCCGCGCCCCCCCCCCCCCCCCACATAAAGCTTTGTGTTCTGCTTTGTGAGTGGGGAATGTCACACACTGTGTCATTAGTCACACTGAATGAAATCCATGGTGGAGTTCATCACCGCGTCGCAAAGGGAGGAGACCCAGAACCAAAGTGATGCGGCGGGCGGTGAAGGGGTGAAAATCACAAAGATATGAGCATGAAAATATGAGAAAAAAAAAGAAACTACTTCTCACACTCTCAATAAGTCCCTCATAAAATGAGCTCCAACCCAGAGGGTCAGGGGTCGGCCCAATATGAGAAAAGGTTGACGACTTTGTCCTGAAGGCAAAGACACCCATGAGAAAAAGATATAAACACTGAATTCAAGGACACTTAAGTGAGGTTAAAAAAAAGAGGGACTCTATAATCCCTCTTGAGTCGCTCCCTCGCTCATAATTTATTCATTTACATATAATTGTTCTCTATAAGATCAAACTTATCAGATACAGTGCTTTGTATTATTAAAATACAGTTTTAACAAATCAACATGATTGCAACTACTAAATTTAAATGTACTTTCTCCTCACGTAACCCCCCCCCCCCTCCCCCCATAACTCTGCTCAGAGCCATTTACATGCGAATATTATCGTTTTTTTATATGTCTGATGTGATTGTCTGCATATTTTCGGTTAGACCTTTGTCTCCATACAAATGTCTTGTTTGCTAGAACATGAACGTATATGTAAGTATGTGCGGGGAGAACCTCGGCCGGGTAGAAACCAGCATCTGTGCAGGGGGGAGACGTGACGTGAGCGGGGAATTGGGGCCGGCTGGCAGAGACGTGCAGCGGAGGAAACTCTTCAGTGTTCCAGAGCTGCGGCTCATTTACACTGAAAAGGGATCCGAGTCCGGAAGGCAAAGCGTCTAATTTTTACACGAGAAGATGCGTCCGTCTGTTTGTCTTTTTCGCGAGCTTATCTCGGGATGAGCGCAAAAGAGGATTCACCGCGTTTTAACGAGACAGAACAGGGGGCGATCCGATGTAAAAACGTATCTGGGACGAGAGGAGATGCGAAAGTGATATTTTGTACAGATTTGTTTTCTCTCAGTGTTCATAGATTTGAATAAACTGGTTAAATAGGATCGTATTTGAAGACCAGCCATTCTTGAAATGAAAAAGCTTTCATTTATCGCATCAAAAGAACCCAAGACGTGAATAAATAGGAAACCCAACTTAACAGTTTCTCAGGGGGAGAGGGGGGGGGGGGTATTTTAGTTGACTTTTAGCCTGAGGATGTCAGAGGGAGGACTTCATCTACCTCTACATGTCGTCACCCGGTGACATTGGATATTCACAAGTTAAGTCAAGTTTACTATTGCGGTCATCGCGCTATACAATCAAGCAAATTTCAGGGGCATGCACTTTTAGGTACAGGCTACTTTTTGTAGTGGTATATGATATTCTACACGGCATCAAATGCATCCACCACGGCACCAACCTCAGACACTAAAAGTAACTCTGGACATCCGATTGTTATTAGTTGAAATATATCTTTACCATGTCTGAGCCACCTCTTCCTACAGAGCCTTCATGCTCTACGTCACGAGAGAGAGACACACACACACAAAAGGGTAGAAGAGAGAGAGAGAGAGAGAGAGAGAGAAACATGCCGGCTCATTAACTGAGGAACAATCGGACGGGGCGGCTCAGGTGAATCACAAACCATTTCCAGTACGCGAGCAAACGTTCAGTCTGAAAATGACGCCCGACACAAAAGAACTGATTACTCCCCCCCCCCCAGCGCCAGCCGTCTGTGTAATGGGGCCCGTCTCATCATCAGAAATAGGCCCCCTTTGATTCAAACCGTTGCACAAACCGCCGCTCATTTCCTGCCGTCGTTCCAGTGCAGCCGGGTGAGCCGACCCCCCCCGTCCGCGTAGCCGCACCTCGGCGATGGTGCAAATGCTTCAAAAAAAAAAAAAAAAAACACAAATCAAGCTCCGGTGCGCCGGGTTTATTTAATGGCTCTGCGGGTTTATTTGAGAGCTCGGCCCGCCTCGTTCGACCCGAAGGTGGAGGGGGGGGGGGGGGGGGGGGGGGGGGGCAGGAAGGCCTCGCTTCCGCGTGGTCACGTGGACATGGAGGCTCACTGGCTCTCTCCCAACGACCATTACTGCTTGGGTACAGGCAATTATCAGCAGCACGTCCGTTTTGTGTCCCTCATATAGAGAAAATGTGGAGCTGATATTTAACTATAACCACCCCCCCCCCCCCGCCCCCCTCACCTAAATGCTCATGCATCGAGGCAAGCGACGCATCTGCTGAACAACAGCAACAAGGATGTTCTAGAAGGAATATTCTCAATGTTAAACAGCTGGAATACATTGGGATTATTAAGCACTCGTTCACTATCTGGAGATTAATCAAATGTTAAATGTCCTTCACTGGAGCAGGCCCTTTTCATTGAGCTAATATATTCAAGTTCACTGCCTCCGTTCAAAGGAGAGAGTAAAGTCTCGGTTGTAAAAGCGCCGGGCCTCTCGCCAACGATAATGGTATTAAGACTTGTACTCCACGAGGAGCCGCGCAGGGTCTTCCACTTGAATCGGGGCTCAACTTCACTTTTGCAAACATCTTCAGAACCACGATATTTTTTTTTATCTTGGTTTCTTTTCCAAGAAATCTTCTTGTCATGATGAAAATGCCCTTCGTCATTTGGGAGGATTTTACCAGGCGGGCGATTAGACCAACTAAGGGGATCATATTTATGACCGTGCAGCTGGAGCAGAGGTCAAAGGTTACAGACGGCCGGGCCGGCTTGTTAACGGGCCTTTGTAATGACTCGCATCTGACGTGGGGCTGCGTGGCAGTTATTGCGGTGACCGTAACGCTGGGAGGACGTGCAACGTAGGCCTGAAACATCTGTGCACACCGCAGCACAAAAGGTGATTAGCTGAGTGGAGCTGGTGCTCAGGTACACACAAACACACACACACAAACACACACAGAGATGGCATACTTGCATTATGAGATTCAAAAAGCTCGACCCCATCCATCCCCATCTCTCTCCTTAAGCCAAGCTATTACAGATGTGTGTGTGTGTGCGTGTGTGTGTGTGTGTGCATGCGTGGTTTGTCTACATTCATTGCTCCTTTTTCCCCCCCAGAATGACATCAACTCACGCAGAAATGTAGCGTTTGAGGTTTTCCCTGCATCTTCAAACAGATTATGAAAGCCTTTTCGTGTCACTGCCGACTAGTTCAAGTCCATTGACAACTCTGGGAGAGTCTGTGTGTAGCCATGTGTGTGTGTGTGTGTGTGTGTATGCTTGTGCACAAGAGCAATTTGACAGCCGCTTTGGAAATCTCTTGAAATGAGCTACTTTCAATTACTAACAGCATCTGGGGAGAAATGGTGTCAATTTCCAATTAGTTTTTTTGGGGTTCCTTCGTTCTTTTGATGCTTTTATTAAGGCTCTCTTCTTTTTTTGAGCCACGAAATTGCCTCGTGGGACGCGAAAAGATTTCTCCATCTCACATGAATCATCCGGCGCTCACTGCGCCACCGGTTCCGAGTGGGGACGACGCACCTACCGGCTCTTTCGGTACCCGATTCCAGTACCTGGAGGCACCGAGTGTAGTCAATGAACTGAATGCCTCCACCGAGTGACAGCGACTGGGTTCATTCTCTCGTGCGTCAGGCAACACGGGGCTCGACTTAAACGCTTCTATTTATGTGCACCGGTATCGGTGCATCTCTAGTTTAAGGCACAGGGAGTGATGTGGATGATGTGCCTCGTCCCTGAAGCTGGTCAATGACAGCCATGTATTGTTCAGTCACATGAGGACTTGGTGCATATTTCACACTCACACTTTTTTTTCTTCTTCAGTACACACAAGCTAAACCTTTTTTACAAGTAAACCCAGGCAATGCACATGCACAGAGATACTGTCAATTACCCCCCTTGTTGCTTCAAAGCCATTATGTTTTCTGCCACTGGATTACAGCACATTTCTCGCTGCCTTAAATTGTGAATGGACATAAAATGCGGTGAATGGAGAAAGTCCGTCGCTTACAGTGCACATCAAAGTTTCACCCGAGCGGCTGCGTGTCATTGGGAAAAGGCTGGCTGACCACTAATGTCTAAGAATAAAGACGCTCTGTATTATTGAGCGGGGTAGGAGTGCCACGTCCCGGGGGGGGGGGGGGGGGGGATCTCAGCAGAACTTCTGCCAGGAGAAACAGCAGTAACTCCAAAAGCATTGAAACGGTCCCCTATTTTTAGCACCTCTGTGATTGTGACGTCTGACTACGTGAGTCCTGACAGCCAGCACTTTGTCACTCACAGTGTGTGTGTGTGTGTGTGTGTGCCGGGTACTGAGGGCCGTGCTGCGGATTCAGGCAGCGGTGCTGAAGCGTGTTTTCTACTCAACTTCCACTTCGTTTCGTGTCGCACAATCACGGAGATCCATCGGAGCTAGGACGTCTAAGCGTGCCGCTGCACTGAATCTTTTAAAAAAAACTGCAATGTGTCATTGTAGAACTGACAGGGATAACGAGCTTTTTAAAACCAACCAGCAATTTTTTTTTTTTTTTTCCTAATCTTGCAACATCCACAACAATATAGAAAAGATTCCTGAACCAGTAATAATTTCCCAGTCACAAGTCTCAGTACTTCATATATCAGAGGGCTTGTGGGAATCGTCCATGTGCTTTAAAATGCCTTGTTCCACGCCAGGTATCATGAAACATGGTTTGTACAGGTCTGTGTTTAGGTTTCCCGCTTCTTTCGAAAACCAAGAGCTCATCCTTTCCTTCAGCTTTCTAGCGCTGCGCTCTCACCCAGGATCGCCGCTGCTTGGGTTGAACTCCGATACGGTCAGCGAAAGCCAGAATACACCTTAGTCCGCATCGCACACGCAAGAATACGTGACATTGAACAAAAGGGAAGGAGTCGGGGAGAGAACAAACCTGACATAACATGCATTTGAGAAGTTGGGCTGAAACGGTTCCCGTCCCGAGCTTCCAGGAACAAATGAAAGTGCAGGAATGACGCCAATCGGAGGCGGACAAAATTATTGTGCATCCAAGTGATGCAGATGTCCTGTCATATTTTGATCAATGGTAATGACTGGCCACGTTTGTTACATTTTGAAAAAAGCCAGTTGCCCAAAAGTCAGGTAACCAATTAACGCACCCATTTTACACAACTGCACACCACGATTGAATTCTGCACGTGTCCTATGTTAGGAGTTAAACATCTGCTCATAGATGAATTAGAGATAGAGAGGTGGGTGGGTGAGGGGAGGTGATTACCTTCTTCAGAGCTGACATCCTAGGTGGATCTTCCTCCTGGAAAGCCCGTTCACATGCTGAGGTCCCAAGCTAAGTTTGGAGGGTGCTCAAATCCCACCTCATTCCGGTGCTGATGCTGAGCCATGAGGCGGCTGCTTAGTATTCTCCTCTCGCCTCCTCTCCATCCTACCGCTGGCTCGGTGCGCGCAACCCCCCAGCGCGCTGTCATTACGGGACTCCAACACACGGGGAGCTACGGGCTCGTTCGTCGTACTTCATGGAGAAAAAAAAAGTTGCCAACAGTAACTTTTAAAAAATTACTTCTGCTTTGTATGCCGATGTGAAGAATGGGTTCAACAGATTCGAATCGTGTTTTTAAATAAAGGATAAACGGTATACGTACTTTGTGACGCCCGTGGTTACGTGAAATCGACGAAAGTTTGAATGAGAACCCGGAGGGGGCGTCAGTCACCATGACCGGTCTGTGGTCCCTCGAAGGGGACGAACGCAGCTGGAGCGGTCGGAGTATTGTCGCTCTTTTTTAAAAGCGTACTTGACACGGACTATTTATCTACCCATTTAAACACATACCGCCGACCAACTTAGAATGTATAGCCGGTGTATCTGTCATGAATCGAGCTAATTTTGGAAGCTAACTACACAACTGGATAGCTACCTTAGCTAGCACGCTAGCGGAGCTAACTAGCCGACTGAATAGCTACCTCTGCTAGCTGGATTAGCTACAGACACGTGTTGCGTTAAGTTTCCGTCCTCGTCGCCTCCACGCAGAAATATTCGTCAAAATGGCACGTAGGGAAGAAGGTGAGCATCGCCCGCGTCATCGACAACATTATTCCTCGCATAAATCTCAACATAAACGTGTGAGCAGCTAGCTAACGAAGCTAACGTTAGCGGCCCAAGTATCGCGTTATTAAGTGGGTTCTAGCCTTGTAAACAAATACACGTGCTCCACTGTCAGATTATAGCTGCAGCATACGAGGTTATTGTAACGTGGCAACAGCAGATTACGAGAGCCTTTCTTTTTTTTCCATTCAGATCTGTAAGACTTGGTGTTTTACCCCTTGATGATTTCCCTTTGTGCCGAGTTCATAGTTAAACAAATGTTTACGATCTGTAGCTAGTCGTTTAATGGAAATATTGTATAACTATTATCACTAGTATCAATATAATATAATAGCAGTTAATGGCTATTATTCATTTAACAGGCACATCAACATGCACCGATTTTTAGGTTGTCGGTCACACTGGTTATTTATTCAAGTTTATCCTTTGTTCTCCATCGAAAATAGATTTATGAACCCTGGACAACATTGGATTTGCATTGTCAATCAGAATTCAGCATGGCCATTTAACATAATATTTTACAAGACCAAATGATCAGATTAACAGGTGTTGGTCTCTGTTTTGTGTCCTTTTTTCTTGTGTCCCTTTTAGTGTTTCAATCAAAAGTCTTCCAAAAGCTGTACCCTGCACCTCCCAAACTGGAGAGGGAACCGAGCCCACCAGCCATAGTAGATGCTCTTTCCAGAAAAACCCATGTGAAAAGAAAAGCCCCTCAACGGGAGACAGCCGCTGGTGAGATCGCATTCCAGTTTAACTTTCACTTTTGGTATTGCAAAAATACACAACAACATATCCACACGTGTGTCTTACATATGCATTGAGGCTTAATACCTTCTTTTTCTGTCTCGGGAGATGCAGGAGGGAAACCGAGCTCTGACAATCCGGCCAAGCGGATGTACACAGTCCTACCTCCTCCCGCTGACTACAAGACGGATTCAGAGAAATCCGTCACACTCCCCCAGTTAGAAAGCATGAATAGTGCAGACGGCCCAGCTGGTAAGGCAATGTACTGTGCACCATAAAAGCTGGGAGAGATTTACTGCGTGGGCGTCCTCCAGCCTCCTCCTATCATGTGTTAAATCCACTCAAGTTAACAAAAACAAACGGCGACGATCGATTGCCTTTCTGACCTCGAATGCGCCGCCAATGTATTTTCACTTGAATCGGTGTTGTTTGTCAGAGTGAACTCGTGCAATCTGTCCAAAGCTGCAGTGGAACGCGTC
Source organism: Pungitius pungitius (assembly GCF_949316345.1). NCBI lineage: Eukaryota > Metazoa > Chordata > Actinopteri > Perciformes > Gasterosteidae > Pungitius > Pungitius pungitius. The sequence continues at coordinate 4,735,279 of NC_084913.1, forward strand.
GTTTAACGGCTGCTTATCTGGTCTGCGGCTTGTTCTCTCGTCATGAACCGTTGGAACGATCAGACTGTGATGGAAGTCCCGGCTCATTACGCGGGTCTCTGTCCTCATCGTCTTCCTTAATGCAGACCTCCATTTACCGGATACGCTTCGGCTCCACTAGGAGTTTGATTAAATACACTCGCCTGCCTAACATGAGCCGCAATAATAGTTGCAATCCAAAGTCTGCGCTGACGTCGTCCTCATTTTTAGTGTTTGTCTCATTTCCCAGCTAACCAATTATCACAGTAATGGCAGCTTATAGAAGTGCATTTAGGCTTAAACACACACATTGATACAAGATAGGTTGGTTCACTTTTTAATGCGTTCACATGCGTTTGCAGCAAACAGAACAGTGCAGTTCAGATGAATAATCAATGAAAATATTTTGCTTCATTGATGCTCAGGCTGTTGTCAGTGAAGGGGTCCGTCCTCTTAAACCGCTTCTCGGGAAATTGTTTTGCGGCTGCACTGCCACCGCCTTTGGCCGCGAGGGCCACTAAGGAATCCATCAGAGCTGGTTTCTCTGACCTTTTAACACCTCTTGGGTTGTAAAAGCTGAGGGCTCTTGCTCACCCACAAGAGCGTAGCTCCTGGGTGGGATCACGGTTCAGCCAGAGTCCTTCAATTTAAGTAATAAGACATGACAGGAGAGATCTAATACACAGGTAACATGTATTGTTGTGCTACTTTTCTCTTTGTGAGTGCATAGCCTGCCGGTCTGGCCCGTTGTTATTTGGTCTTTCATCAGAGTGCTGGAATTGAAATGAGAGAACTGGTTACAAATCGGCACATACAGAGAGAATTAAAGAGACTCCATGGAGGGTTTTGTCTGCGACTCTCTCAAAAACCCACACGTACATTATACTGATTCTGTTGTTCCCTTATTAACCACCTTATGGTTTATATTTTTGCTCCATATGAGGTCAAGGATTGTGCAAGGTTTTATTTTCAATCAGTGAGCACGCCAGCTGATTAGAATGCAATCATTTTTTTTTTTAAAGACGGAGCATCTTAATTAGTGGGATCACCTGGTGCAGTGATTGGATGGAAGGAAGCCATCTCTCGGCACATTGATTAGCACAGTAATAACATTCTAACTCAAAGTGCTGGTTTGAGCCTGTATGTATGCATTTCTCAGACATCATCTGAATTGCAGGTGAATCCAAATCTGCCCACCCTCACTCACTATGTGTCACGAATCAATGCTCTTCACACCCTCTCTGCCCACCCTCACTATGTGGTCAAGATCAGAGGTGCATACGGAGGGCAGCAATGCATTAGTTCAATTCAACAATTAAAAACCCCAAAACAAATCCGAAATGATTGATCCTGTTTCCTGCAGACGGGAGCGTCCACGACAGCAATGAGGAACCAGGCCCAGATGAAGAGGAAGAAGAACCGCGAAGAAGACGGAAGAGAAGGAAACGGAAAGCGGCCCTACACCGGGACCCGGGAGCAGCCGGCGCGAGGGAGTCCGGCCCGGGTCCGGGTCGGGCCCCTGGCGACGAGAACATGAGCAGGAACAAGAAGAGGAAGCTGAAGAAGAAACGGCACAAAGAGAAGCTGCTCGCCATGGGTCTGATGCCGCGGGCCGCTGCACTGGAGTTCACATACCGAAAAGACGAAGAGGAGGAGGAGGAGGAGGACAACGAGACAAGAGCTTTTGAGGTGTCCGACTTTCTTAGGACAACAATGGAAATCTATATGTCAGATCGTAAGTATTTATCTGAGTGAGTTCTGCTTTTTAGGATCAGCCAGTTTTGTGCATTCTCACTGCAAAATATTGGCCCGTTGTTAATATTTTGAAAATAAACGCTCTGCCGGGGAGTATTTTGATTTAATTTTTGATTTGTGCCACGGTGATAGAAAGCCATCAGATGTGATCGTCCGATGCAAAGCTTTGTTTCTGTTGACTCCTAAATTGACCCCCCCCCCCCCTCTGCCCCCTGCAGCCTCTTTGCGCTCAGACCAGCGCCCCCTCCTGTGCGGGACAGTGAACAACCTTTTGAGCCGCCGCCCCCCCTGCGCCCTCGAGCAGCTCCACGCCCTCAAGGCCCTGGTTCAGCGCCGACAGCCGGGCCAACTGGAAAGGGCCCTGGTGGAGCTCGTCGGCACCTCTCCCCTGTCCTCAGGTCAGCGCACCGACGCATTCCCGCGGTTCCCATCGAGCGAGCGAGTCCTCGCCGCCCTCTGTTTGCCTGGGCTCCGCCCCCAGGTGCGCAACCTGCCCATACTGCCCTTCGTCCGCTTTTTACCTCTTTTGTGGGCCGTGCACGTGAGTTTGTGCCGCGTGCCTGCTCGCGTAATGGGATCATCGGAGACTTTCTGCTGTCACGAACGCAAGTGTTTACGTGCAGGGAGGAGGAGGAGAAGAAGGAGGAGGAGGAGAATCAGGTCACCGGCTTATTCTTTGAAAAATAATTTTCAAAAGAAAGTTAAAATATGTTCAAAGGTCTTAAAATATGTTGGAAGGAAAAGTACAAAAGGTTGAAAAAATGTATTGGGGTGAAATATGTCAAGAAAAGTCAAAATATTTATTGAAATGAGTTTAAAAAAAACATTTGGGCCCGTTTGATTCTGCCTGTCGCCGAGACAACACCATACAAAAAAATGAATACATAAAAAAAACTGGTTTTCTGCCAGCAGTATTGCTCTTTATGCACCTGCTCATCAGCCGACCCTGTCCTCTGACGCTGTATGAGTCATGCATGATTCACTTCATTGTGAAGAAAACCTGAATGAAATGAAAGCGTCCCTCGCTACATTCGACCTCGCCGCATACGATTTTGCTGCAGTGTGACAAGATTTCGATACTTTTTGATCCCTACCGTCCAACGGCGTTCTCTATTTTCATGTAACCCACGTCTTCACGGGGAGCTTTTCCTCGCGCTCGAGGTGAGGTTCCCTCGGCCTCCGTTCCGCACATTCTAATTCTGGGGTGTTCAAGTATAAGTGAAAAGGAAAATCGTGGCGTCCAGTCCAATGGCGTTCAGTCGAATGGCGACCCGCAGAGAGGTTCAGCGGTGCATTCATACACGGGTCGGGGGACTTTTAGGTCCTACGCTTAACAAAGACTCGGCAGCAGCGGCCCCTTTAGGCTCCCGAGGTGTGAAACGTTGCTCTCTTGTCTCCGTGCGCTTCAGAAGAAACCGCCGCCGTGGCTTCCCTGTTCCGATACTGGATCACACACATTCTTCCCATGCAAGGCGACGAGTGGGCTCCCTCCGACGCGCCCGCCACACGGTGAGTCACATGATCACTCACTCCTTCAATCTGAATCTGAAGCTGAATAAAGAATTTTAACCACTTTAACAAAAGCGGTTAATACTGAGGTTATTTACATTTTTGACAAAGCTGTTGCTTAAAGTGCCTCAAACATTTTCTTGGTTTAAAATAGCCAGAGAAGGTCAGTTCTACAGGAGCTGCAATTTATTATTATTTTTTTCAATAGCTCCTCAATTATCTATTGTACCCTCTCCACGATCCCCTTTCTGACCAGCTTACTGCTCCACGGGCCTTTTTTCAAGTGTGCGGATTAGCCCGCTGAAGAGATGACACACTGGTTCTACTCGGAGATCATGTGTACCGTTATGATGACCCCCCGCACACCTACTAGTTGTTGTTGTTGTTGCCCTTATCTAACCGCGCGCTCAATACAGCCGCCTGGAATGCCGCTGATGCACCTTGGGAGCAAGTCCCGCCCGGGAAGCGATTAGCTTAACCTCCTCCCAGGTAATCTATTCGAATGCCCCTGCGAGTCGGTGCCAAGGGGACGAGTTCAGGAGGAGGGCAGAGAGTTATCTGTCTCCACGCCGCGGCTCCAGGAGGAAACTCTTTGTCTCTCTGTCTTTTCACGAAATGGAAAAAAGTTCATTTTCAGGTTTTATTTTTTAATAAATTAGCAAATATTCGTTAGTTTTTGGGGTTCATTAAGTGTACATTAATGAGAAATATAATGACCTTTTTTAATTTTTAGCCTTTTGTCCTTTTTAAATGGCTTCATGGGCTTAAAACCCAGCAGGCATCCCGCGCTTCAGTGGCAGCGGGACTTTGACGGTATTCATGGGTGCAGGGAGCGGGGGAGGTCGAGAGTTGCGTCCTATTACCGGAGATGAGAGGAGGGCCGTTGCCGGGCTGCTCTCTTTCGGCGCGAGAGCCGTTATCAGCAGAGCCGCCTGATTATCGGACCTCACCGGGGACCCCGCGGCTGGGAGGGATATTAAAGCGTGAAGAAATCTGCTGACGTGGCGGGAGAAGCCAGAAAAAACCCCATTTCAAATCAAATCACTCGGAAGATTCAAATGGATACCAGTGGATCCGGTTTCAAATAACCTGGGAGTGGGCCTTCTGAAGAAAGCCGTTTTTCAAAGGTCAATTCACCCTTGACACTACTTGCATGAGTTGGTTAGGGAGAAGAATTTTGTCAAAAACCTCCGTTATCTTCTTCCAAACAGTATCCATCAATTTGTATAATTTCATGTTTCGCCTCAATGGGACAAACGTCCTGGGAAATCCAAGTGGTTACCTCCCTCCTGTTGGGACGGCCTTATTGGCCAGCTCCTGTAATCCCATTAGGAACCCCCCGCCAGCAGATAACCTGCTATAAAAAGGGCCGGCCTGGCCCGTCCCGCCCCAGATAGCCCGAAGCGCAGGTACGAAGCGTCCCAAGAGCAGACCTCAGACAGGCCCGCTCGCCGCCGGCCGTCCCGTCCTGGGGGGTCCAGGAACGAGAGAGCCGACAGTCACCTGACCTTTTGGCTCTTCTTCTTTTCTTTTTTTTTTGGACGGATTCAACAGGGGGACCCTCGCAGACCGCTCCAGAGATGTTTTTCAGAGTGCCGAGACTGACTCCGGGATACATCCGGCTGCTGCAGGTGAGAGTGGGCGGCGTCGCTGGGTTCAAACCTCTTCTTTTTCTTATTTTTCTCCCTAAAATAATTGAGTTAGTTTGGATCTTTTCGATGACACTTTTAATGTAGAGGTGAGGTGGAAACACCTGCATGAAGCAACTTTCACTTGACGATCTTTTAAAACAATAAGGCAGAATGCCGCCTCAGTGGCTGGGATGTCTTGAGAGGATGATGAACACACACACACACACACACACACACACACACACACACACACCATCCCCTTGTGTTAGCTCACAAAGCACAATCGCCTTCTTTGCTGGTGTTTATTCCAAACAATAGAGAAATGCAAGCCCATTGCATTGTCAAAGAAGATGGGAAGCGGGTGAGTGAGCTACGGAAATGGCTTCCTAACTATTTGCTCCTCCGTAGCTTTATATATTTGTCACGGCCCCACTGAGGAAATTGCCCGCGTCGCAGAATAGGCGAGCCTTCGGTTTGTCAAAAAGAGAGAGAGAGGCTGCGACTCGGTTTAAATGAGAGAAGATGAGTTTCTAATCTCCGGGGGGGGGGGGGTTGAGGGCGGTCTGAGCTACACACCGAAGCAGCCAGTCAGATGACGCCAACAGACGTTTTGAAACGGATCAGCAGCCATGCTGCATGCATCCATTTAGCGCATAAACAGACCATAACTCTTATGGGGCCCGTAGTTGTGTCATTTCCAGGGCTGCTCTGATCTCTCATACACCCCCCCCCCCCGCCCCCCCGCACGACGCCTTCCTCTGACCACGTTGCACCCCTTCTCCTTTCAGACGCAGGCCTACCACCATGTGTCTGTGACCCCCCCAGCTGAGCGGAGCATGCCGGGCCTGGCTGTGCTCCTGGGGGCCGTGGGGATCGGCCTGTGCGGCTACAGCTCCAGGCAGCTGGCCCTTTACCACCGGCCCTCCTCCCGCGTGCTGCAGTGGGTCGGCACGCACACCGACGCCACCAGCGCGGCGGGCGTGGCGGCGGCGGCGGCCCACCGGAGCCCCGCCCTGGAGGCCAATCGCCGCGTCGGAGCCTGCCAGGAGATCCCGCCCGCCTCCTTCGTGGGGCAGAGGGTTCTGGTGAAATGAGAACCCTTCGGTGGTAGATTGGATAGAGACTGGCAGACGGCTCAGGTCGAGCTCCGGTAACGACGCTCGCGCGCCACTAAGATTGTAGCCATGCTGGCCCCCCCCACCCCCGTGCGGCGCGCGGCCCATGTGCTCTCTTGGGTCTTGCGCGACTGTCGCTATTGGACCTCGAACCTTTGCGTTTGCAGGGGAGTTGCGCGTGGTGTAGTTTCTAATGACATGTCAGACATGGATAAATAGTTTTAACGTAAACTATTGGATGGTAACGTTTAGAGCCTTTGATGCAGGAGGAATGCGAGCGCTTCGATCATGTGACACCGAACGCTGCGGCTGAATGGCGCTGACATGTTTAATTTGGAGACATTGTGTGTCTTAATGGCTGGCGTAGAAAAAAAAACAAAAAAGGGGCTGACGCTTGGCAGTGCCTCGCCGTACACAGATGGTTGGCGACTCTCTTTCTCTCACTCCGTAATCGTTCCTCCCCAGCTATGTGTAAGTAGCCCCCCCCCCCCCTTGCCCATGGCTTCTATTGATTTCCTCAGAGGAGAAGCAGGTGCCATCCATCAACAAGCCGCGATGCATTCGCTGGCGTGGTCCGGCCACGGCTGTCAATCAAGAGAGTCCGGTTGGGAGGGAGGACGCGCGCTGAAGCCCGGTCAGGAGAGATAAATCCTCCGGAGGCGTCGGTCAAAATTGGATCGGGAAGACAAAAAAAAATAAACAAAAAGGTCCATTTGACCTTGAGAACCCGAGTCACGTAAACAGCCCAAACACTGGATTATGGGTCCTCATTTACCTCGCTGAGAGACAGAACCGTGATTCCTCCCGGAATAACCTTTGTCCTCGTGTCGCTCAATCTGCTTCACCTAATCTGGTATTAGAGCCAAAGACCTGCGACGGGGGGGGGCAGACGGTCACCGTGCGCACCCAACTTCGTACCATTCCCCCTGCAGTGTCCGCCATTCAGCCCCACCTGCCATGCATGGATTAACCCGCTGTGGAAATAGGTGTTTCCATGTGGGGGGGGGGGGGGGGGGGGGGCACTCGAGGCGTGGCGAGACACTGAGTGTGGTTGAGAATGCGTGCCGTGCCTTTATGGAGCGCACGGGGGCCATGCTGTCTAATGTCGTCATGGCGGCCATTAAAGGGGACAGGAGGACAAAAGAAAGTCAAATTGTGAAGAGGGGAGGACGGTGAGGAGGATCCCCCCCCCCCAGGGTCACGCGCACGGTTCTAATCGCCTTGATCTGGACCGAGACCGACACCCGTGAACTGTTTTACAATTTTTTTTTTGGTCGCGACGGGTCTCGCAGCAACACAAATTTAAGCGAGAAAACTTAATTGAAATTTAAAATGTCAAATCAATCACAAAGCATATGTCCTGAGATCCGGGGTCTGATCTGATCGCCTCCCGTCACGCTGGCGAGAAACCGCCTTTCAAAAGTCTTTTTTTTTTTCAGGCCCGGTGTGAAATGACCGGGGGCGGGGGAGGAGTTGTGCACCTTGCTGCTTTTGATGGATGGTCCCTCTTTTTTTTTTTGCAGCGGCGGTCGAGCATTATACAGTTTATGAGGTGGGGGGGGACTGCAAAGACAGTGCACTGATAAAACAGAGAGGCGATAAAAGAGCGAGGGAATGTTGGACGGCACTGTGTTAAACCTGTTAGCTTGTTGCGGGGGGTGTCGCACATCAGCGCTCGTTCGTTTGAATGAAGTCGACTTCAGCTGTGCCCATTAACGGAGAGTATTTTTCTGTTAGCGATATAATGAATATTTAATGAAAAGATGTTGGAAGAGATTTACGAAATAAAAGCATTTGGCAAACCCGCTGCTCTGCTGTTGCACTTAGTCACATTTGTGGGTCCGGTTGTTTTTCTACTGTGTGGTGAAGTTGTGCTTTTTGTACCGAAGAATGAAGGTGTTTTTAGTCAGAGTGCAATTCATGCTGCGTGGCTGTGATTAAGGTCAAATGAGAGATCAAGTGCTGATTTTACAACTTTATGAATCGGTTGAATCATTAGTGTGAATCTTTTACTTTGAAATACGCAAACTCAAAAGTGTAGTGCACAGATTTAACATTTGTGCCGTTGTTTATTCAAACACATATTTGTGATCCTGTATGTTTCTCCAACCACATTTCAAAATATATTCATTCCCCTGCACTGGAGTCACAATTAAACTGCCTATTTTAAATTATAAAAGCAACACGACACAATCAAAACTCAATTACAGTTCCTATATATATATATATATACATATATGTATATATACATATATGTATATATATATATATATATATATATCTCGTGTTTTCCAGTCTTCCGAACTAGATAACTAACTATATATATATATATCAGAATCATTTAAGCCTTTTGAATTATTTATTTAGTATTGTACAATGAGTCACATCTAATTAAATGTGCAAGTCCACTTGAAGCTGCAACGTAGCAGAGCGCCAGCAGGCTTCTTTAGAAATCGCTTCTATCAACCTACATTGTGTGTCTTTCTCATCCGGTTTTGCAATTTCAGATTCATGCAAATCAAAAACTAAAAATGTCATTGACCATTCACCAATAAAGAGTTATCAGGAAGAGTAGGAGGACTAACTTGGGGCAGTGTGCATAAGTTCAGGTGCAATAAACCCTGCTCGGCCCAGCGGGTCAATGGGTCACCGGCCAATGAGTCGGCTTCAAATTAAACCAAGAGGAAAGTGGCCAACCCAACATCCCGGAGGCAACAAGTTGTCCCTGTGGCGGCCTGGCGGCGCCCTCCAGCGGTCACGTCGAGTGGACACATCCAGCGCCCCCCCCCCCCCGGCCGCCATCTGCCGCCCGGCTCTCTCCACCAATGGTTTGTTTCGGGTTTCCCTCCGCGCTCTTTGTGCGTGTTCAGACCATGTCCTGTCTGCGTGTCGGTGAGACGTCTCCAGCGGCGGCATGTCGCGGGGTTTAGAGCGCGCTCGGACAGGGGACGCGGCGCCGTGGCCTCTCCTCTCCTCTCCTCTCCGCGGGGACGCACTGGGCAGCGCGCACGGCCCGCGCGGCGCAGACACACGTCGGAGAGCGCAGAAGAAGAGTTCTCCGTGAACGCAGTGGGGGGGTTTCTGCGCTTTTTTAAAGGGGTTTGTATGCGTTTTTTATTGCTCTTTTAATGCATCGCCGTTAAACGTAGCGTGCGATACGTTGATGGGACTTTTATAAACTTAACTTAAACTCGGGGTGATGCTTAATCGGCGTTGGGTAAAGCCAAATGCGTTACAACAACATGTTATTCTTTCTTATCCAATTTGCTCATACAAGTTAGTGCCGTTAGTTGAGTTGTTTCGCGGAGTTTGTTTCTACTGGAACATTTTCACGTGAAGGGTTTCAATCAGATGTTTTATCCCACCGTTGGAGGCACAGAGGTCCCTGGGCGGGATAACGGAATAAATGCATGAAGTTCATGACTTCATCCCTCATTTTTCTGGATGTCCTGTGTGTGTGCCTGTGTGTGTAGGTCACTTTGGTCTGAGCTGTGAAAAAAAAAAAGCATCAAGCCCCCGCAGGGCCTGCATCATCCGCTCACACCCCATTACTGCAGCATGGGTAACTTTTCCAGCAAGGACAGCCATGGACCCACAGGTAGGTCAACGCAAAAATACACCCACAGAGACACAAACGCAAACTAATGAGCCTCAATTTCTTTATTTTTATTATCTCAAACTAATTAGGAGCAAATGACTTGAATCTCCTCCGGTCTGTCTCTGAATGCGTTAATGGATTTCAAATGTTTGGTGGCTGTACACACAGACCTAGCAACGTGTGTGTGTGTGTGTGTGTGTGGGGGGGGGGGGGGGGGGGGAGATATTTTGAGAATAAAGTCAGCCCACTTGATACATGAGGTAGAAAGAGGATGGTACAGGAAGAAATACGGGAAGAGCTGGGAGATGACGGGTGAATGAGCGCCAATCGTGTTTTTGCAGGCAACAAAAGGAGAAGCAAGCTGTTAAAAAGGCTTTATGCGTGGGTGTGTGTGTGTGTGCGCGCGTGTGTGCGTGCGTGCACTGAGCTGCAGCAGGAATCTTGGCCGGCCTCCTGCGTGTTGCACAGTGAGTGGTCATTCTCCTGGCGTCCCTATATGATGCGTTCAGGCCAGCTGTGATGAATAGGCAGAATTCCCCAGCTGAGCACAAGGGCAGCGGATTAATCACAGGAAGCCTGATGCTACTTGACACACGCACACACACACACACACACACACACACACACACACACACACACACACATTCTGCCACCCACGCGCATTGGCTGGACCAACAAAAAGCCGAGGTGACACAAGAAAGTTTCGAGACAATCCCGTCATTCTTTCCCAATGATTTGGCCTCACAGCTGTTCGTGCGTTACTTCGCTAACACGAAGAAAAAAAAAAAAAGGGAAAAAAACACTTTGTTTTATTGGCAATGAGGCTTTTGTCCAAACAAGGAATAGGTGGAAAGAAAAAACGGATACACAATGCCCAGTGGTTCCCATAGCTTTTAAAGTTGTTATTAGTGGCATGCAGTTACAGACAAAGAGAACTGGGCCCTGTATCGTTTGAGTTATTGCCTTTGTGTCAGGTTTGGAAATGTATTTGCGCCTGCCTGCTGCAAATTGGTCTATGTACGGGAAACATTTCCCCTCTGTGTAAGTGTGTGTGTGTAAGTGTGTGTGTTCCTGAATGTCAGAGAATGAATGTCACACACAGCGCTGTGGATGAGCGGCCCCTGAGGAATGTCCGTATTAAAGCATTCATCTTCAGGGGCCCGGCCTGAATGTCTGCCGGCATGTTTTTTTTTTGTTTCTACATGCCACAGCAGTGAGCACTAAACCTTCTTTTTTTTAACAGTCTGTCTATGATTCGGTTTCTCCATCAGTTCTTTCAATCCCATTGTGTTGTTTTATTAATCCTAACTTTACAGCCTTGTTATTTTACTGGATGTAAATCTTTAAGGCCAGCCATTGGCCACATACACTTCCATTAGATCAGTGATGCACAAGACCACTTTAAATATTAAACAATTTGCATTTACATTCACTTTGGATCTTTCAAATCGGGAGAAAGAGTAGGAGTCATTTTAAAGGAGATAAGGAGAAATTGATATCTGATGAGTTTTTATCTAAAGCAGATTATAAACGATATGCATGAGTCCTGTTTGAGTTCGGTACAGCGGTGGCAACAAAACGAAAGCACAAGTAGACAAAGCTGTACAGTGACAGTAAAACACAACCCACCAAACATTCAAGCCCCAATATATAGTACGTGCATCTTTTAAAACATGTCTTTGCTTTTCTTATTTCATCTGGATTTAGCTGGGGATAGTTTCCACACTCCTCCCGCCTCCCCACAGACCGACGGGCCTCCTTCCCTGCTCAGTGGCCCCTCTTTCCTCCAACCTACTCCTCACCCTCCCACCACCGGGGCACCGGTTTCGTCGCCACCTCCCGTCCCAGTGGCCCCACCCGGCGGGAAGAAAGCCCAGCCGAGCGCCAACGCTACCGCCACCGCCCGCGGTGCCGCTCCTGACTGGAGGCCCCGCCCACCGGTCGGCTCAGACAGCTTCACCTTCGGCCCCGGCGTCGGCCCCGGCGTCGGCCCCGGCGTCGGCCCACTGCGCGACAAGTCAGGGAGTGCCGTGGGAAATGGACAAGATGCTTTGGGGAGGAATGGGGGACCTCCCGCTTCCACCCCGCGACCCGCGGCCCCCCAGGGGAGGACCGTGGCCGTCGGCCCCACAAAGAGCCCCGCCTCCCCGTGCGGCGCCTCACCTGTGCTGGCCGGCTCTTCGGGGCCGGACCGGAAGGAAAGGGACGGCGGCCCAAGTCAGCCTTTGCCGGGGGGTCACGGAGGTGGGGACGGCCGGGGCGAGGCGCTGGAGAAGCTGCTGGAGGAGTGTAGGTCAACACTGGGTATCACTGCCAATCAGGATGGGGCCAAAAACACTGCAGGTAGGACATAATACAATGTACTCAGTGTTCTGATGATGAATAATATCCAGGTCTACAGAATCTAAAAACCCTCATTTCGTTGGGGGCTTGACATTTCCCTGTGTTGAGAAGGGTTCCTCCGTTTCTTCTTCTTTTTAATTAAAAAAAGAAAAAAATTGGATATGCATTGAATGTCACCTGAAATTTCTGTGTCCTTCCCTCAGAGGTACTAAAGCATCTAGTGACAGAAGTGAAGAGTTTGAGGAGTACTTTACAGGTGAGAAAGTTTGTTTGTGTTGATAATGACCATCATTTAACATTGTTGAGCTCGTCGGTTGCTGCCACCCACTGGCCTGGAGGTGTTTAATAACTTGCAGACTTAGACGGTCAATAATGGCAAATTCTTTACAGCAAGTAAATAATATTTTTGGGGACCGATTAAGTGATGCAGGACATTTTAGCTCGCTAAGCTAACTAAGCTAGCTCTAGCTAGCAACAATTTCCTCTTCAACCAATGAGTTTAGCAACGTAAACAGGAAGCCGAGCATCAGTCAGAGTTGCGCTTGTGACCTTCCGTCCAGGAGATAACAGCGATACCCCCCCCCCCCCCATTCCCATCCCCCTCTAACCCCCCCTCCATCACAGAACAACTGTGGGCCCCTGTGGGATCTGCAGCTTTGCTAATGGAGGTCTTCCTGTCCTCCGGTTCTCCCGGGCCGCCCCAAAGAGGAAAACCTTTGAGATTGTCATCTGTCAGAGTTGGTTTTGTCGCTCATACTTGTTTGTCCCAGATAGTCGGGGTGTGGCGACTTAAATGTGGAAACGCTAGCAGGGACACCTGTTTCTTTGCATGGTTAATTGGATTTTTTTTTTGCCACTCTTTTGGATCGACACACTATTGGGATCCAAATCTGTACCTTGTAGAAACAATAAGAAGGTAAATTACGTCAGGCATTCTTTGGTCCCATTGCTCGGGCGGCGCATGCTCTCACGAGGATGGCGATACGCTGCATGTAATTTCCTGTGCGTCGTTCTGTCCAAATTCTTCCCTCCCCTACGAGGCTCCCAGCTCCCTCTATATCCGCCACAGTTTACGACAGCTGGAATATGACCCAACGATGCGCCTCCGTCGAACCCCGTCGCTCTTTTACCCTGCTTTGTCCACCCCGTGACCTCCTTCTGCTTCTATGAATCATCTTAATTGTTCATACCACTTGCTAATCGGAAACACGTGACAACCATGTCCTCCTCTACCCCGGCGCTCCCTTCTCACCTCCTTCCCTACTTGATATTCATAGCCAGCTTTCTCCTGTTTTCGCCCCCCCTTCCGCTCTCCTCCAATTTCCCACATCCCGGTGAGGGACCAGGAAACACTCGCCAGCTGAACCTCAGAGAGACCTGTGGTATGCCAGTGAGAGGAATTATAATATCGGGGCGATCCAAAACTGTGTTTACTCTGGCCCCCGGTGGGGCAATATAAGCCCCCAAAGCTTGCCTTTATGAACCCTCCCGGCCTGCACCGCTGCCCAGGGAGCCTGTTTGTGCTGCGAGCTGGGAAGGGGGGGGGGGTGCGGAGGGGAGGTTCACATTCGGCTGTTCGGGAAGACAACAACTTGTTTTGTGCTGTGCGGCAAGATGGGGGGGGGGGGGGGGGTGTGCACTCCACTTGAGACGGAGGACTCGCGGACACGATTGGATGCATTGAAAGGCGCTGTGGTTTTTGAAGCTCTGCGCCCTCCCTCCCTCGCTGTGCCTCTCCGCCGGGTGCTTCAGACTTTTTGCTCCCACTCTCTATCTCACCCCTCTATCTGCCCCCCCCCCCACTCCCCGGCCATATTCTACCTTGCTTCTTGAATTCGGCTCTTCCTCTTCCGTTACTCTTCTCATCGGACTCCAAGCTGCTTCGGCCTTTTTGCTTTAGCTTTAACCTCCTTGTTTTTGGACCGTTTTTTAGGTTTTTTTTCTCCACTGTGTGACATAGGAAGCCATTATTCTTCCAGTCCTCAAATGCCCTTGGTGTCTTTACACACTCACAATGTATTCCTGATGTACTGCAGTTCCGCTGAATTCTAAAAAACACACATGGTTAGACAATGCGCATCGAGCTACAAAAGGGTATCATGCGATGTGGCGTCTGCCTGTGATTATGCGCACCACCACTCTTCAATTGTCTTGCCCAACAAAAATGAAAACACTCATTCATGGGCAGTGTGTGTGTGTGTGTGTTGGGAGGGGTGGGGGGGGGGTTTGGCTTGTCAAAGTTGTGCTCCCTCCCTTCTGGAGTCCTCGTCGATTCACAAAGCCCCGCTTTGGAATCAGTTCCAGGTGAACGCCGCCGGAGATTTCCAGGAATGGTCTCCCGGTTCCCTCTGCTCTCTTTTCCTCTTCGCTAGGCTGCTTTAGCAAAAAAAAGAAAAAGGGGGCCGCTATGGAGGCCACGAACGGGTGTTTTGGGGGGGAGGGGGGGGGGCGGACGACTTGTGTCTGTGTTTGCAGCAACAAGTAAATGGCAGTGACACGGGACTCTTTTCTAGGATGTCTGTGGTCGTTTAGATGCGCTGCTGAGCCATTTGGGCCAGTCGGGGGAGGGGGGGGGGGGGGGGGGGGGGAAATTGGCCTGTTTTGTGCGCTCGTGTGACTGCTGTAGAGAAAGTGAAATGTCCCTTAATAGCTGTAACGGCCTATTCTACCTGCAGCGGGCTGTGGAGAGCTGGCGAGGGGAGCCGGTGACCGAGCCCGGGATGTTTCAGAACCACGATGGGTGTGGAAGTGAACAGATGCGCACACACACACACACACACACACACACACACACACACACGCACGCACGCGCGCTGACACAATCATGCGTGTGCGGGGCCCTGATACCACATCTGGTCTTGCTGTGGGACAACTCTTGAGGGAGAGCAAAGTGTTTTGTCTCCTAAGACTGACAATCCACACCCTTATCTCAGCGGGAACCCGATGAGCAGTCCTTCCTGTCTCCCCAGACGGACATGCTCCAGTTGGAGTCGTGTCCAGATAACAAAGACTCTGCGACGACGAGAGCCCCTGAAGGCCAAACGGGCGCATTACTCAACGGAGAACGTCTCCAAACTTCGAACCGCGCGGTGCTACTATTCATCTGACTCAATTTACCAGGGAGAATGTGCTCCAGCTTGGCCCTGAATGTGCAGAGAAAAATGAAGTGCGGTTTAGTGGTAAGAGAATAAGGGAGCTGTATGTGGGAGAGAAAAGGGGAATATGAGATGTGTGTGCGCGCAGTGTAATCAAATCCAGCTGTGGTCTTGAGTCAACGGTCAAACTTGGCTCTTATGTTGCCTCCTCCTCCACATCTCCATCCATTCGTCATCTAATTACCAAATGCTCCCCTCCTCCCTCACATGTCCCTTACCTTCCTCCAAAGCCTGAACCGTATTAAATCTGTATGATTTTATCCATTATATTCTCTCTTCTAATGATAATGGATGCTCAACTTTTTTTTATGTCCTGGTGTCTTTGCCTTTGGTTGTGTTATGTGTCACGTTTTTTGTGTGGGATTCATTTCATTCATCAATTCAATTTTTCAATTTTGTCATGAGTTGTTCACACAGGAAATAAAAAACGTTATGGGGCTGGAATATTTTCTTTCCTGGAACAAAGTTGATTTTTAAAGGCACCATCATCCAAATTCCTTGTGAGAAATGGACCAACTCCCACCTTACACCATACGGTTCGACTACAGAGGCTCAATAGTCTGGACCGAGACCGTATTATTCCTTTAATCTTTGACAACGACCTCGCCTTCCAGACCCACGCTGATCCTTTTTACAATAAAAGCCACAGACAAATAGACTCTGATTTAAATATATACAAATTTTAGAATGTATTTTGACCCACAAGTACACATAAATAAGAAACTCAATCTGCTGTTGGGATATTCAAATGACCGAATGTTTGAACCCGCCCCTCATTCTGTCCCCCCCCCAGACGGAGCGCGGCGACTGGCTGCAGTTCCAGGCCGACCTGCAGGTGGCGGTGGCGGTGGCGGACCGCCTGAGGGCCGAGGCCGAAGAGGAGCTCACGTCGCTGCGCTCGGCTCACGAGGACGTGGGGCGGGAGCTGGCCGCTTCCCGGCAGAGGCAGAAGGAGGCCGACGCCCACCTGGTGACCCTGAGAGGGGAGCTGAAGCAGAGCCGGCAGAGGCTGGCCGCTCTCGCCCAGGCTCCGCGTCAGGAACCGGAGAGGCCCGACGGCTCCGAGGGCAACGGAGGTGCCCCGAGGGGCCGGGAGAGGGGGCCGTGCAGGCCGGGGCGGGCGGGGGCGGAGGCGGAGGCCAGGGGTCGGGACGGATCGACGAGGAGCGTCGAGGATGCCAGCGGGGACTGTAAAGGTGTGACCCAGCGTTACCTGAGGAACGTGACCAAAAAGGACCGGGGCGGAGAGGAGGCGCGAAGGACAGCCACCACAGAGAGGTCAAGGTGAGATGACCTGTGTGAGCGTAAGCGGCACTAAAATGTGTTCCGACCGCAAGGGATTTCCAAAGTCAAGAACCCAAATAAATACTATTCACCAAAGTCTGTGTCCACTTGAGGACAGTTCTAATAAAATAAAATGCCCGTTTCTTTGGTCGATTTGAGACATTGTTCTCCTCACTACGTATTGTGATGTCACAGGAGCCTTTCCAGGTTACCTGCGTCCTCCGGTTCCCCCACCATGCAGAATGGAACCTTCCAGCCCCGGTCTGCCTCCACCGTTGGCCTGACAAACAAGGTGAGACCATTTATCTCCAGCCTCCATTAGAGTTGGCTTGATTGTCTTAATTCATGATTCGATGACTCTGTAGTGATTCAAATTTGAATTTTTAACACCTTGTGTTGTTTGTGAAGAACTCGGGACAACCGAGAGGCCGAAGAAGTCTGGATTGGCAAGACAGCCGGTCGAGTAGTGAAACAGGTGGGCTCGTTCGTATTTTCCATGTAACCACTTTTACCCCTGTACGTATTTATGGCCCTGTGTAGTTGGTTTATTTTTATAGAGCAACCCTTTTTACAAATGGGTCCCCATCACGTCGACGACCTGAATGCGTCAGACTCACATCTGTGCTGTCAGTACGATGTGCCACTGTACGTCATTTACAAACAGCCTGTGGCGCCTCGAAAATAACTTTTTGTACAGTTTCTGTGAAGAACTGTGTGCTCTTCCAGACTAGTCTGGGCTCTAATAGTGGTCGAATGTAATTAAGTATATTTAGGATACTCTAGTTCTGCGGCACTTGCACTTTACCTGAGTATTTTGTGTAACTTCATACATCTTGTCCACTGCATTTGAAACAATAGATAAGAACATTTTATTCTATTTAACATCTGTTATACCTTACAGCTCACTCTGATGCCACTGGGTGGGCAAAAAAACAGCTGCTTTAAACATAAAGAACTACAGATAAGGATCTTTGAGGGGGGGGGGGGGGGGGGTGTAGCTGAACCTCCGTCCCTCCGCCACCACTTAGTGTTCATAAAGATAACATGCTGTCATGTAATGAATAATGGAAGCTGGTCTCTGCAGGGAAACGTGAGGAGTCTCTAAACAAGCACAACTCTACCCTCACTGAGCTGCCTCCCACCAAGTGAGTCTTCACCCAAACACCCACGCGCTGACAAAGCATTTTGTCCGAAGGGAGCAAACCGATTGGCCACAAGCTGCCGAAAACAAATGAGTCCCTTCGCGTGTTGTAATAGGCTCTCCTGTCAATAACAGAGACCACGGTGTGACTTTTTACATGTTTACATGTGGTGTTTCACCCAAACGTTGACCTTGTCGTCAGGTCCCAGGATGGTTTCAGCCTGCTGCTGCGCCGCCACGGCGGCTCGAAGAGAAACTCGCTTCTCCGCTGGTGTCAGAGCCGAACCCACGGCTACGAGGTGATCCCCGGGATTCGCGCGAGCAAACACGCTGTGAGCGAAATGTGCAAACCCGGCGGTTTCTCTCCGGTGCCACCGTAATCCTTTCTGTCCCTGCCCCCCCCCCCTCCGTGCAGAATATCGACATCACCAACTTCAGCAGCAGCTGGGCCGACGGTCTGGCCTTCTGCGCCGTGTACCACACCTACCTCCCCTCACACGTCCCGTACGCCGCGCTCACGCCGGAGGGCAAGGTAGGTCCCGCCTCCTGCCGCTGGCCTGACGCACGAGACAAGGTGATATGACGGCGTTGAGCCTAAATCGATTGGTTCCTTTTTCTCCGTAGAGGGAGAACCTCTGCCTGGCATTCAAAACAGGAGAGACCGTTGGGATTGAACGAACCCTGGTAGGCCTCGGCGTCTTTTTTTATTATTGAGAATCGCCTCCTTCCACCACGGATGGAAGGTCTGAGCTTACGAATGTATTTGATGATCTTTGCTCCGTAGACGTTGGAGGAGATGCTGAGAGCAGGCGGTCCCGATTGGCAACGGGTCCTGAGCTACGTGGAGAACATCTACCGTCACTTTGAGATGTGACCCTGAAGGTCCCTCTAACGGGAAACGAGATTGGTTCCCGGAAAACGATTAAATGCCCTTTCTCGTGTGCCCTGATAAAATGTCAAAAAGTATTTTAAATTTCTATGTGCTACTGTGGACTCAAGTGACCTCTGCTTGTGAAACGCTTCAGAAAATGTCCTCCGACCAGCAGTGGCTCGTTTTCAGTGTCCCATTCATTTTTATATATTTTTAATACACTTAATCTGCTGCCATTTGATTTTTACATCAGAACGTAGGAAAGAATCTAGACACAGTGGAAGTCTGACCAATTGAGACCGACAATAAAACACCTTTAAAAACATTTTAAATATGATTGACCATTATATAAAGAATTTGAGGAAGATATATATATATATAGTCTTCACACTGGCCAAAACAATACTGTATGACAGACATGTCTTTTATCAAATCTGTAGGAAGTTCTTAAACTGCCAATGTGTGTTTTCCCTTTATACTTCTCCCCGAACCCTTTTTAGCACTCTGTAAATATGCACTTTTGTAAACACCTCGTTGGTGTACGAATGTATTAATGTACAGTACAGATGTTACGCAACCTCTGGGGACTTCCACAGGCTCGGCATGGTGTTTGTTCGAAACGGCCGCAGACCAGTCAGGATCCGTCGGCTTCAGATTTCTCTTTTTGGAAAAAAAAAAAAAAAAAAAAAAAACTTTTCTCACAGCAAACACAGCGACTGAATGGCAACAAGTGCCTCCATGTTAACAAAAGTGCGAGTTGCATTACAGGAGTGACGTAAGAGAAAGTACAAGCCAACATCAGCTCAGGTCACACCTGCGTCCTCACGGAAGACCAGAAACTGGATAACAAGTTTCAGCAAATGTAACGCGGGAGTTTGATGTTCCAACATTTTTAAACCTTTTTATGTATGTATGTAGAGTGAAAGGGAAGAATACCAAAGAAATAAAATGTTAATATGAAGTAAATGACGCAGTGTGGATATTGTGCATCGCAGGGAAATTCCAAAGAACAACTCAGAGTAAATTAAACGTTTACTTTAATCATAGCACTAAGCAGAGTGAAGAACTCTCATGTCTACCAGCTTGGAAGTGAGGAGTTAGCCTTGACTTGACCACCTCCTGCTGGTAAAGAGTTAGAAGGGCCTTCACGTGTTTTCATGTCCGCTTGGTAAAAGGTTCGAGGTGAAAACATGATCCAACCAGGTCAGCCCCTCCCCTCCCAGCTGCAATTGTTACACAAACCCTTTGTGTTGCACCAATTTATGTGTTCCCCACTTGCATAACCGTGCAAAAAATGACAAGACGTCCCTTGGCCTGGCAAAATTTGGTTTTCCAAAAAGTGATCAAATGTTTCCAAAAGCGATAAAGATTAAAACGGCAGCATCTCAGTTTTCTGATAGCACGTCACGTGTAAACCTCTCAGGTGGTTTTGTGTCACACGTTACATGCAGCCTTGTTTCCCCCCCCTAAAAAAAAAAAAGACAGATGAGACGTGTCCCCCCTGGGCTAGAAGGTGTGAAAGTGTGTGAACTCCCTTGTGCGACAAAGACTAGACGTGTGATGATATGTGCATGCATCCCTGTGTGTGTGTGTGTGTAGAGGCGTTGGCGGTCACACACACGGGAGGGAGGGAGGGAGGGATCTGGTACGTTTCCAGGTGACTTCGCGGAGCGGCCCCTGTTACTTCTGCGTCTGAACCAGGCGTCGAAGGTGTGGACCAGAAGCATGGCTGGGATCTGGGCTCTGGTGGTGTGTGCATCAGTCGTGTGGTCGGCTGCGCCCGCTTTGTCCCTCAACTCATCCAGGTAAGAGACGTGGTTCGTTCTCATTGTATGTACTACTAGTCTTAATCCCTATATTGATGTGTTTTTTTTTTTAATCTCACGCTCCAATTTGTTTTGCTTATCCATAACGAGCCACTCTTTTTTTCTTCAAAAGGCCGTTCTTTCTGATCTCAGGTCCAGAGGTGGTGCATGCTGGGACACCCACTTTGCTGGCAGTCACTGTCCTTGCTGACTTCTCTGGCAGGGTGACGGCTGAGGTTGCCGGTGGCAACACCAAAGTGGCCCAGACAGAGGACTTCGCAGGAGGTGATACTGCAGGAGGCTTTGGGTTAATTTGCATAATCACTTTTGACTTATTGTGCTAAAGTATCCATTGTGTTTTTTTTTAAGGTTTAACCAGCGTCCTCACAATCCCTCCTGTAAGTATAAATGCAGTTTATATGTCACCGATGAGAAAACAATGATGAAATTAAACTTTTCAGTGTCTCAAAATGCACCAACAGCGTATTGACTTATTTTTAGACTTTTTTTTCTATGACACTTTTTTCCATAACATTTTTAAACTCAATATTTGCCTTTTTTCATGACTTTTTTCCATAAAACATTTCACGATATTTTCTGATTTAATATATGACACGTTTTTATCTTACAAGGTCATGTCTCATCTTACATTTACATTTTGTAAAAAAAAAAAACTTTTGACCTAAGATATTTTTTTCAAAATGTTTTTGGACCTTATATTCTCATATTTGTCTTTCGATGACTTTTTTCCATAAAATTATATAGATTTTTTTTTAAACTTTTTTGAAAATATTTTTCTACCATATTTTGACATTTTTCTAAATCTTTTTAAACCCAATATTTTCGCAATTTCGCAATTTTTTCCAATTACCTTTTTCAATCCAACACAACCCTCTACTTCACATCTTTTGACTTTTTCTCCAGATTCCTGGAACTGCCGCTGCAAATTCCCCCTTGAACCTAACGGTGAGTTTCTACAGAGAGAACGACCTCGTTTTCACCAACACCACCACCCTCAGCTTCAGCCCCAGGAACGTCTCCACCTTCATTCAAACGGACAGATCGCGCTACCAACCGGGCGACAGCGTCAAAGTCAGAGTTGTGTCTGTGCGGTCGGATAACCGTCCGTACAGAGGCAGGGTGGATCTCTCTCTACAGGTAGGTCTCGGACGCCTGTGTCCCGAGGAGTAAAAAGCATCTTTTGTTTCGTGTGGCGGCACGAGGTTTTGAGCGACGTCCTTTTGTCACGCGCAGGACCCCGGCGGGAACGTCGTCGACAGGTGGGATTCCACTGGGAACGTGGGGATTGTGCTGTGGGAATTCAGCCTATCCCACGCAGTCCCAAATCCCGTCGGACAGTGGGTGATAACGACCACCATACAGGTGGGCCTGAAAAAAAAAATCATGAATTTACTTTCATCTGTTACAAAAAAATACTGCCCGTTGACTTAAATGAGAAAAGCAACGTTAAATTCCCCCTCCAATCCTCTTCCGTCCAGGGCGTCAGTGACGCGAGAGCATTCGCTGTGGAGCATTACGGTAATAGATATCAGTTTTATTGCAATATCAATCCAGTTAGTCTATCAAGACTGAACGATCCCAACAACGACCGGGAGATTACGGTCATTTCTGTGCAGAATCATGGTCCCCAGGGGATTAGTACTACCCCTCCCCCCCAAAAAATACACCATTGGTCTCCAAGAGTTTGTCCTCTGAGAGTAAATACAGCAGAATGAACGTGGCCGATAGCCACTCTCTCACTGATTCCCACCAACGTTTCACCGTTGCAGAGCATCCGCTCTTCGAAGTGCTGCTGAGGACCCCGTCCCGGGTCCTCGTTGGAGACGACATATCGGGATCAGTGAGAGCCCTGTGAGTTCCATCAACCCACGCAAAGCCCAGGCCGCCACATTTCAGCCTATGATGCCAGTGGCTTTCTCGTCTCCTCCACTAGTTACCCGAGTGGGAAACCTGTGCAGGGAAACCTAACCGTGTCGCTCACTCTGGAGGCCGGGATGCCCAAAACCTCATTCATGCCCACACAAACCACACCGGTGAGGCTTTGGAACTAATTTACGGTTGGCACGGCAGGTATCTGCCTACTGAACGACCCCGGATGACCTTTTTTTTCCTTTTTTTTCTCGTTCCAGATCTATGGGTCCACACGGTTTTTCTTCAGCAAGGATCTGCTTCAAGGAGCCGGCAGCGTACGCGTTTCCGTCTGCGTTACCGACAATTCCACAGGTGGGGTACATTTTGAGGCCTAGTCCGTTCGAGCGTCCCAGTTGCCCCCTTTTCGAACCGCTGTGCTGCAGCATCTCCTGTCTCCCCCCCCCCCCCTTCCAAGGACTCCGAGTGAACAGAACGGTGCAGGTCCAACGCGCGAGCACCGCGTTCCGGCTCGCGTTCCACCACTCGCCGCAGACGCTGAAGCCGTCTCTGCTCTTCGTCGCGAAAGTGATGGAATTATTATTATTAATTATTATTATTATTATTAATCTGCGTATGCGCCGTCTGTTTTTAAACTGATGTCCCAGTTTTCCCATTCCCCCTCTGCGCGTCTCCTGTGCAGCTCAGGGTCTCCAGGTGCGACGGGAAGCCGCTCAGCGCGCAGGACGTGAAGCGCTCCGCGGCGATTGAAGTCACCCAGAGAACGTCCACGGCGGCCGGCGAGCCGACGACTCTGACGCTTCCGGTGCCCGAGGACGGGAACGTCGACGTTCGGTTCGAGTTACGGGATCAAATAGAGATGCTTTTCATTCGGGTGAGCATTTGTGATTGACGACACGGGGCTCGAAGCAGTTTGGTTGGATGCAATTTCAGTTTCAAAGAAGACACACAGAGATCCGTGGAATTTAAGCAGAGCATCCTGAAAATACTTCATTTTTGAGGAAAAACAAAACCTAAACAATACGCGTTGATAATATATTTAATGAGGTTGGTTTATTTTTTCATATCTTCTGTGTCTTGGGTTTACATTCAAGGCAAGATTCCAGTCCAGTGAGGAGACTCTGACTGTCTACAACACCCAGTCCTCTCCCAGTGACTCCTATATTCAGATTTCCCCAATCAATAACTCACAAGCACAGGTAGCTCTAAGCATTTATTTAGTACCATTGGGATACGTTGATAAAGAAATGAGTAGATGACGCTAATAATGGAAACAAGGCATAATTCAAATAAGATACTTGTCTTTCAGATTGGAATACCTCTTCAGATGGATGTGATGAGCACCTTTCAACCAACTGAGATGCACTTCGTGGTACTTTTCCCTCAATATTAACAACGCATTGGGACAATAAAGACAGTCACATGAGTTTAATTGCATTTAGGGGTAATACAAACTTGATTGCTTTGGGTTTAAATCCAATTACTCAAGTCTAGCATTTTTATTTGAAACAATTTGAATATATTGTTTCGCATATAATCTCACGACACATGATAGTATCTTTACATGAGCAGAATATGTGGAAGTGGGCATCTGCCCAGACAACCTCCGTGTTGCTCAGTATGGAGTACATTATTACCCTACTACTTATTTATTTAACATTTTAAATTAAAAAAGGTGTGATTAAAAATGTTCCATTCTTCCAAACAAATTCACTTTCTACTGTACACACCAGGAATGTGTAAAGTAGAGTGTTCTTGTGCTCTATAAACCCAGATACAGTTTTTAGTTGGTCTATTTATGCGCTCCGACGAGTACACCAATCACTGTAAATGATGGATGTACTTTTACGGTTGATGTACTTCCAGGTGAGCTCGAGAGGGCAAGTGTTGAGCGCCGGGACGACGACGACGTCCTCCTCTTTTTCTCTGACTCCGACGGTGTCCTGGTCCCCTGAGGCCTGCGTCACCGTCTACTGCATCCTCTCTGACGGAGAGGTCGCCATGGACACGGCGCACATACCCATCAACCAACGACACTACGTACTCTTCCTCTTCCTCAATGGGTTTCCCACGGTTAATATATATGTTTGTTTTTGTAATAGTCGCGGTAGATACTTTGTGCGTTTGCTTTCCCCAGGGCTCTCTGAGCTGGAGCTCTGCCAGAGCTCAGCCGGGAGAACGGGCATCGCTCACCGCGACAGCTCTGGAGGCGCCGTCCGTGCTGGGAGTCGTGGTGACGGGGGCGCAGGACGACGCTCCGCCCGCTGACCTTGACCTCAAAGTGGAGCAGGTGTGATCACCCGTTTTGATATGCCAAAAGCTTTAGGCAAATAGCTAAATATCATCCGTGAAACTTAAAAGTCCCCCTCAGATCTGCTTCATTTTTGTCCCTCTATTAAACACTTCACACACACTTTTCCCAGTGAGATACCACACAGCCGGTTCGTCTAGGTGTAATCCATCTGGTCTGCTTTGTTGGGAGGTGACTCCGCTCTTTCCAAGAACTGGTAACGTTAGTGTGCTGGGTCACGGACCGGAGGGTTATTGATGAATGCGAGGTGAAGGAAACAAAGCCCCACCACAGTGGGCTGTCTTAAGATGACCTTTGCCCATCTCCAAAGCACAGATGGCGTGTATTGTGTCTGGTGGAATACACTAGTATAACAAGCGAGATCTCCTCGGGCATCAGAGCTGAGACCGTTTTACTCCTTATATCACATGCTGACCTATATTTCACACTAACAATGCGTGATCTGATAGTGGACTCCTTTGTACAGGCCTTTTCTATCTGTATACAAAAAAAAAAAAAAACTTTAAGCTGTAATATTATCAGCTAATGTAACAGGTTTACCATTGTTATCGTTGTCTTTGTGTCTTTCAAACCACAGGAATGTAATATTAGGATGCTGACCAATGCCAGAATATATCAGAAAAACAGGCCTGATGGACCTACAAATGGTACGATGACAAATAGCACACTGAGTGAAGGTGCTTTTTAATACGGCATATAAATGTTTGTTTTTTTTGGGGGGGGGGGGGCTCTTTATTACAGTTCTGATCTCGTCTCTCCTTGTTAAGACCTAGCTGACTTGATGGTGGAGAAGTACTGGAGCCACTGGATGGATGCCGCTGAGCCCTTGCTATGGTTCGACACTAGTGTGACGTGAGTGCTGAAGGGAGCCCGCAGCATGATTCGTTTTGAGTGTTCAGTGATGCGCTGAATGCGCTCCTTCCTCTTCAAACAGTAATCAAACGTGGACGAGTGGGAAAGTCACGGTGCCGGATGGCGTTACGTCTTTGAGCGCTTTTGCACTGGTGATGTCAGACAACCAGGGTCTGGGCTTCTCTGCTGTGCCACAGAAGGTAACTAAATCTTCGCCATGGCCTCCGCACATCTAATTGTGTCATTTTTCACAAGTCGAGGACGTTGAGCTTCTTTGTTTGTTCTGATAAAGGGAAAGTAGACACAGGGAGAGATTTAATGTTCAGTCTTTCCACTTGGTGTCACTCTAATAGTCTGTTTGCTTCTGTCTTGTAAACAAACTAAAAATAGTGTAGCTTTAAACAGTTCAAGGTTGTATACTAATGTTGTAAATTGTTTTATATGTTCTTTCATCCACAGCTGACCGTCTCCAAAGATTTCTCCTTGTCTCTGGATGTCCCACCGTATCTCATCAGAGGAGAGGAGATTGTGCTGGAGGTGAACATCATCAACCATCTAGAGCACGACATAGAGGTATGGACGACTACATCTTTGGAAATTCTTGCTACAACTGGTAAACCATCTGACCTGGAAAGTAGTACTTTACTACCTGATGATTTATTTGTATCTTCCACCAATACCGGTCATTTATGGCAACCAGAAGGTGGTACATATCTCTCTCTCTCTCTCTATATATATATATATATATATATATATTCTCTCATCAGGTCATTGTGCTGCTGGCACAGAGTGAGGCCTTCGAGTATGTTTTCAAACGGGATGCCTTTGGGAGTCGTTCTCTCACCGTAGGGAGTCATTCTGCTGCTCCAGCGCTGTTCCCTATAAGGCCCGTGGTTCTGGGCCAGATGGACGTATGCGTGGAGGCCGTGTCCGCCCAGGCCTCAGACACACTTGTTTGGAGGCTGCTTGTGAAGGTGCGGTATGATGGGAACACTGGATGACGTCCAATAATAATACTACTACTACTACTAATAATAATAATAATACTCAGTAAATAAACAGGGCGAGTTCACAAATGCACCGTGCTACGTGGCACGAGATTAAATCTTAAAAATAACTTCCATGTTTCTCAAAGCCGGAGGGAGTTGAACAGTCCTTCTCAGACACTCTGTTTCTGGAGATGGCACCAACGAAATACAACAGTTCCAGATCCGTCTCCTTCTCCTTTCCACCAGATGTGGTAGCGGGCAGCCAGAGGGCCCATGTGGCATTGGTCGGTACGTCCACGGTTTCGTCCTCCCTGTTCCATTTTGGGGCTTTTCATGTTTGCTTGAAATCCATTATGCATGCATAATATCTTCCCTATCTTGCATTTTCCATCGTGAATAGATGATGATTGTGGGCACAAGTCCTGAAACATTTGGGAACGGAATGATACCCAAGGAATAATTGACGTCAGATGGGAATGTTTATGGTGGGCAGATTCTGAGCAGTCGTTTCACTTGGCTCCGTTTGGGTTGAGGGATGTTGGGAATTCGTTGCGGTAGAAAGGCGAGCCCATATTTGTGGTTTCTGTACTGTACATGCGTACAGTGAGTATTAAAACATCACGCAAATATAGAATTGACTTTTTCCCCTCTAATGTGGCTTTCTAATTGGCATGGTGTTTATTCTCCATTTTTCCATACCTTGTAAATTTAAGATTTTGACATTCATTAACCTGTGCAAACTTGCGTCATCTATTGCTTTTCACAGGTGATATCTTGGGCATGTCCATCAGACACCTGGACTCGCTGATTCAGAAGCCCGTTGGCTGTGGGGAGCAGGTCATGCTCCACTTTGCTCCGTGTATTTATGTTCTCCAGTACCTGGACAAATCAACTGCGGACAATCAAGAGATCCGGAGCACAGCTCTGGGCTACATGATGGAAGGCAAGTCACTGTTGTACCGTAAATGTACTGTATACATACCGTTTACAGTTATTGGACTCAATTTGAAACGTTTCGTTTCCTGCTGTCAGGATATCAAAGACAACTGTCCTTCCAACGAGATGATGGTTCGTTCAGCGCTTTCGGAGCCAGCGACACCTCCGGTAGCACATGGTACGTCACCAGTGGAACGGCTGCAGGCCACGAGAGCTTTCGTTGCGTTCAATCGTCGCTACAGTTGGTTTAAAAAGGCCTCTCAACGCGCTTCTCCTCTCCGTGGTCCAAGGTTGACGGCCTTCGTGCTGAGGTGCTTCCTCCAGGCTCAGCCCTACATGCAGGTTGACCCGAGTGTCCTGTCCAGAGCCGTGACTTGGCTCTTGAAACGGCAGGGGCCCCGGGGTGAGTTTGTGGAGGTGGGCAGGTTGATCTCCACAGAGATGCAACGAGGACTGGATAATAGCTCGGTGGGACTCACTGCCTACGTGCTGATGGCGCTGCTGGAGGACAACAGCCTCGCGGTGAGTTCTGGGAAATTGTGTGTTTCGGGGGGGAAATGGGAAACGGACACAACTTTTGTACTTTTCAGGCGACACCATTTGCCGATGAGTGTCGATTTGATCCATTCGTTGCTTGATTAAGGGTCTAAGAGGCTTCAGACAAACTTTTTTGGGGTCTAAAGCATAAAGCGCAATATATTTTATCCTTCTGCTTATCGTCATACTGATTTACAGCGGCGCTCTTGCTCAATGGTTTTTAATGAATTAATAAATGTTTGTGTGTGTTTTGAGTCGATGTTTCGCGTGCCACCAGCGTGGATCGTGAGGATCTCTCTGGCTCTATTTGTCGGTGACAGACTTCTGCCTGGTTTGTCTTTGTAAAGGACATGTACCCAGGTAACGTGTCCCTGGCTCAGCGGTACCTGGAGAACAAAGTGTCCAGTGGAGCGATCGTCAGTAACTACAGCTTGTGCCTGGTGGCCTACGCTTTAGCTATGGCCAAAAGCAATGTGGCCGACACTGCCCTGGGTGAGCTCAACAGGAGAGCTGACCACAGAGGTAATTCGCTTTTGTTCTTCAGGAATTTGTAAAAGTCACATGTCTACTTAAATCCTTCTTATAGTTGATACGGCATGCATGCAATCCAATGAAAGTGCCATTATGTGGACGATATGGAGGCTTACAAACAATGAATTTACCAAAAATGAGATACGCTCAATGTTTAATGGGGAAGAAACCATGAAGACATATCTCAGGATAAACTTATACCTGCATGATCAGCACATTCATTGCAGCTATAAAACAAAAGGTTGCTTTCAATTATTATGTAAAGGGAAGCTAGAAGTCACAGACAAATGTGCAAATCATTTTTACTACAGACAATTAAAGGAAAAAATATAAAAAACGATGCCATTGCAACCCCGAAATACTAATCGTGACTAATCCCGTGAGAAAAATAACCTGCCATTTGTAGGAACTTACTGCATTGTGCCACCATCTGGTAGAGTGCTAGAACTTAAATCACATGAAAACGACACATCCTGTGCCGTGATGTCCTTCCTCAGACGGAGTCATGACGTGGGGATCCTCGGCCGGCCTGGGGTCACCCGACTGGCAGCCGCGCTCGGCCCAGATCGAGATGACCTCCTACGTGCTGCTGGCGCTCTACAGGCGCGGCAGCTTTGTGGACGGCATTGAAATGTTGAAATGGTTGAGCGTGCAGAGGAACCATTTGGGAGGCTACGGCACGACACAGGTGACCCGACGCCTGCTGCTGCTGCTGTTGCTCGACGTCTGTCGGCCTGTGCGGCGGACCCGTTCGTTCGGGTCCGCGTTGCGCTAGCCAACATTCTCTCCCTCTCTCAGGACACGGTGGTCGCCCTCCAAGCCCTGGCCGTTTACGCCGCCTTCAGCGGCGCCATCGCCATCGACCTCAGGCTCAACATATCTGCCCCAGCGTCTTTGTTCGAGTCACTCTTTAGCATTAACTCCACCACCTATCTGACGTTAATGAGCAGAGAGGTAATTGACCTGGGTTGAATCCTGCGCTCGTAATGTGCATTTTATGTGGTACTTTATTTATTTTTGATATGAGACTCAACCTCTCTTTGTTCCTCAGATCAGTTTTGACAAAGATCTAAATCTAAATATATACATGGAGGGAAGAGGATTTGCAATATTTCAGGTAGGGTAATAACATGTTAATGTTTTTCTTTGTCTGTAGAATATAGATTGGAGCTATAACATGAATTCTTCGGAAACAATTCTCATTTAAGGAAAATGTAACTCCACAACACGGGAATGTTTTCACACATCAAACAGCTTTAATTCAATCGTACCAGAATAAATTGAACACAGCGGTTGTAAAAGGCAAATATAGCATGATCATGGACTCCCAGCAATTCCTATCTGGAACACATACTCTAGCTTGAAAGTGTCTCCGGATCAACTTACTAGGACCTGGTGAGAGGTTAATCATTTCATTGTGCTCAATCTCACAAACCTTGACATCCTGTTTATACTTCCATAATTCAATACTTTATCATTGGAAAAAATGCAACGATCTTGATTTAATTCTCGCTTCGCTGTTATTATGACCGTGAGTGATTTAAATTGAATCGTTTTTATTACATATTCATATGGCCTTTAGCAGGGCGGATCAAGCAGTACAGTAAATTTAAGCTCCTGGCTACTGAATCTATTTTTTTTTTACACTTTTAAAACATCTGTTTATCCATCCAGATGAACATCTTTTACAACTTGGAGAGCAAAGCTTTTTCACGGGACCCGAAGCCCCGCCAGGACGAGGAGGCATTCTCATTAACTGTTGAGGTTACTGGGGAAGTAGACCTCAATCACATGCTGTTGTCTATATGCACGGCGTAAGTACTGCAACACAGAGCCAACCTGTATGTCGTAAAATGTACCCCAGTTTCTGACTTCATTCACATGGTTCATTGTTGTCATGCATGTCAAACATCCAGCAAGACAACAGACCATTATCCGGTACATCTTCCTGTTCCTCTGTAGGTTAAAGGGGAATCAGGTGATACCTCATACGGGGATGGTTATAGTGGACGTGGGCATGCTCAGTGGTTTCAGTCTCTCTCCTGAAGCTGCTGCCTCCACGGATCTTATCAGAAATGTGGAGATACTTGCTGATAAAGTCAGCCTGTACCTAGATTCAGTAAGTGTTTCATCATGTCCTTGTCTCATGTACCTTGTACTTTTATTTTGTCAAATCAGAACAGATCTCATTGGTTGGATGTTTGACTAACCCTGTCGTTTTCCTTCAAGGTTATTATTAATTGATCAAAGAGCTTCTTTGATGAGAGAATTACTTTTCATCCGATTTATTACATCCGGAAACACTAAACAATATTATCGTCTCAAGAGTTAAAGGCCTTCTTCCTCATGGCACGATGTTCATTGAGTACATTGACAGCCCGTTGAGAGTCAAATACATAATGAAGCAGTGTACGCTTTAAGGGGTGGCTACCTTTTGATTGACAGGTCACTACAAGGGTCTTTTTTCATTTAGAAAAAATGAACCCAAGATGACCACAGCAAAAATGGCGATCGCAAGGCTTCCAAGCATGTTGTCCCAAACCAAAGGGTGACGCCACAGTGGCGTATTCATTTCGTATGCGGGCTGCAAAGAACCCCCCTTTTATTTTAAAGATAACAAATGACTAGCTACATCACAAAGTACTTGTACATTTGACAGAATAAGGTAAGAGAATGTTATATTGAGTTACATTGCCTCGGCCCCCCGCTTGCAGCTCAACAAGTCCGAGGTTTGTATCAGACTGCCGGTGACCAGAGACTACAAAGTGGCCCACGTGCAGGATGCCGTGGTGCAGGTTTACGACTACTACGAGCCCGGTGAGTGCAGCCACACGTCGTTCGATTCTGCAGTCTGCTCCCGTGACTCTTCGGGGACATTCACACGCGGTCACCTGCTGATTATCACTTTTTTTTTTTTTTCCCCCCTCCCCATCTCACAGCGAGAAAGGCGACGAGAACGTACAACTCGGACGCGCTGCGCAGCACGACCCCCTGCTTCTTCTGTGGTGATAACTGCGAGCGCTGTGGGCCGGGCTTCACCATCGCTTTGTCATCACTGTTTTCTCCCTCTGAAACCAGCGCAACCCACAGCGTTGTTTCCATATTTCTTGGAGTTGCTGCTTTTTTTGCGGTGCAGTGAATTATAGTGAAGATATAATGATATAATAAAATTAGCACACATGGAATTGTTATATTTTAGAAATCTATTTTCTTTGCTTAGAGCACATGCCTTCTACTGCTTGTGAACTGTTTTGTACACAATATGAAATGTAGGAAAATGCTTTGAAACTATTCTGTCAAATTTCATTCATTTAATTGTAATTTTTAGTTCCGAATAACAATAAAAAAAACACGGTAGAAATTACATGAAATGATTTGTCTACCTTGGTCATGAGACCTGCCATTTTTCAATATGGTTTCATGTGTTGACAGAAATGAGAGCTCTAAACAACAGAACTCATGTTTAGGAACAAACTAGAAAATGCATTTCCTCCAGAAAATCCGTTGGAATGCTGAAAGCTGAAATGAATTTCAGAAAATTGCAAAAAATACAAAAATGAAAAAACTGAAAAGTTTGGGGAGGAGGGGTTTGGAGAAAAGGAAATTTTGGGTGGGGGGGGGGTGGTTTTTTGATGGGTGGTTTAATAAAAATAGTTGAGGGGGTGGATGAAGGTAAGGGATTTTCACTCACGCTGTCCTACTGACTGTCCCACAGACTGTCTCACACAGACTGTCCCACAGACTGTCCCCCACAGTTTCACACAGTGTCCCACACAGTGTCCCACAGACTGTTTCACACAGTGTCCACACTGTGGACCTGTGGTCTACATGTCGGTCGGCTCTGGCGGAAGTTTACAAAACGTGTGCCTTCTGTTTTTTTTTTTAAATATGTCACCAGATTTGTACTGGAACCTACGGGGCTTGTGACAGACTTTGTCTGACTCTCGGCCTCCTCAGGCAAAAAGTAAATAACTGTAATTCCATACCCACATGAGTCCGACCAGGACGGCTAATAATGTCTGAAGGTAGCTGAACATTTTTATATTTGAACGGTTTTAGTAGATGAAAGTGTGAAGGAGTTGAAACGTGCCACGGAAGAAATAGAATGAGTCTGAATAGAGATTAGAGGAACAATATGCTTCAAAGCATTCCAACAATAATGAGATGTTGAATAAAGATTTGAAGAACAATACTTGGAATGCTGTAACTCATTCCAAAAAGGAAAATGTGTACCACGTGTCCCGTTGTCACCACTTCCGAAAACGCACACAATGAGTTTGGATTTAAATACGGCAAAAAAAAGAGGAAAATGCCCCTTCAGATCGTTTGGAGTGATATGAAATCTATCATTCCCTTCGGCCACATCACGAACATTCGAGCCAGAGGAATGCAGACTGATCTGGAGCGCACACGTGTAAGTGATCAGGCCTGATGTTGCTTTAGTAAAATAAAATATGAATGTTATTGCTGAGGTTTTCATCTTATTGTGTTCAGTCCATAGCATATTTAACTTTTTTCAAAATAAACATTGCGTTCACATGACCAAGATCAGTGAATAAATGTTTTTATTTGGAAGTAATATCGAAGTTCCTCCAGTGATGAAAGATTTGGTCCGTCGCTGTACCCGACCTTTGAACCAGTCTGTTTTTTATGTGTTCGATGTTTTATAATAAGAAACTTCCCTCAAGGGCCAGTAAAGCGTTTTGTTTCATGAGCAAACGCAGACATGGAATGAAGTTGAGAATAAAAGTTGTTCTGATAAAAACCTCTACACATTTGAAACCTTAACTTTTGGCTTCATTCAAATGTCATAAATGCCTATAACTCAAATCTCAACTCAAAACCTTCAAATCTTTAAAATGAAGTGAATCCTTCAGTAATGATACCTGCACCACAGTACTGTGGTATGAAAAAAAAAATTACAGCAAAGACTGAACTGTGGACATGTAAAACACATGTGACCACACGGCCTTATTCTCTTTATTCCCATATGCTCCTGTTTTAAGACCTTGCCTTATTTAAGCATACAAACTACAAACCAGGAGCTCACAGCAGATTTATGAATCTTCAAAAAAGGGTAAACTCATACAAAAAAAATGGGTGGATGATCTTTACTTCTTACTGATAGCCCTTTGTAGATTGGCTTTGTCAAAGATATTGTACTTTGAGTACTGGGTCCATACCCTCGCATTTGAATGGAATTAGTGAAAGTCACTTTGCATTAAGGGCGGCAGCTAAACTCAATTTAATGTAATTAAGATAGAAACTATGCTTTTTTCACAAAACCCTGAGAGATTGCAGTACCAGTCCCACAGCACTAGATGGCAGACTTGCTCTCATAATATCCATAGTTTTAAAAGCTAGAGCCTTAATAAACCGACACTATTAGAAAGAGGAAATACTTTTGGCCTGCACACTCTGGTGTCTGGGATTTAATGATAACTTTGCCGTTAGCGCTAAATGGAAAGTTGACGTGACACCGGGGATGATACCTACTCACCAAAGACTCCCATTACGAAAGGGTCCATCGCGTCCTCTCTATGCTGGCTCGGAAACAAACTGCCTGTAAACCCTTAATTCATTCGAGCTGGCGGCTCGGCTGAAAATACCCCCGATCACGTGGGACAACACCCAATGCGTAAAGGTCACGACGAATGACCCTCACTCAACGGGGCCTTCTTGTGAGTCCGGCTTAGAAAAACAGCGATCAGTCAGTGGTCATGATGTCACGTGTTTACTATGTCAGAAGGTTGACAACTGCCTATATGCGGGGGGGGGGGGGGGGGCCTTAACTAACACAGAACTCGGTAAAGTGTTAAGAGGAGTTGAAGGAAAACTATGTCAGCAAAACCTTGTATGAGAGACAGAAGAAGAAGAGATTGACGTCTCAACAGCGCGAGTCTTTCACCACTTTGTTATCCAGTTATGAAGATCAACATGGGGATAAAAAGAAGAAAATGTAACATCCCGCAGGAACCGCTTCTGGGTCTCCGGTTCCCTGGAAACAATTGCTGAGTCCGAAATGAATCCGATCCACGGAGTCCGATGATATTTATTGACGTTTTCCTCATGTCTGTGTGGCCTTGAGAGGAGCAATGTTGGCAGCGCGGCTGTCGAAAAGCAGACGTGGTAAACAAAGCGCGGGAGATGATTGCACACGACAGAGGTCAAGGTGGAGTGGGAACGTTATTTCCCCAACACGCAGTTCACCTGGACAGCAGGCGTCTTTTGAACGTACCCGAGAAAAATATGTCTGGCGTTGAGCAGATTTTATCAGACACACTCATCGAAAAGGAAAAGCTTCTTGACAGCGCTGCAGATATTCAAGAGCAATACTTTTTCTCGCTTTCAAACCGCAGCTATTTCGAGCGAGACTTGTGTGGCTGGGAGGCGTTTCCTGGCAATGCTTCATATTAGAGCAGCATCTTTTTCAGAATAACTGATACGAAATGGCCCCCCGCGGCCCCCGCGCCAGATGACATCAGTGGGAAAGCTCCGCCACCACAACAAACAAGCACCTCGTATGGAAACCCAAACGATGCATTTGTTTGGCGAGGCACGCTCCATTCACCGGGTCGAATTGTGGAAGAAAAAAAAAAAAAAAATAGAAAAAAAAAAAAAACCTTTGAGCTTCGATCCCACCCAGAGTGAGTGCATGTTTGCACAACCCCCCCCCCGCCCCCCCACACCTCCCCCGCCGTTGGCGATCCTGCACAGGCCGGCCGAGACAGACAAATCCACTGGAGGGGCCTCAGGAGGAACAAAGCGGGGCTGACAGTGCGCTCAGTCATCCCGCCAGAGGTGGGCCCGATCTTATCACCGCGGGTCGATCCTCTCAGGTGGAGAGATGACCCCGAACAAGAGGCGTCTGGTTCGCTCTTCGTCACCGCCGGAGATTATGTATGGGTTATTAGTGTCTGTCAGGCGAAACGTCGGCCCGCGTGAGTCACTCTCTTTTGATGCATCATTTTCGACCTCATACGTCGATGTCTGGTACGCTAGCTGCTACAAGCCCAATGAGGCGCGAGCCAAATCAAATCCAGAATTATGAACCACACATTGAGGGCCTGCATGGATTCCTCTTAGACTTGGGACATTTCAGTGAAAAATAAATGATGAAAATGCACATTAGCTCTAATGATGTAACCCAACCAGCACTTTGGAACCCAAATATCTCGACAACCGCTTTAGACAAATGGTAATGGCAGCTTTGTTGTTGTCGACGTTTGCGAGTCACATGGTGGAACTGCTAGTGCAGTTGGTAGAACCGTTCATCTCTTCATCAAAGACCTCACGGCCGCGTTCAAAGCCCAGCTTTGAGTAAATGGATGACTGGCCTCTGCTCCATCCGCATTACCGCTCAACGCAACAGAATGAGTCGGTTTTTCATTGCGGTGAAAGGTCATTTTTGGGGAAAAAGGCTTCAACCGTGCCGCCTCTTGGGAGCGTGATGGATCGGTTCTGTCTGGCTCCCGATGGTTCCTTGACTCGGCGCTCCTGTGCTCCATCCATCCGGGCCTCGCGCTCGTCGTCACTCAGCGAGTCACTTCGGGGCTCTGGGGTTCTGAAACGTCTTTGTGAGGAAAAGCTACAGGCAGAAAACGCTCCCAATGTTGCTCCGACTTCTCTCACTTCGGTTTTCCACTCATTTCTCATCGGGGTTGTTTTCCCTCCCCCAGATTCAGATGTCACAAGTTTCCTCAACCTCGTGGGCCAATAAGAGTAATCAGAAACAGGTGGAAATAGGATTATGCCAGTGCTCCTGTATGCGTATGTGCAAATGTGCCATTCTATGCGCGGTTTTCGGGACCAAAGGGGAAGATTGTTAGTGCGTCTTGTGAAAGCAGCATGCGCTTGTTGGCACAGACGTGTCTAACCGACGTGGGATTATTGTGCGAGGAGTTCCGGCAGTCCGACAGACCCGAACACACGTCTCAAAGCGTCCGAATCCGCCGCCCTGGTTCCTCCGCATGGAGGAAACGCGCTGTGTGACACGGGGGCTCATGCAGTAGCAGGATACACGGGGGTTGATGAATGGAGTGGCGCTGAGAAAATAAACGCTACCGCTGTGTTATTCCCGCTGACGAATGGCTCGATGATAACCGACCCTTCGATGGGGGACCTGCTGGAAAGGCTCGGGGCCCGGTTGTGACGGAGCGTACCGAGTAATACGAGAAAGCAGAAATTCATTAATGATGTGTTATCAGACAACTCAGACCTGCAATTACACTGTGCCAGAAGTCATTTATTTGACATAGAAGTAATATTGTGCGATGATCGAGTGTTAGTGGATTCAAAATATCACCCAGAACTTCATGGTACGGTTATGTTTGTATGCAGGAACTCAATATAAACCAATACTAATTCATAGTAAGCAGGAAATTATGCATTATTTATAAATTGGCAATGAAGGATTTCATATTTGGAAAGGCTGGCGATCCGAGATGGGTTGTATAAGACTTATTAGTACGTGTAGTTAATACCAGATCAGTGTCCAATGGGACCAGAATTATGATGTAATCAAAAAGAATTTATCACAGAACTTGTTCAGTCATTCTCTCTCTGCATCCAGGACAAAATAAGTCCAACATGTCATTACAAATCATGTAGGGTC
Source organism: Pungitius pungitius (assembly GCF_949316345.1). Lineage (NCBI taxonomy): Eukaryota > Metazoa > Chordata > Actinopteri > Perciformes > Gasterosteidae > Pungitius > Pungitius pungitius. Next base: position 4,772,164 of record NC_084913.1, read on the forward strand.
GTTAAAATGTGGCGTAAAAGGCTTAGATTTTCATTCTTTCATTGAAAATTTATTGTCAAAGGAAAATAAATTGAGTTGGTTTAACTTATATTTGTGTGAGATTTAAAATGCATGGACTGATTTCCCACTATTATTAGATAGTGGGAAATCAGGGAAATCTAACATTTTCTGTTTTTACACTCTTTTCGTTCCTTTCCAGAAAAAACAGACTACAGCATTAGTGTTTATTTTTGCACAAAGGCTTTGTGGACAGACCTGACCTCCACAGGGTTGAATGATTCAGAATCATATAAATGAAACCATTTTACATTTTACAAGATGCCGCCAAACTTTAGTTCTGCAAATAATTCTTATTGTGGAAAATAGACAAATCTGTTCCAAATAAGATATCAACATCAGTTTACTGTCACAGTAAGAACTGAACCCTAAAGGTATCTCTTGGGCCTTAATACAGCATCACAAGTGAAAGCCTGCTTTACAAACTGGCTTGTGGAGTTTGAAAGCTGCAATTACCAGCCAAACAAAAAAAGGAAAATCTTTCCCTCAGTGAGAGACTTATGGGGAAGCACCCTGAGCTGACACAGCATTCACTGTTTACTCTACAAGGTGCAAACGTTTCAGCCCCACTACCATTAATTGGCCGTGGCTGCGTTATTAGATATGCACAGAGTGGCCTTCAGACTCATAAAAGGAATGCATCCTTGAGAAATATGTCTGTGCATCTTCAGATGTGACATTTGCCTTTTCAAATTGCTTAAAATGAATTCCCACAGTCCACAAAACAGGACCAAGGGAGAACCTTTGGCATTGGGACCATGCCAACCTCAATGGAGCGTGTAATGATTTCCAAAATCACCCTCTCTCATCATTGCCCTTTGTGCCCCGTTAAAGGATATTTACTTCTGAGTAACCGCTTGACCTGCCAATGGTTGCGACTGATCTTTGGTGTCCATATGCCTATTGTGAGGATGATACCTCTCCCATTTTGTCTCCTGGGGAGAATCTGGTGAGTCCTTTGGGCTATCTGCAGGATGAATACCTTTATCCTACAGACCTGTTTATCTGGCACCGGCTGCATGTGGGGCGGAGCAGCAGATGTGCGAACGCAAAACCAAAACACCCATACAGTCAGAGAAAATCATTACTTCTAGAAGGTGTGCTGCTAGACAGTGTATGTATGTATGTACATGACTGACGTTGAATCTGCTGTCACACGAAACGCCTCAGGGAAACAAATCCAATCTGCTCTGGATTTTTGCACTTAACTCAACCTCCCCCCCCGCCCCCCCGCTGTCAGTCGGCTGGTGTTTGGAGACAGGCCGAGGTCTCGCTGCGGCAGACAGACATAACAGGAATGTCTGTCGGACCGACATATGTGACGAGGGGAGGAACAAAACGGAGCAGGGGCCAAGGGGCCGCGGTGCCAAAACAAGTCCCCTGAATGTGTGTTTTGTGAGAGCTGCTGCACCCACACACACACCTCTGCAGTACCTACCGCTCTGGGGACGTGATTTGTGTGTGCCTCGTGGCGACTAAACATTGCTGTTCGTTTCCATCGACGGACGGTTGAGCGTTAATGGGGTGTCAAAACACTCGCAGATGACCCCTGTGCTATTGAAGTCCATGGGAGTCAGTTTGCAAGTAGCTATGATAACAAATTCAATTTTACTGCAAATTGTTGTAGTTTATAAGGTATCTTTGGATTTTCATGCCTCTGAAATTAAGGCCACTCAGGAAACTTTCTCAAGCAATAATTCCACCTTTTGGCTTTCTTTCCAAGAATGGTTACCAATGTAATTGTTTCATTAGCGAATAGAGCTAACGAGGTCCCATATAAAATAGGTTTGTTTTTTACCGTAGGAAAGAGCCCGTCAAGCTTTTTCCCCCTGCGCACTTTTATGTCTTTATGCAAAGTTAAGCTAACTGGCTGGTGGTTGCAGCTTTACACCCAACAAACAAACACAATTGTTATTGATTACCAGAAACAAGAACAATTAGCATATTTATGTTTGGGTGCTATTTGGAAGCTTCGTAAGTTATATTTGCCTCTTCTGTGAAGCTGTAGGAGAATTGAACCGACACCCAATAAGTACCAGTCTTATTTACCAATCCTTTAGGGAGCTGCATCTTTGGATGCATAAAAGTAACAAAAAGAGGATTCTGTTGTCATCACGGCTAAATGCACGCACAACGGTCAGTTCCATGCTGAGCTCGGACTCTCAACCCCGGGCCTCTTTTTTTGTACACCAAGGACACCCTGGCACTCAAATTTAAAACCATATATCTTCCCGGTTTCCTGGTTCCGGGTCTCCAGACGAGCCGTGACCCCTCTGTGCTCTCACGGTCCAGATCTGAGGAGCGTCCTGTCCGTCCAACGTCTCCACTTCCTTCAGGTCTGCTCACACCAGACCATTCATTGTCAAGCGGCTGCAGTGTCTGCCGCCGATGAATTATTGTTTCTACTCTGAGGAATTTCCTTTTTTGTCTTTTTTTTCTAGCAGCTCTCCAAGACATCTGAGGTCCACATGAGGCCTGTCGGTCATCTGCTGCCATAGATCTTCTCCAGCACTGGATATGTGTAGCTGACCGTGTAGCTGGAAACGCATTCAGTCCAGCAAACCCCTTTGATTCACTGCACGCTGTGTATGAATGCACACACACACACACACACACGGACCCATTAAAAGGATGTTTCACTTGGATTAAGTGAGATGGAATTCATTACAGTCCAGAGCTTTGGCAAAGCATCCATGACTGTGTTCTCGTATGGTGGCAAATTACAGTAAGTGATGATTTCTTTTTGACACATTGTAAACTTGGCAGTAAATGGAGACCATTTTTCACCGTGGAGTAGAGGTGGGCTGTGTTATGTTTATGATATCATTTCTTTCTCAGTAGTCGAATGTAAAAACTCTAAAGAAACAAGGTTGACTAAGGGCCTAAGAAGATACTTTGAAAGGAATGGTTTGACATTTAAACATCATAAAAATTGGAAACAAAGAAATAGAATTAGAAAACGCACTATTAAACGTATCTCTTAATCTTTAGAAAAACAGGAGAATGTTTTGGTTTCATGTAATGCAAAGGAACGAAACCACCTGTTATTCCTGCTTGGTGGAGCTAACACATTATTATTACCCCTATTTGAAGCCTTGTAGTGACATCATTGAAATCATGAATTAAAGCCTATGTATATTAGCAACTTGACTCGTGGCAAATCTTTGGAGCAGCTTTTAAAGAACTAGAAAGCCTGAATCCAAAAAGTAGTATTCAGGTCCTCTGAAATAAGCAGAGTCATCAGCTGAGAAAAATACAACTGAAACGTTATTCTATTATTTTACCATTATACAGAGCAAGGCTAGCTCTGTACCAATTTCTATTCTTAATGCTAATTGTATCAGCTGTTGGCAGTCACTTTATATTTACCTCAATCTGTTTGACTAATATCCGCAATTAAGCAAAGAAGCACATTTCCCATAATCTAGACCTATTATTTTCCGAATCCCATCACTCTGTGTTGAAAGGTTCCCTCACCAAATGCTCCTCGGTGTCAAGCAGAAAGACAAATGTCGGGAAAGAGTCACTGGAAAAGAACGGACGTTCTGAGCTCACCTCCCCAGATAGTTCTGTCTGTCCAAGGGCTGTCCCCCTTGTTTCCTTTCAACTACGTTGCCCCCCCCCCCCCCATGGGGCAGCAACATGTACTGGATGAAGTCGGGGGCACACTGAACCCCATTTAACTGCTGAAGCAAGTAACGGGGGTTTGAAACCTAATACCTCTGACCCAAATCGATTTTCCAGCCGCTCCCTTCGCGCCCGGGGAGCCGGCCCGTGCAGGAAACATCAAGCGGAGGTGGGCGGCGGCGGACATTTTATTCCGCCTCGTAGAGTCTGCCGTCGACTACCGTTGGGTTAAGCCCGATGCCCCCCCCCGCTCACGGCGTTCCAACCCCGGCAAGACATAAACGGGGCCCAGCCCCTTTTTCAGCTACCTCCAGGTAACCTCTGCAGACGACGCTCCATATAGAAAGAACAGTAAATTACTTGCTGCAGTGTCAGGAAGCTGGAAAAAAAAAATAAAACGGAATGGAAAAAATGTGCAGCCAAGGATGTATGGGAGAGAACCGTGAGGTTGGGGAGGAGATAGAAAACACTGAAGAATGGGGAGCCGTTTCTCCTCAGCAATACTGTCCAGACTGTCTCGAATGTATGATGGGAGCCCGGACCACCAAACCCTGGGGGCAACCAGTGGGTGGGGGGGGGGGGGGGCGGTGGTTGAGGTCTGTATCTGGAACCACCATCTCCCCGGCCTCAGGTCTATTTTCAGGAGACGCTGCGGAGCCTCCACGGTGAACTCCAGAAGCTTCTGCGCTTAAATCATGGAAAATCTGGGCCCCGAAGCTTGCAATTGCCTAATTGGGAAGCCTCACTCCCCTCAGCTATTTCCATAATCCCCCCCCCACCCCCAACCCTCCTCCCTTTCCCTATCGAGCCGCCACTTTGATGACAACGTGAACCAGACGGTTCCGTCTGAGAGGTGTGCGAGCTCACGAGCGCCTGTGATTTGTGGCCATCTGATGCAGAGAGCCTCCTTTCCACTTCAAACCACTGGGCTCATGTCGGTGTGCTGGTCATGGAGTGGGGCGGGGGGGGGTGTGGGCTACAGCTGGGGAGGGGTGTAGTAAAACATGGCTTCCAGCATAAAAAAAAGAGCAAAGACGGAAGAGTTTCACTTGACTTTGTCCTCCTTGTAGCTGAGACATCATCACAGTCGGGGGGGCTGTGAATCCTTTGGAGTCTTTTTACAGTCTAGTAAAACAGTCCAATTGTTGTTCTTTGCTTCTCTTTCACATAATAGTTTGTCATCCGGGCCACAAGTAGACCGTATTCCTTGTTAAAATTGGCCTTTTCATCAGACCCTCAGAGACACTCATGCACCACAGAACTCGGGTTATTCACAACCCTCGGGGGGTGGGGGGGGGGGGGGGGGGGAAGCGGAACGCCCCGGTCTGCGCCCTTTCCTAAACCACGTCGTCATGCCACTTGAGGGCCCGGAGCGCTGTGAAAGTCAGTGGACCCCGAGGCCCCCGAAAAAAAGTGAAGGGGGCCACCTTTCGCCCGGTGAAGAACCAGAACAGAAAGGGGGGGGGGGGGAAATAGTCCACTGCGTGGTTAGCTCTCACGCTGTAAGAAGACTTGTTCTCAGGCAGCAAGGCAGGCCAAGAGGAATGGTTTTGAGATCAGTTGTCCCCCCCCCCACGAATGTCTCCACGTCAAAAAGAAGATTCATGTCTTTCTGCAGGTTTTACAGAGAAAACATAACCGGTTACACTCCGGATAGTGTTCTCATAAATATATAGAGACATCTATACATCTTTCCATTAATCTATCTGTAGATAAATATCTTTGAATAAACAGATAGACCGATCGGTCTCATTCGGTCCCGTGAGACCTCTCCGAGGCTTTGCCGTCCAATAACAGGAAGCAATACGCTCCCTCATCCATCCGGCTCTGGAGCTGAAGAACAGATGCACACCAAATCCAAAAGGATTTCCTCTCGTCCCTAAAATTTGTGCCATCCCTGTCAGGTTGCACGAGAGTTATGACACGCGTCCCGTGCTGATGTCATTATTATGTCAAGAAGTCAAGATTGAAATACCTGCCGCGGACAGAGAGCAGACCTTTCCTGAGCACGTATGACTTCATCTTGTAGAAAAACGTTCCTTCACTGTGGTCCTGACATGTTTTTATTTAGTTAAACATATTTCACCATCTGTACTGGCTAATTACACTTGTTTAAGTGCCAGATGAGCCTCGATGGGCGCGATGATAAAGGAATTTTAACTACAAAATCACACTTAACAAGAGGCTTAGGATTCCAAATAGATTTAACACATTTAATGTCCATGCTGAATTTTGCAAAACAGAACTTTTTTCCCCCCAGAAAGGCCAAGACAACATTATTCTTGGTGTAAAAGTTTCACGAGGTGCATTTCCAGAGAGAAGTGAAGTGGTAATTTCCATAGGCGCTCAAATATTATCTCTTCTGGGAAGCAAGGTGGTAAAACTATCGGCAAAGGCCGTGTTTGTGGAATTAAATCAGCACGCAATGCAATGGGAGGAATGAAACTTTGGGATTTTTTTTTTTGAAAAAGTGAGTTATGTGGTTTCTAAGAATTGCAGAGCAGACTGAAGCTCAGCGATTTCAGACACAACCCCGGGGGGGGGGGGCTTGTATGTGCGTCTGAGCGTTACGAAGGGCTCAAGTGTTCTCTTAATATCTCTCACTTTGACGAGAGTGATGTGTGGGCGGACAGGTGCACTGGATGGAACTTGACATTCAACTTTCACTTCCATGTTCCATATATAAAAAAAAAATAAGAGTTCAATGGAAGTTAACAATGGAATGTCTTCAAAAGCGAATGTTTGCCGTCTTAATGAATCGTTGGGCTGTGTGCGTCTGTGCAGTTTGGACTTGAGGGAGAAAGCCGAGCAGTCGTTGCTGATCAGTGAGGGGAGTTCATCGTGTAAACTCTGCATCAAACCGTAGCCATCGTGATGTTTCGAAGGTCATTCTCGACTTGAGGAAACAGCAGCTGAGAAAACAACCTCGCCGAGTCCACTTAGTGGGAGCTCCATGAGTTTTGATCATCTGGGAGGAATGGTTGGTCGTCGACAGTCTTCACGCCGCACGATAGGGACATTTTCCAAGATTTTTTCACTTTTCCAGAACTGAATTCTGCTTGTATTTTATCATCTGCGCAATTTGAAAGAACTCAGTTTATCATTAAATGCAGAGCACATTCATGTAAATATAAGTGTCTTTACTGGTTGTGTCGGCCCTCGCCGGTTTTAATTGGCTTCGATTACGAGCTGCTGCTTATCTTCAAATGTGGCCCAATGATCCTAATGTGATAATGAGATTAACAGCCAGTCATTTTCAATTTTTTTTTTTAAGTCATGACATCAGTTCAGCTCCACAGTCGAGCCCATTAATAATCTGACACCATACCTCTGCCTGCAGTGACCTCATGCCTAATTTAACACATGGTGCTGATGGCAATAGTGTTTGCTATAAATTAACTCCCACAAAAGAACTCATTCAGCATTTCTTTACATATAGTACGTGTTGAAAGCTTATAGCCTTGGGAATTAGCCTCTTTTGAAAGCCCCCACTGGGCTATGGTTAGTTTTCGAGCTCCTCATGCAGATTCAGCTCCCAGGCTGCACTTTCCGCTCATTAAAAAAAAAAAACAGGCCCCTCGAACCACTTCGGTAATCACATTTGTATCAGTATACAATACAACGGCGCGTCGACTCGGCAAATCTCCGCTCCTCTTCCTGCGCTTGTCGCAGGGCCGCACGATTCGATCGTCGAGCAGTCAGAGCGAAGGAGGCGTCGTCCCCCAGCGATACGCACGGCACATCGCCATGGTCTGGTTACCCGGTGCTGCTCTCGTCAAGGATCAAGGCCTCTCCTCCGCTCGTCTCGGCTCTGCGGTTGTGAAAGGGCGCTGTGACGCCAACGTTTTCACTGTCGGCAGTAATCACCCATCGGCTGGTGAAACTGGTGCCGCTGGAAATGGCTCTGATAGTCACCCTGGAGGCACGACCTCAGTTAAGCTGGGAAGCCAAACGCCGCGTGGAGGCGCTAGTCCTCGACGACGCACAGTTCGCCCTCCTCCGGGAAGAGCTGACCTTGGGCATGTGCATGCAGTGAGAGACGCACCACTGAAGCGTTTATAATGATGGGTTTTGGAATGTGGAGTCCACACGGAATGACGTTTTATTTAGTTATGAAGGGGTGCCTTCATGGACTGGATTTTACACTTTGCACCTGTCTCGTGCTGGTTATGAGGCACTTAAAAAAAAGGTTGAGTACCACCGCGGTGGTGTCTGCACATGCAGAGGCCGAGCCCTCTGCCCTGTGGCGGCATTTTCTCTTTTCTTCTCGGGATTTGCCGTGTTCAGGGAGTTTCTGAGCGTCGCCGGGAGGCGTTTGGATCCAACGTGGGGCTGTGACCCCCCCCCCCCACCCCCCACCCCCAGCCAGCCAATGAGCAGGAGGTGCAGTCCTTTCGACAATCCATGGTCAAACAACGCGGCTTCGTCACACCCCTCAAGGTCGTAGTAGTACCCTTTAGCGTGCAGGGCAGCGTCGAACCGGCTTTCTACATCACAGTCGTGGTTTTTACATGCCGCCGCCGCCCCCCCCCCTCCCCCCCCCGGCCCCCTCTCCCCGACAGTCTCCCCGCCGCAGCCGCATCATCGCATCAGTAACCGAGAGGACACACCGACGGGCACAGGGAGGGCCGACAGGCCGCAGCAGGATGAAGAGTGCCGCGGGCTGAATTCTTTCTGAAAACCCGGCACCTTCCCCGCAGGTCGGTGCGAAGGCGTGGATGTGTTCATATGCGCTTTGAAGCGTGACCGAAGAGAAACAGTCGCGAAAAATAACACTTCATTCTTCAGATTCAACCGTCCATCTCTTCTGTGTGTGCGTGTGTGTGTGTCTTTCCATGGATTCCCTGTTGGGGGTATCTCCAACTCGACGTTGTGGTTTAGGAACTGTTGTCCCTTGTCATACATAACTCATTCACAAAGTCGCGTCTCAACTCAGCATTTTGTTGCAGTTTTGCAAAACAAAAAAAGAAGACATCTTTCAGTCTGAATGGGTGTTCCTCAAAATGTCAGCTGTGAGGGATTACTTGTAAGCTCTGACCAGAGGCGGTCGGCAGTCTGCTTCCATGCACAGACTGTACCTTCTGAGCCCTTCAAGGCAGGATGTCAATAAATTTACCAAAAGCTTTTGGTCAAGCCAGACGGAGGAACTGCTCAGAGGCCTTTTATGGAGGATCTCGTAAGTTCAAAACACAGATGTTGAGTTTATTCTCAGGTTGGAACGAGAGAAGGGGCCCCCGTACCTGCATTTAAAACATCTGCAGGATATATAGGAGCGATGCACCGATACCAAAACCAGTATCGGGTATTAGGCGCCGTGCTCATGTTCTTCCGTTTGTACTCTCGAAACTACTCAACCGCACCCGATACCACAACAGCAACGTCACTTTAACTACTCTTCAGCTGGGAGGTTGTCAACTATGTGCCTGGCCTCCTACGTCAGGGTTTCCGCAAGTAAGCCTGGTGTAATGTTAATGGGTGTCCAATAAAAGAAGAAGAGGGGTGGGGGGGGGGGGGGGGGGGGGGGTGTACGAGTATGAAGTTCTCAAAATTAGCAACAAATCCGGCGCACTCAAGGTAGTTCGAGATAAACGGCGAGATCCCGAGGAACTCCCTCAGGCTCTCTTCAGTAATGTATACGAGCAAAGGGGCCACAATCTGGAGAATGGACCTGGCTAAAAGGAGGGAGCCTCACACTCACTCAGTGACTGCGCCCCAAATGGGGAGGGGGGGGGGGGGGGGGTTACACAAATACCAAGAAGAAAGACTAAGTCGTCTGCTACTTAACCGGCCTTTTTATTTGTTATTCTTAGCTTCTTAAACATTTAAAGGAGTCAAGGGTCACAGGGACTGCCTGGAGGAGGGGGAGAAACGTAGCTGTGGTGGCTGCGTCAGTTGACCACTCAGAGAGATGGGGGTGGTGGGGGGGGCATGGCACACTCCATCAGGGTGGCAGGGGTGGGTGTTGAGGACTGACTTGATCCACAGTGGTGAGGGATGATGTCATGAGGAAAAGGCAAGTTAGTGTGTGGGTGGATGAAATAGAGGGGTCTCAGATGGAGCGCCGACAAAAAAAAAAGGAAAAAAAAAAAGTTGTGGTTTGAGTTTTAAACAAAAATGCACTTCCTGTGGCGCCCTTTTCGTGGAAATCTTCTTCTTGTAAACTTCTCCGCCAATCACGGCTGATCCATAACAATCTTTCACTTTGATCCCTCACGTGTCCACATATAAACCTTCTGCCCAATCTATCTTGCCGCGGCTGAAGTCTTCTGTTCTCAATAGACTCATGAGTGTGACATTTGGATCAGAGGCCTTCTGTGAGAGTGGGGTAGGTGATGGGGACTGGGGAGGGGAGAGGGAGGGGGAGGGGGGGGGGGGGGGTATTTTGCCAGCAGATGTCAGTGTTCATCTGAATCACCTCCTCCAGAAACTGGGACAGTAAAAGATGAGATCCTGATGTTTGAGCTCAGCCCAAAGCTCCTGGTAACATTTCATGTCTCAAAATAACAAAACATTCAATCTTTGAGAGGAAGCGGTGTAATGGACCATTGTGAGTCGGATCGGTACAGTAAAACTGCTACTGACAAGGTTGGTTTTATTCCATGAAACATCATATCTTTCCGTATCATCTGAATCGTGCGTTTTTATGAAGAAAGAAAACACCACAAGTTACCTCAACAGAGTGAAAGAACATCCAATTGTAACTGTTAACACGACTTCAGAGCTGGGAACTATTTTTGGAACGGTTGCTAAAAAAAAAAAAAAAAAAAAGAAGCCTGGAACACAACCAAGCTGTGACAGTCCTACAGAAAAAAGATCTGCAATAAGAATCACATTATATTCATTCATAATTATCTTCTGAACCCTCTGAGCGGAAGTCGCCCCTCGGGGCTGTTTGAAATGTTAAAATTCCTCTGATCAAAATGTTTGTTGCTAGAATAAACACCATCGAACATGCAATGAGCAAACACCTGAAACCAATTACATTTTTGTCATATATATACACACACATATATATACACACGTACATATGTATGTTTGATCGTAGCTGCTTGGGCAAAGTGGTCAAAACAAAGTTTGCACAGCAGTAGATGTAAAGAATTGAATATGAGGCTCGGGGGAAAGGTGAGAGTTGAACTGGGCGAGGCGGCATCAATGTCTTTCGGTCTCCTGCGAGTCCTCACCACTTTTCCCCAAATGACTTTTAAATTTGATGCGGAGGCGCGGTTTCAGAGACGGCAGCAGATGCGCATGGCGCTGACCAACCAAGTCCCTGGAGATGGACGTGGTTTTTGTCACATCAGGTGACACTTACGTCTTGTCCGGCTCACGCGGATCCTCGTGTTTTCAATCACACCAGCCAACGCGCATTTTTTTTTATTTCTGGAAACGCTGCAGTTTAACTGCACGGCGCTGACTGAGGCCGTCGTTGGGTTTTATTTTCACTTGACTGCATTTTATTGCAAACATTAAACCAAAGTGCATTCAAGGGTCTTCTACCAACTGCCATGTTGCACCACTGAATTAAATTTCTCTCATAAAAAAAAAAAAAACCCACAACAATTAAATGCAACCAAATTCATGTCAGGTCACACACATGAACGCCACATTGGGGATAACAATGAGCAGGTTTCAGTGTTAACTTCATGACAATAAAAGATACATGTGGGGGGTCTTACGTATACAATTATTTAAAAAAAATATCACGGCATTGGTGATGTTCACCCAACTCCTCCCCTCGCTATCTGGGTCAGGGTGGTTATCAGACCAATGGATCCGTGGAGCACCAGGGGACGTCTCTCTAATAGCTAACGGCTGACAGAGAGCTCTCTCCTGGATTCTTTATGCATTATGAAACCATTAGACGCTAAATGATGATTGCCGGTTAATTCGAACAGACTGTTGTTCCGGACGGGACTTGCTTCCAGATGTGATCACCTGGCATTTGGATGAATCATTTTCACCATAACTTGGACCCCCCCCCCCCCTCCCTCCTAGCCGGCTGTATTTTGAATTGTTTGTATGTAAAACGCTCCAGTCACACGCAGTCCTGTGATGTTGTGGAGACACACGGGCGATCTTTTCCTCTCTCTATCAGAATGTCGCAAATCGCCTCCTGGATAATTAACCATTTAGCATTTGTTCCCTGTGATTTGGGGGCTTTTGAGCTAATCCTTTAGTCTGGTGGCTCGGAGGCTGCAGCGCTGCATTGTGTAAAGACGCGTGCCCAGATGAGTGTCCCTCTCATCCTTATTCTCAAAAAAAAAAAAAAAAAAAAAGGTCCAAAACCACAGGCCACATAAAGCTAATGTGGTCCCTGAAACACGTCATGGACACATACAGATGCTTGTATACAGACAACCACAGGCATATTTCCCTTATTTACTGTAAATGTGTATTTACATAACTTGTATTAAGAATTCTGAGGATTTTGCAGTAAAGATGTCCTCAATTTTCCGGGACAGTTTGTAATCTTTCTGTCCTTTACAAATACATTTTAGATCTTTTAATGGAACGGAAGGTTATTTCTTTGTTTGTTATGTAGTGTAATCTGCAACCCCCTTTGAATCCACCCGAGGACAGTTGAATCATTGACTCCAGAAGAGCCACAAAACTACAAGCATGCATAAAGCCCCCCAAAATAGCCCCCATGGCGAGTGTAAAGAGCTCTAATTACTCTTAGTTGACCCTCTCTGGGAGTAGGAACACAAATGGAAGTCTGTGTTACTTAATTATTGAACAAAACGCATATTTCAGTAAGCTCTAACTCGGCCATTGTACTGCGTGTGTGTTTCGAATTTCTTCAATTCTCCTGGGTGGTAAATAAGAGGAAGTGAATCCTGGGACCGAGTAAAGGGAGGGAACAAGGCTGTTTGAATGCAATTAAACAATCAAGTGTTTGATGTTGTAACATCTTCCAGAAGTCCCCTCAGTTTTACATTATGTCCTTTTCCTTTTCCCCACATGTGTGTGAAACTAAGTTGGTACTGGACAAATCCAGAAGAAGAGAGGAATTAATTCAATATCTGTGTCATTAGAAAAATGACAGAGCCACAACACCGTTCTATTTACTTAGGACGCAAGGAACCATCAAGCCGTGCCGCAGTGCGCCATTAAACGCCCTCTTACCAAACACGGTAAGATTGGCCGAAGGGAAAAAGCCCTTCTTTAACCAGCTTCGACACACAGGCCTTCAACCCACACCAGAAACCAAACCGAAAGAGAACCGTGGCCCCTTGCAGCCCCTCACTTGTGGCCCGGGAAGGAGTTTCAGTGGATCCATCATCAACGGGGCGAAGACAAGCCCTGAAATTTGCACCATGTATGACTCTCCGTTTTCTGTCTGCACAGCAATTTTGTTAACTGTTGCAGATGCTCGCAGGGCAGCGGACCAGATTCCGTGTGGGACGCAACAAGGAGGGCCAGAGATTTATTTTAATTTGCTGAAAAGAAAGTCATTGCAGCCAGAATCAGTTTTTTTTTTTTGCAAGTCCAAGTCATCAGCGCTGTGGTTTGGATCAATGGCACTGAGGCGAAAGGGGACCCGGTTCCAGACACGAGGTTCGTCCTCAGCGCGATAACATGTCAAGAGTTTGTAGACAACGAGTCCCCCTGCAGCTTCACAGTGGGGCCACATTTTGTTCTCTGCTCTAAAACCTTCCTGAATTTCAAGTTCCCGAATCTATAAATGAACCAAGTCATCTCACGCTGGAAGCCTGTTCCGAGGACGTTTGTGCGACACGATGCACGGGACGTCCTTTGATGTCAGGAAGCGTTACACTACCAACGATCGCTCTTGTTGCGCAATCTAGCGAAACTGCATTAGCTCCACGAGAGCTAATCAAGCAACAATCATCCAAAGTGCTCCTCGGATTCGAATAACCTTTTTCCGCCGCTCAGAGGTAAATATTTATATATATATACGAGCAGCTTTCCATTTCCCTGCCTTTCTTAAAAAGGGAGGAGACCTTTTGTTACTCTATGTACAAACACAACGGAGCTAATTGAGCGATTACAGGGGCGGATACCCACAGACATTACAGTACCTTTAATGTGGATATCACATGACTGGCAAATGTCTTTCAACGTCTCCAGAATGATTTTGGAGGATCGTTGTGGTGGGGTTTTTTTGTTTCACAATGGGGAGATAAATACCGCCCCGTCTGTCTCTCTCTTCATCCAACAGGCCTTTTTAAAATAAAGCACATTTTCATGGCTGGTATTCTTGTGGTCTGAATGCATATTATCATCGAACCCGTGGGAGCCGAGGCCAGCGACATGGGAAGAACTTGTTTGTTGAAAATAAATAATCGTGGACCTGGTTTGCTGTTCGACCGCTGCACTCATACTGTACTCATAATCAACAGTATTTATTGTAGTTGCACACATCTGGGCCAACAATCACTTAACAGTCTGCAGCGGGAGCGACGGCGAGCTGAGCGGATTAGGTGCAATCACTCCGCAGACGACGCATCTGTCACGTTGCAACCCGAGAAGATGCTCGGTTTTTGATTTCCATGCCTTGAAGCTGAAGCGCACCAAATGTTTGGAGCTGGTGTAATCAAACCTGCCACTCAGGGTGTTTGATCGCAGTGGGGGGGGGGGGGGGGGAGAAGAAGTGGCGCTCCAGCTTTCTTCAATTTCCAAATGTGGCAACGTGCAGATGGGACGAGCAGACCGCTTCAATCGTCTGCATTTGCGAGTCATTCAGTCATTGCAGGAGTGATGTGTCTAAAAAAGGTGAAGGTGGATGCAGCGTTTAACCTCCAGTCAGCAAACTTGTACATTTCATTTATAGTCACAAGAGAAGAAACTGATCTCCTCCTCCTCCTCCTCCTCCTCCTCATGCCGATGCTGCAGAACTACCTGCTCTAAAGAGGCCGTTTTGCGAAGCATGTGAACCACTCGCAAAGCTTTTTTTTTTGGAGTGACCAAGGCACTTTAGGTTGCACGGAAGAATCCCCTTTGGGTGAAGCCTATAAACGGCAAGAGGAAACAGCAATTGTCTGATCAAACATCTCCATTTGCAGTATCCCCCCCCCCCAACATTCTTTCAGGAACTAACGACTGACAGCAGGGCGGAGACTCTGAGATCAGTTAAAGCAACAAGCTGCGCTTGTTGTTTTGTTCTAAATCTGAAACCCGAGGGAAAATGTCTGCTCTGAGACGGTTTGAATAACAGCGAGCATAAGATGTTTTTCAAAGACATTTGTGACATTTAAAAAATAAATAATTAAACACAGTGGCAGGACGTGGTTTAACATTCATTTCGTCAAAGCACTTCAATCCCTCCCGTGTTTGTCTGTTAACACGCAAGGCTTAAACAGCATCCTTTCCTCCTCCATTTGACATATAGAGGAAATAGCAATGAGTAAAGTTAAGTAAGGTTATAACACTTAAAATGTTAAACGTCGTTGCCTGATTAAGTCTGAATTCAAAGTCATGACTAACAAGTATCTCACTTATTAGTGAATTAAAACCGACGAAAGGTCTTGAGAAGTAAATTGATGGCCAAAAAATGCATCAAACGTAGACAGAAAGTCAATGTAGCACGACACGTTGGAGCTGGACTTCCATATATTACAGTTTTAGCAGAAAAAGGTGTTCACTAGAAGTTCACTCTTCCTCACTTCAGCCTTCGTACTGGAATGGAGGGCTTAGATGCACAATGACGCAAGACGACCCAAGAGTAAAGTAAGTTATAGCAGGAGTGAAACGCATTCCCTGCACTTATATCAACTTTAAATATTATTTTCACCACAGCCCCCACAGACACAATTCAAACAGCGAGCGGTTGCCACAACTGGAAAAAGAAAAAGGCCAGACCGGTGTCCATGTCTGAATAATTGCATGTTTGCATATAACACAATAATTAGCAGAAAGAGGGATGGGGCGACATGGGAACGTTCCACTTGGTCCTCATCGGGGATCTCCCCCACCCATCGTGTTTGGATCAGAACTGGTCCCATCTACAAGAAGCGGATGGAGGGGTGTCATGTGACACACACACACACACACACACACACACACACACACACACACCAAAGCAGCACTAACAACAAACCGCTTAGAAACCTCGACACAAACTAAAGTGATAAAGTGATTTAGGTGGAGCTTCAGCTCCACCTAAATCACAAGAGACATGAAAAAGTGTTTAATAGCTGATATTTTGGTATACATAGTACATGTTACGGGTTCATTATTCCACAGCTTAACTGTGCATGTGGTTAATCAGTTGCATTTATCTACTGTACAAACCCAGCAATAAATTATGCTGCATGTCCCCTTTGCTCTGTTGCTACAGCTGTACGGATGTATTCCACAGTGTATTTTTAACTGTCCAGATGGGACTGATTAAAAACCATCTGGACCGAGGTCAACATCAGCTCGTCCATTCCGATAAAAAAAATAAAAAAACAAAAAGGGGGCTGAGGATGGGCAGGTACACTGTCGTGCTGATATAATACCCATGGAGGTCCACGGAGCACAGAAACAGATGCAGAACAAACCCTTTAACGACACACTGCATGAAGCATTTCATTTAATTATTGCTCTTAGAAGTATGAAGCTGGCTTGGTAACTCGATCCACGCACTGGGACATTTAGCGAGTTCAGGTTCGATGAATCAGAGCCTCAAAATAATCTCAGAACTTTGCCTATAAAGAAAACAAGATGTTGTTTGGTACTCGGCGGTGACAACCTGCTGCCGTTTGTACACAGCTCTGAACTGGGTTTGACCAGCATTGCCTCATATTGGACTTGAATTTTAACCATGTCAGTGTTCTAATTCATCCGGAGATCGATTGATTGAACTGTTAGTACATAACTTTTCACTACACGTTGTCATTGGCCCGCTCTGTGTCTTTCCCGAGGACACGTCAACAAGCGCGGGCCCGGGGATCAAACCCCCAACCCTCCGGCCCCCTTCAATCCCGATGGATGAAAAACAACTCCGTCTTACGACTTCGTGTCGTACTTTTTAAGAGTTGAAATTCCGCTGTATTTCACTTCAGAGCCTGCGGGCAAGCTGTCAATCAATCCATAAGTATGTTGAAGAAAAACGCTGTAAATACAACCATGAGTCCTTATGGACACCGACAGCGCAGCGAAGATTTATGGAGTAGTTATAAGCCTGATATTTTATCTGAAGAGAAGTTGCTGCTGTTTGAATCTCTGGTCCAGAGAGCCAAGGACTTCCTTAGGTAATCATTATCCGTCTTTTAAACCAAAAAGACTTTCGTTTTTTTGCATTTCTAAACAAAACCATAAACGCGTTCGTGCCACTAAGTGTGAGTATAGTTTATTCCTCTGTGCTTCAGGACTCCAACCGCTTCACAAAAGGGATTAAACAGGAAAGAACTGTAAACTGCACAATGTAACATTAACAACTTTAACAAGTTAATACTTGCTTGAGCACCAAATGAGAGTTAATCCTCAGTGGGAAATAGTCAATAATTCACTATCAACTCCTGTTTGTTTAACAATTTCTCAAGTAAACAGTGCCTAGCAGTTTCAGAAAATGATTTGTTGAATAAAAACTATTAAGAACTGAGGCTTTATGTTTGTTTCTCATATTTGTCTTCAGCAGTAAGAAATGTCTCGGGGGGGGGGGGGCACAGACAGGGTTTGTTAATTTACAAAGTCCAGGAAAAGATGAACTTGGTAATTCTCCGTGATGTCAGTGAGGTCCGGAGGGAAGAAACAGCACCGAGCACGCGGCCCGAAAGCTTCACGGTGCCAGAAATGTGGAGTCTTCCTCTCAATGGCGTTACACAACAGTTGAGTTACTCCAGACAGGACGCACAATTAAGGAGTTTTAGAAGAGATTTTAAGGCCATCTCAAGTTATATATGATGGCTTTTGTGGCACAAGTATTACGCAAGAGACATTTGGATATGAACAAAGTGTCTATTTAATTTCAGAGGACAAATGTGAAGTCTGTGGGAACGATTGAGAGAGAGATGCCTAAAAGACCAACACTTCACATATGGATCAGCCTGATGGACACATGGCGTCATGCTTTTGTGTGTCTCAACACATCTTCCAGTTGACTCTGATTCCGTCTGCATTTTTTACTTCGTCGTCACACCATTTAAGTGAGATAACACATTAAAAAGGTAAATGGAACACTCTATTTCCCGAAGGTTGTGCTCGATTAGTGGCTACGTGCTTCTCCCACAGTGCACCGGCGTCATCGCTTTTTTTAAAGTTACACCCACTATTTGAAGTTTGTAATGGGGGGAAAAAAAACAAATAAGAAGTGTAATCAAACATGTACAAATGTGCACAAAGGCCACGTTGCGAGCGATGTACACTGTAATCAGCAAACATCATAGTCATTACGTTTTAGGTCGACTCTTGTTTACTCTTGCCTCTCAGCTGCAGAGGCCGCCTTTGTTGTGGGGGTGGGTGGAGGGGGGGTGGAGGGGGGTGGCTCCACAATCGCCACATGGACAAGCAGTAAGGCCCACAATGATTGGCAGTCAGCAATCAGGCAAAACTGAAGGTGGGGGGGGGGGGGGGGGGTTTGCGCAGAAAAATTAACCCGCACGATGAGCACCGGAGCCTCGAAAAGCGAAGGAGCCAGTAATTACTTTTTGGGCTTTAATTTGACGTTCCGCTTCGTTTCACTGAGCCTCCCAGTGCACCTGACCGGGAGCGGACATGATTCACTGCAACGTGACATCCCTCCTCCCAGCGAGCCGCTTCTCCAGCACACAGCACTCACGAGAACTTAGACGTTCTTTCCACAAATGGTCGCAAAGTCCCCGTCATTTTACCACCTGTGACCTCTGCAGGGGGGGGGGGGGGACCTGTCCCTGAACGCATTTAGCAGAGAAGGAAAAAAAAAAAGGCGCCTCTGGAAACCTTTTACCTGGTCCTCCTGGTTCTGGGGACTTTGTATTTCCTGCAGGGGTTTTGGGCCATGAAAAGAGCAGCAGAATGTTTTTAACTGGAAGGGAAGCAGCACGTGGGTTTCATACATCATCTGGGACAGATATCTGCAGCGCAAGCACAAAAACAACTGCAGTCTTCATGTCAATGTGTTATTACCAGCATATTTACAAGCCGCAGTGGATGCTTCTGGGGGTTTTAATTACAGAGATCATCTTAGTTATTTCACAGCTCAAAACATCTTTGTTTACATTTCACTTGATTATGTGAAAGTTGAATTCACTTTTTTTTTCTTTTTTTTTTTTTAACCCAACCAAGTCCCCTGTAATCCCAAAAAATTAAAATAAACCAAAGTACAAACAGAGTTTTTACCTTTTGATGGTGCTAGATGAAAAGTAGAGGGGGTGTGGGGGGGGGGGGGGGTAACATGAAAGCATGACTTTGTCATTAGAATTCGACATGAAAGAAATTTCATTGCAACATGTTGTGGTGCAATTTATCCCTAATGAACAGCTACAATCTAGTGCTTTATTTAAATGCCAAAAGGAAAACAGTGTTCTGTGATTATTTGTGTCAAATAAAACGTTTATCTGGATTTAATGAATCCAGAAAATAACACAAGCCGTCTTTGGCACGAAATGTCTTCCATCCCTGCAGAATGTCAACTTCCAAACTTACAGACCCACCGAGCGGCAGATACCAGGTGCTGTGGAGGCCTCCGTGGGGGGTAACGGGGGGGGGGGGGGGGGGGGGGGGTGTAACGAGCAACAGCCGGAAGACTCCTCAGAGTTGAGCCGTTGGTGAAGTCTTCATTCATTTGCATTTCTTTTTTTTTCGAATTTTGCACCGTTGGAGTGCGGAAACCTTTGACTCTGTCCAACACGCTGCATTTAAGCATGAAGAAAAATGGGAGGGGGGGGGAGAATAATTCTTCAGCGTCGGCAAAGCTGCGACCGCTCTCGGCCCGGTCGAGGGAGTTTGGCGCGTTCCGTTCCGGCCAGAATGGGGTTTTGACGGTTGGCTGAATGGTTTTGAGGTGCGCACAGTGTTTTGATTAGGGAGGTAAGTGACATGATGCCGAGAGCCAACAGCGGATAATGTGTCTCACACATCTGCAGGAGTCATTAGAGAGAGACTCACGCAGCATGTATTTTTAGGAAACCCAGAGAGTCCCTAAGCACTTGGGGCCAGACGAAGTCATCTAGTGGAGTCCACTCCCCGCGCCGTACGGGGTAGAAGGTCACGTATGATCGCCCCCAACATGCGTCCTGAGGGGTACGACTCATGAGGATTAGTTAAAAAAAAATGACTGTTCTAAGATATATTGAATTTCAACAATCTGTATTACAGCTACATCCTGAGATTAAACGTTATTATGCCAAAATGTGCAGTCTGTATCTGTGTGCTGGAAAGTCTGAGCTTTAAATCACAGAATATTTTCCTCAACACCCTGTCAAAAAGGAAGATGCAGCCATTATCGACTATTAGGTTTACGCTCCCGTGCTGGCAATAATAACTGGAAAAAACGAAGAATGCCAAACCCGAAAAACAGGCACCGCAGGCACCAAATGAAACGAGAAGTGAAAGCATATGAAGGGCTGCGGGGGCTGCGGGGGCCGAAAACGCGTTGCTCAGATCTGGATCCATGATGTCTAGTTAAGCCAGTGGCGTTTCCTTAGATCATTTTTTTTACCTTCTTATTTGAATTGAGAAGGCGATGCAAAGACATTCCTTTGCTTTTAAGTTGGCTTCACAATGCACTCCAAAGAATTACCTGGGAAGGTCATTAAATCCACTTGTTTACCTTGGAAGGCTCAGTTGGAACTTTCCTACCGTTTGTGGCCGCAGACATAAAAAATAAAAAAAGAAGGCGCTGCCGTAGCAGCGAACCCTTTAAATAATACCATCATACTTCGTCAAATGTGTTTATCGTGGCATCCGGGTTGAAATCAAGAGATGTTCCATGTATTTCGGGTGGAATATAAACAAGAAAAAGTACCTGGGGCTTTTTTTGTTTGTATGATCAGATCGATTTACCGACCGGAAGAAGAACTGATGGCAACACGGATCCAAATGCTCTTCACTCCGTTTCTCACCGTCATGGTTCAAGAAAGGGCCTTTTGTTACCGAGTTATTGAGTATGTATTATGTATGTATTGTAGGCTACTGAACGAGCATCCCATGGACATATTTCCACCCCCTCCCATCGCGAATCAACTGACATCGGGTCGGCAAGCTGCGACATCCCAACGTAAGAATACGCTGTTGCGCAACACGCGCTACAACGCGGCGTCTGAAGAGCAGAGACGCATCGTTAGTTTGGACAGAGACGTCCCAAGTGTCCTCAAGGCACCTACGCGGCTTTAAAATGCTAAACGCGCTAAACTAAATCAACAGATGTCTGCTAGCGGCGGCGTGTACAATTCCCAGGTGGTGCATGAGAGACTTGCCGGGAATCTTTCCCATGTGATCCCTAGGTGTCTTCATCCCGGCTATGCGGTTAAATGGGGTGATTCGGCGTGCCTCTATTGTCATCATCAATATCCACCGAGTGGAGTGTAACGATACGTGCGCAAGAGAAGGAGCAGAAGGCCCTTTGTGTGCGTGACACAATGCATTAGCTAGCGCGCCGGGTGTTTTTTTTTGAGTAGACACATTTCTGCTTCACGTCATTGGGTGAAATAAAAGCTTCTAGTTGGACCCTCACAGGGCGTCTGGAGTAGGTAATTTGTGCTGAACGGGAGACCCAAGGAACGCATGCTGAAATGTAAACTACGCCAACGAAACTCGTGGTGGGGGGGGTTACAGCTTTGGATGGTTTACTACAGGATTTGTCAGACTTCAGACCTCTGAGGGAGATCCAGGGGGGCCCTTCTATCACCCGGAAAGAAAAATGTATCACTCTGGAATGAATCCATCCATGTTGTTCCAATGAACGAATCATCCACGAGCACATTGGTCGCGTAGATATAAATGCTGCGGACGAGGGACGCCCGCAAAATCACAGGAAACCGACTGGCCGGGGATCGGTGCTCCGTTGGATCGGCTGCTGACGAGCACCTTTAATTCTGAGTGGGAGGACTATAAGTGAACTTCTTCTGCTGCAACATAAACTGTCCGAAAAGCCTCAGGAGTCTTTTGGTTGGAACACGTCGTGTCTGGCAAAAAAAATACTGCAGAGGATCGATTCTATTGAACGCCTGCGTCCGGAAAATCTGCACCACATTTGCAGCTAGTGTGGTTGCAGTGATTTTTTTTCCCCAGAGGGTCTTTTATTTCCACTCATCGTGCACGTTGTTCATCTGACGTGACTTCATCACTTGGCTCAGGACGAGCATGGCCAAGCGGCGAATAAAGTTCGACGCTTTTTGGCCCGCGCGGCGCCAACCGACACCCTTCGAAATAAACATCAGCGCGGAGAGATGTCCTTAAAAGATATCCGAAGGTCCTGAGCGCGCGTTCCCAAAATTGATTAAAAGATGAGGGAAATGATTCTGAGATGAACGCAGCGAACTGAAGGGTCAGCGTAAACTTAGAGACCCGACAGGAAAGACTTGTTTGTCTGGCCGCTGGAAGTCTGACAAACGAAATACAAAAACGCTTTTAGAGGAAGGACAGAATTTCATCAGATTTTTTTTTGTCTTCCACCCCCCCCTCCCTCCCCCTCACTCTCCTCTTAAAAAAAACGGGACATTTTGTTATTTATCTCAAAGATATTCGTGCTCTGGTACTGTAATTTTGGGCAACAAAAATGACAAAATTTCACAAGTGATCAGTTTTCCCCCCTCAACCAACACAGAGGAAAAAATTACAAAAAACCCGAAATACAACCGGGATTACTTCATACTGCATGATGGACTCCACCTAATGCAAGCCATTAATCTAAGAGCAATCTTGTGCAACTGAACTGTAAACAGCTTACAGATGGACAGTGCACAGAATCATTACATTATAAATAAATAAATATAAGGCTCTGTCAGCTTGGCGTGTGGCGCTGTTGTTTTGCCAGTTTGTGAGGCAGTGGCCTGTGGAGTGTTAATATGCAGATATTCTGTTTAGTGTCGCTGCTTGTCGGGGTCGTTTTCATGCGTTTGGAATCTGGATTTTGTGAAACGGTTTCCTTTCTGCAGTGTTTGTGCTTCAACTATTCTGGCTTCTTTTACTTTTTTTGTGTTGATTTAAGTTTCCTTGAAACGCAAATACTTGGCTGCCATAGCCGTGAGAGCGCCATTAAAGTTCAAAGTTTGCCGTGTGTGTGTGTGTGTGTGTGGTTGGTGCCATGCATGATGTCTAATGCATGAGGTCTAAACACCAAAACTGCACTCACAGGGGACAATAACGGCTGAATCAACATATTTTCCAAGACTATTGTGTCATGGAATGTGTCTTTTTGTTTTCTTATTTTGTCCAATTAAGCATCAAGGAGAACAAAAGATCCACTCACTAGAAAAAAACGTGCTTCTTTACATCCACTCAACGCCCCGCTTTGGGTTAGAGGCGCGGCTTCAATAAATCAGGCGAGGAGGCGCTGCGTGCGGCCCCCCCGGAGGCGTGCGCCCCCCCCCCCCCCCGGTGGCTGTGCGTGCGGCCCCCCCGGTGGCACTGCGTGCGGCCCCCCCGCTGGCGTGACCACGCTGTCGGACGGATTAGCACGCTCACAGCCGAGGGAATTCAGACCGTCAGCGGAGGCCCTTTCTAGGATTATCAATCACTTGTGGACGAACCAAAAGCAAAAAAAAGAAAAAAGGAGATGGCAACTGCCTCTGGAGCGGCATTACTCATCTGGAACCGTTGCCGCGACGACGATCGCTAATAGCTACAGATGTTTGTTGACATGGTTTAGGGTGGAAGCCTGATGACGCCGTAGTCTAAATGAAGTTAATTTTATGCGATCGCCACAGGGAACGGATTTTATGAGCGAATGAAGCGTTGGGTTTATGGACAATTAGCTGAAGCAAATATTCTTGCTTCATTCGAAAAAAAAAGAGGGAAAGACGACATGGAACCAAGAGACAGGCGATGAGGAAATTGCGGTGAGCGTTGCCAGCGTCGGGCTACTTCTCACTCGTGCCATTCCACCAGGGTGACCCATCATGGTCACGCAGATACAAAAAAAATGAATAATCGTCACTTAATAAACCAGGATTAGAAAGCAGCAGCATTAGTCTGCCCCTCCAGGCTCGCGAGCTTCCTCCCCTCAGCTCCCCAGCGCATGTGTTGCGAATTACTCTGCTGGCAGCGGCCTTAATCCGGAGTCTTCCTCCGACGGAGGAGGCCCGAGCAGACTTTTACTCATCCGCCCGCTGACAGATCTCGGTGGAAAGTCTGTGTCCAGAGAGCACGAACCTGAATGGAGTTTGATCGTGGGGAGAAGCAGCGGCGATACCATCGGGGAGGTTATAGAGTACAAGATGAAGCGGTCTGTAAAGTGAAATATTTGTTTTCTCCCCCTGCTGCACAATCTACGTCCAGTTAATAAACTAAACCGTTGTCCTGGTGACAACTATTTTTTTTCTTTCATTTTAATTTTTCTTCCTCATAGCACCTCCTTTTAAGAGCTCCTTGTGCACAGTCGCATGTGTCTCCAATCATTGCAGTAATCTGCTTGCCACTGAGGTGCGTGATGGGGTGTCTTTGGACGTTTGGTGACAGCTTTATGACCATGTTGCTGGTCGCCCAAATGAGTAGGCGAGGGATGACTTGCTATCCCACCTGTTTCTGCTGATTTACAGTCGTTAAAGTGCAGCTTGCCAGAGTCCTTCTAATTTACACAGAGTTAGTGTATGATAAAAAGGGGGAGCGTAGTAATTGATTAACTACTACTGAAAGCGTCATTGGAACGCAGCTACAAACTCACAAGGATCAAATGTTGTTCTACTTTCTTCTTGATGATGGTATTTTGAATAATACACCAGCAGTTGGTGGGCAGCACGGCCCTCCAAAAAGCTAATGTCACAATCCAAGGTTGCATTGAGTTACATTATGGTGCTTTGAGATGTATTAAGCAGTGTCACATAAAAAATGTACCCGTGTTCCACTGTTATGATGATTTCCTTTTAGTCCAGAAACCTGAATAAATAACGCTTTTTTTTTGCTCCTAATCATTATTGGGAAGGAAAAAAAATGGTATCTGAACAATAACTAGTACTTACATACATAAAAAAAGATTGTTTATAACCGAGACAACCGAATTTTACTTTTTGTATTTCTACAAAAATCAGCTCCCTGCCTTGTGACAGCGACCTCGTTGCACCCAGTGACGTCACGCTCCAAAGCACAAACATTCACAGGTGAGAGAGAAGATAGCAGAAGGTACATAACCAGGTGTGCACAAACATCACAATGTGACCTCTGACGTTCTCCATCCCTGCCGTCGCCTTCACCGCCTCCCTCGACGTCCTTCGTGGCGCCCACTGGGAGCCGCGTGGTCACTTCAGCACGGAGTCTCACTGCAAACCGCAAAAAAACGCAGGAACCATCGGAGCTCGCCCGCGTCTCTCCTGTTACACCGTGGTTGCTTGACGTCTGCATGTGGCACCACTTAAAAAAAGATCTCCTTCCACCAGCATTGCATTTTCTTTTCTTTTCCCCCCCTTTGTGGAGTTTGTGGCCTCGGGGCTCACCGAACGTTAAGGAAATGTAAAGCTGTGTATTCGGGGGAATACGAGTTGTTTACAAAAGACGCCGACCGCGAAGCGTGGCTTCAGACCTGTGCGGACCAACGTGCCCCACAGGAAGAACGGATAAAAGATGTGGCTTAACTCAATTCATCACTAGCTCCGGGTTAGACGCTTGAAGGGGTTTAATTTCGGTTGTTGTCAGTAACCAGCCATGGTTGGTTTGGTTTGACAGGATTAATGCAGCATGAATAATGTCGGAGGGAACTCAAATTCACTCGGAGCGGGGGAAGTCGACAGCACAGCTTACAGGAGTTTAGTCAATAAAACAATTTACTTCAAGACGCTGCTGTGGGTCAACGAGATGCTGCCCGAGTCGATCGATTCAAACCCTTCATCGAAAATGTTTGCAGATTTCGTCTCCCTTCGCAGAGTTTGAAAAAAATTGGGAAAAGAATGAAATTAGGACCAGAAATTGGATTTACAACCACAAAAAGCGAGCCCGGCTCAGGATGTTAACTCTGCCTTTGTTTTTCATAGACATCATACAAAAGGTCAGTTGATGGTTGATTGCTTGAGAGATGGTGGTTCAGACTAAAGGACTAGTGCGTACTGGATGGTGTGTGTGTGTGTGTGTGTGTGTGTTTAAGGCATCTCAGCTGTGGACACTGTGAGTCACGCCGGTCCAGATGGCTCTGGGCATCCCTCCTCTACAGGTACGGTGCCCGGCGGTGGCAGACACCGGCCCCGTCTGGGAGAGAGCAGGCACCATGGAAAGTGTGGTTTTTGCGGTTCATTTTGAAGGGAGAGCGAGGGCGAGGTCCAACAAAAGTCGCCTTGAAGCTTCACTGCAGCGTCGGTGACGGGACACGTGGGAGCAGAGACTAAATATCTTCATCCTGGAAACCCCTCGGGCTTGTGGCTGGTTCGCTCTCTTTTCATGTGTCAAGACATTTTCTCCACAGCTCTTGATTCATGCGCATGGACGTTGAACAGTCATTTGTGTACACATAAAAAATCGAACAAACATCTTCACCACAAAAGAATGATGAACAGCAGAAACGTCCCAACAGTCCATTACCCGCACGGACGTCAGCGGCAAAACACCGTTCATTCTGACGCGGCCAATAACGCAGGACACAGCACATTATTCATGCGCTTTGGTTAAGTAAATCAAGGAAAATGTTTAGCCTAAATTAAGTCTTCTGCCATCATACAGACAACACACAAAAGAAGCCACTGCAGAAGGATTGTTGAGGAAACCCTTTCCATTTCTGACATGAGGATCCAGGAAATGCAAGCATTGTTTGGAGTCAATGATTCAGAGGTTGTGAGACTTTACGAGGCGGTCCAGACGCTCGTGGAAAGCTGACCAAAGTGGCGTAAACGTCACAGCGCGATGATGACCGATGAGTTAAATCGGGTTTAACTTCCATGTGTTGTCGTTTTTACAAGTCGTGCAATATATAGTTGTGGTTCGAGCACAGCAGTAGTTCCCATTGCTTTCAAATCAAAGACATCTTTCAATGTTATAAAAAACCTGTTGCTCTGATGAGTCCTTAACTCGTAACGTCACTGATTGAAGGGCTCTCAGACGACCAGCTGGTACTTTCGGTCTTAGACGACTACAATTTATTTTGTCGATCAGTCGTTCGGGATTTTACTTTCAAATGAGCACATTTCTGGTAACAAGTGATTGAAAGCAGTTTTGTAGGATAACTTAATGGGGAAACTCCGTTTTACAGATCCGTCGACTTCATTTTCCGCTCCGTATTTGTCCTTTTAAACGTCAAATATCGTGCCGTATTCAATCCAATAGATTGTCCGATAACCTTCCAAGAGCAGGCTGCTCCACAAGAAACCCCCCGACTAGACATTCCTGGAACCACAGCTCATGGCAAGAGAAACCTGCTAGCGTTTGCCCTCGGCTCGCAGAAAACTCCATATTTTCAGCATTCCAAGCTCCTTCCTAATGTTAAATTTAAGAGCGAGTGCCATTTACACGGGCTAATGAGAAGCATTAGCTCCCCCCCCCCCCCCCTCACGGACGCTGTGGCTGACTGAAAGCCAGCAGACTCTGAACGCACACATGATGTCATGAGCCTCCGATGCGGCGACGCGGCTCCTGTGGGCCTCCTCTGAGCCCGGCGAAGCATTCGGGGGTCACTTGGGCTGCTCGAAGCTCGTAAAAACCACAAATACCGCGCGCAGTAATCCCCTGTAATAGCGATAACAGGAAGAGGAATTAGGACTTTACTGCCTGTGACTTTTCGGCCGTGTGGAGTTCTGGGGGCGGGGGGGGAAACTTCCATTTATCCTTGTAGCAGACGTGCAACGAGGTGCTGACATTTCCGCGAGACCGATAATTGCGTAGTTGTCACGCTAGTGAATCAAACAGTAAGATCAGATGTCGACTGATCAAGTCAAGTCGTTGTTGTTGTGTCTCATCCAACTTTCCAGGCTATTCCCCGGGAAATCTCAGATTTACAGGAAACTCCGCACGGGGGGAGGAGACAGAGCCGCTTCAGCAACAACGACCGCACGACCACGTAACAAGACGACAGAGAGAGAGACGGAAGGTCAAACACGGATACGGCTCAGACCACCAATACACAAAGCGGTCTTCTTTGTTCAGTCGAGTTGCATTTGAGGCCATCGTGACCATTAAAAAGATCAGATTGTTGCTGAGTGGGACTTTTTGTGGTTTTTGTTAGTGGGCAGACGGTGGTCTGAGAGAGGATCGGTCATGTTCCTCGTTCTCAGTGTGGCGGACCCAAAACACCAGGGATTCCTCCGACCTGGGTGCAATGGGACTCATCGTTAGCTGCAAAACAAGGCATTTCTTTGGTCATATTGTTGCATTGTTTAAAAAGCTTTAAAATCCTGTCGTTGACTCCTCTCAAGCTACAGCATTATCTCAGTCAGGAGGAGGTCCCTCCTTCCTCCTATACTACTAAAAGCCCCAAAAAGAGCAGCAGATCTCCTCAGAGGGAACCTCAATCCCACGCCATCCCTCAAAAAAAAAAAAGTTTGAAGTAAGTAGGAAAGAATTCTGGTTGTCTCATGCTTGTGTGTCATTGGCTTGGAAGAATGCGATCTTTCACCCTCTTTAATGTTGCTACGGCTAATTTGGGAAAGCGAATCACATGTATCCTACTTTGCGGCAGTGACTCAGGCAGTGCGGGTATTTTACCCTCATAGTTGATAGTGTAATGCTGGGGGAACATTTCCCATCAAAAGAAGAATCCCAAATGTGCTGAGTCGTTGCATTTCAGAGACACCGGTTAGCATGTTAAAATGTACAGATTAACTTTAATGATCATAAAACACACTGAAAGGGGGTAAAGCTCCAAGACGAGGACAACTACCTGACAACGCCGTGGCAGTGACCTGTATCCTTCGATAGAAGACTCAGTGAAACAAACAATGAAAATAAAAAAATAAAAAAATTGTCATTTCCATACGGGTGTGACAGAAAAGAGCAGAATGAATGCAAGTCATCCTCAGCACGGTTCATTTGTTACCATGCCTTTCCCGAATCCAAACCCCAAATTATACAAAGCAAACAGCCCAGTTTGACATCATAATACAAGATCGGTGCCAAATAAACATCCACTAGTCTGCTGTTTCTGGTTTCCCCCCAAAAAAAGCAGTTTTACTGGAATGATTGTGGAAAATTGACAAAAAAAAAAAAAAGTCTGTTTCCAATGATTCATGATTTTTTTTCAGGTTTCTGTGATTGTGATTAAAGCGTCAGTAAATGGCCAGTTAGGAAATGTTTAAAGATTGTGGAAAGAGGAGACAAATGCACTTCATAGGGATGCATGCACATTTGAACAGAGAGGATCATATTTTAATGCCAAACTAACCAAATACACCTCAGGCTGTGTGCAAAACTACTAAAACTGCAACTGTCCATTCAAATTGTACCGAGAGATGGGAAAACAACAAGGCGATGCTGGTCGATTCAGAAAAGACGGTGTATCTACTTCAATCAATACATTTCACATATATATTATATATACTTAGCCACGTCTGAGGAGCTGAGGAGCATTGTGTTTTGACTACAGCAGCGTTAGTCTTCTCGCTCCTGCTGGATCCCAATCCAGTCGCCAAGCAGAGCGCACAAGACAAACTGTGCACCGCCGCACATCTGAGCCCTTCACAGGAAATGTCTTTTATCGAAACACGACCGTTATGAATAAAAACAAAAATAAAAAGGGTATTGTGGAGTGCTTTTCGCTATACCGATCAACTCCTACTTTGTGATCAAATGCAACAAAAAATAGTTTCAAATGTTGTCGTTTTAAAATCAAGCACCAGTAACCTTTAGCCTGATATACGAGATGCAAAAGTGAACACACTGCATCATTATGTGGACTGACAGTTCGTCCTGTCTCTCCCCCCCCCCACTCTACCTAAATGAAGAGCAATAAGTAATAGCTCCCCGATCCAAAAAAAACGGTTAAACTTCCACAGCAGATGGAAAATGTGAGTGGTTGAAGAGCAAACAGTGGAAAAAGTTCCGGCTATGGTTTGAACATTTCTAATTGAAGCTGACAGGGCCCGACTGCACAGACAAGGATCTCATTTTCTGCGCACACATCACAGCAGGAATGGGAGGCTTTCCGGCCATGAATAAATCAATCAATAACAACTTAAAGGTGTAAAAACCTCTGCACAGCGCCAAGGCAGGCTTTCACGGCCACCTCGCTTAACAGAAAGCAGACATTACATTTGACAAAGAGTCCTATTAAATTAAGCCTTAAAAGAAAAGAAAAAAAAGGCATTACCTGGTTTTCCTGAGGCTTGCCGGGTTGTTATTTGGTGAAGTGACAAACATAATGGATTGAGGGCAGTGAGGGTCCATCACGAGAAGTATTCCCTTCACTACAAAAGGTTGTTTTTTTTCCTTGCGCTTCCCCTACTCTCAGGTAAATGTTTGTGTAAACTTTGTACTGTCCAAAAAAAATAAATGGTCAAGTGCAGATGAGTGTACCGACTTCATTTGCTGCATCACTTTCCCCGTGAAACAGAAGAAACTCAACTTCATTCAACTTTCGAAAGGGTTCGAAAATGCAGGGTAATCTCAGGGTGAGTCAAGAAAGACAAACAAACCAACAGCCAGGCAGGGGACACACACATGGTTAGAAATCAGTGGGGAGGTGCAGGTGATTGGACACAGGTGTGAACAACTGAGGAAGGACCAGACAATCACAAGGGAGGACAAAACACACCTGTGGAGGAAGTGAAGTTAACCCATGGACACACGAGGCAGGGAAATACAAAATAAGACAATGACAAACCAACACAGGGACAACGAGTCACTTTAACCCCCTGAAACCTGGTCATTTCACACATTGAATGACATAAATACGATACCAATACTATTCACTGTTGACTCAATCTGAAATAAATCCCCAGCGATGTGGGCCTGCTAGAGATTAGGGCACAAAGATGCGGCGAGGGTTGCTGTATAAACATGTGCTTGTGTTATTTGTGATTAAAGGCTGTGGTAAAAACGTCACTGCTGTTTATAGACTGTAGCGGTGAGGCTTAATGATGAGAGACTATTCCCTCTCTCACACAAACGCACTGCGGCTGACGGCACTTTTCCCAGTCGCCTGGAGGCAGCGCTGTTCCTCCTCCACAAGCGGCGTCAGAGTGGCCTTCATCACAGGCCTCGGCCTCGGTGGCCCAAGCGGCGTGGAGCGCGGCCAGGGGGGGGGGAAGTCGGCCTGCTGACTCACTGAGGAGGGAAGGCTGAGATAACTGTGAGCCTTGACTCGCCGACAAACCAACCGAAGGGGGTCCCTTCGCGTGCGGCTTGGCATCCAAAGCAGCTGCACGACTTGATTACAACAAGATACTCCTCACAGAAGATACTCAACGCAGAAGATACTCCTCACAGAAGCACTTCTGCCAGAACCGACTTCCAACTGGAATGTCGTCATCACGAAACAAGTCGACATCTCGAAGGCAGTACCAGTCAACTGCGTGCCATCAATAAGAAAAAATGACGTCACGTCACGCATGTGCGGGACTAATGCTAATGCTAATTAGCGATTCTTGCTTACTAACGGGCGTGTTTTAATTTCCTTCCAAAGCAACCCGGGCTCAGTCCAGTAAGGTAACGGTGCGGGATGCTTGTGGCGGTTTGCTCCTTCTGACGGATGAGAGGCTCGTTGTTTTCTCGTTTTGCGCTTACGGCAGCGCTGCGTTAGATCGCCAGGACTTGGTTTGGTGAAAAGCAGCTCGCGAGCGTGAAAAGTGGGGGGTACCCCTGCGTTAGAATTCCCATCGATCCGTTTGCTCAAAATGCTCAGAACTCAACATTAACTGGTATTACGAGAGTTTTAGAATATTCTACGCAAGTTAAACCAGAAATTGGGCACTTCAACAAGCCTTCAAAGCTAAAAGCTAACACAGAAAACAACACGGCTGAATTTAGAGTATAAAAACCAACAAGCCATCGAAGATTGTGAATCATAAATATCTTCTACCTTTGCTGTTTTGAACAAACTTGTTGCTTAACATATAAACAGTTAACATCTAAACTGATTTCATTTTCATCAGAACACTCACATAGGTTCCCCTTTTAGTTATTACACTTTTTATGCCCTTTTAAGAAAAAGAGACCCCAAATTCCCCCTTCAAGGACAGATCATCCTTCCTTCCGTCTTGGGAAGATGAAGAAAGTGCCAATGGGAAAGTCAGAAAATGTCTCATAATGATGACTTTTTAATCAGTAGACAGGGAAATGAAATCACCTTGCCCTGAAGCTGGGCTTGTCTGCAGGTGTCTCCGTAAAATAATACCATAGAGGAATCTCTCAAGATTAGCCCGGAACTAGCTTCGAATCACGCGAGGGCCTACTGACGTCTTCCCTTGTCAGTCTGCCGGAGAGGTGATTATCATCTGTTAAGCAAAGCCAGAGGCGGGGAGGGAGGACACAGTGGACACATCCTACCGCGCTCTTTCCAATCCAATCCAGGCTGTTGTGCACGGTGAACCCTTGTGAGGGAGTTAAGGAAACGGAACCAAAGACATCTGCTGAAACCTGGCCGTACCGTTAAGTCACATCACTGAAATACAACGGCCATCCTCGGTCCAAATGGAGAACACATGGAGGCACGGCGCCGCGTTTTCGAAAGATGACTGAAGTATTGTACGTCGCTGGAGCCAGCGCATGAATGATGAATGGGAGGAACCGTGGTGTGTAATTAGCGGTTAGCTGCATGTGCATGATGTGACCCTGATCATGACCATCGCTCCAGCTGAAGGCTCAATTCTTACAATAAAAACTAGAGCCAATTTCAATTGCTGTTTTTACATCGGCGATTCACACAAAAATACCAAATACTAATCTAACATGTAAGGTGAAAGTTCGGACTTTCAAGTCTACATGGCGCTCAGAACATGATATTTACAAAGCGTATAAATGAAAAGTTGGACATTTGGAAAAGTTCAAATCACTAATAGGAAATCTAACCAAGGAGACACTTGGCTCGCTCTAAAACTCCGTAATTGAGAGTTTATATGACATTGATTAGAGTATATTGTGCAATATTGTGTCCAATTAGATATAATATGCGAATGATTTTGCTCTGAAGGTTAGTTTCTTTTGACATTTGGGGAGAGTCGGGATAACTCATTCCTCGTTTCCACTATTTATGCTAAGCTAACCGCCTTCATATTAAGTGCACAGACAGTCAATCCAACACCCAAAAAGAGAGCAAATAAGCATAAGTCCATGTGAAACGGTCTCTCTGGGTGCTATTTTAAACTCAGTTCGATTGTTTTCTCAAGTCTTTGTCGTCTTTATCTTCTGAGAAGCACAGCTGAAGGTGGTAGCTGCAGTTTGTATCACACTCCCTAGAAGTTAAACAGGCCTACAAAACCACTAAATAAACACGTATGGGGGAAGAAGGTCAGACCCATGAAAGTGCTCAGTCCAAGTTACCTTACCAGGGAGTACTGTCTGTTGCTGATAGACATGAAACAACCTGGACAAAAATAATCAGTGGTTACGTTTTTTTTTTTTTTTCCACCCAAGATTTTCCAATAAGGACGCAGGTCAAAGCAATATGCTGAAGGCCCAGAGACAGGTTTCATACCTTAAACCACAAAGTCACCAGGACATTTTAAAAGGAGCCAGGATCTGTTTCCGTGGCCAAGTTGTGTAGCAAACCTCTCAGATGGAATCGCAGTGAAAACAGCCCAGAGGGAAGTGTAAAACATGAGGTTTGCAGACAGGAAAATAACCTCCACAGTTGGGAGTCTCTGGTGTCTCCTGCCTGTAACTGGATTCTGCCCCGAGCGAAAGGGGAAATCTGGTCCTATAGGTTCTTAAGGTATGGAGAAAGAGTCCAAAAACCATACATGAAGCCACGTGAACCCAAACAAAACCCAAAGCAGAGTGCAGTTTGGCCCCCGGGGGCCACCGCCACGATGGGCATTAAAATGTGAAAATAAATGTAATTTTGAACAAACAATGTGTGAGCCCGGGGGCTTTAGTGAGGGAGGTCCATCGGGTTATCGTCTTATCCGGCGCTGGTTCCAGTGAGTGAGGATCTCCTGGAGAGACTTAAGTTTCACATCTAAACAAGTTTGTTCTTCACCTGAGTGTTGGACGAACTGTCAGTAAATGCCTTCACGTCACATGGCCAACACGCTGGGAGCGGAGAGCAAATCTGGGAATTGTCCCGCTAAATAAAAGACCAGATGATTTAACATTGAGGAGCTGCACAGATGGATTTTTGATGGTGCAGAAATGTTGATAGTATAATGTGGAAAAAATGTTTCACATCCGAGTACGTATAGAGGACAATACTCATGTGATGAACTGGCCATTTCTTTACTGTTATTATTATTATCAAAATCAGAACCAAACCACCAAAAGCTGCAATTTATCGGCTATTATCTCGGGTTTGAACCGGTGATTGGGTTCCCGTTGGGACACTGGGCGTCGCTTTTTCAAAGAATAAAAAAAAGCCGAGCATCCAGTTACGCTGAAAGCAACTGGCTTTGCTTCCATACGTTGTAAAAAGATCAAATGTTCGTCACTAAAGCCGGATCTTTTTTTTTTCTCAAAGGGGTCTGATTGATCATTCGTTTGTTCATTTTAACAGGCTTGAGATTGTGCATCTGGTGTGTGTGTGTGTGTCTCCACAGCTGAGAAGTCTTTCCCAGCAGTGAAACACAAAAGATAAAAAGATCCTCATTCTTCAGAAGAAGATCCATTAATTGAAGAAGAGCGATTTGTTTAAAAAAAGACAAAGCCCCAATTGCAGCAGTTACACTTCATTACAGAGATATTCTGTGGTGTTCTGTTATGTTCACCTCACCTGAAACATCAGGATCATGAGACAAGTTTGGAGTTGGACCAAACGCAACAGTATCAGATCGACTATTGATATTAACTAAGACTCCTCCCCCAAACAGTAATAGTCCAATCAACTTGTCCAATCAACTCGTCTCACTCAATGCATGGTGTCTGCATCAGAAAACCCGGCCCAAAGCCCAACCAAATAAAAGGAGGAACTATTATTATTTATCGACCTCTAGACAAAGATATAAATTAATTTGTTCTGAACGCCTGCCTTGTCTTCTCCACGGAATCGTTAAGAACGACTTCAAAGGCTTCACGGCCCTGAGAACAGTTTCCTCCTCTCGGTTTTTTTCCGCGTTACGGAATGTGCTGAAACGCGGGTCGAGAGCCAGGACCCGTCGATTCGGGAGGACAGAGGGGGTGGAAGGGGGGAGATGCGCGGCCCGTCCAGTTGGTGTTGTCCTCCTCCTCCTCCTCCTCGGCGCCGCAGTGAGCTGCAGACAGGGATTGTCTGCGAAAGCCATCGCCGATAAAAAAAACCTCCGCTATCATCCGCTCGGGAATGTCCCTCCCACGCGGACGGAGACCTCTCCGCCTCTTACCGCCTCCATCAACATCATTCATGGTCGGAAGTAGACGTTACTCATCATGATGTGCTTAATGTTCTGTAACCTCCAGCTGACGTGTTACATTACATGTCATTTAGCTGACTTTCATTGCATTGTAACCCATTGCCTGGGGAGCAATTGGGGGTTGGGTGTCTTGCTCAGGGACACTTTTACATGACACGTGAGGCAGCCGGGATTTGAACCACCAACCTTGTGGCTCCAATTGCATCACATTACTACCACGTGGCCACCATCTCCACGCTATGTTCCATAAAGTGCGGCTGGGGGAAGGAAGGTTTACCTCAGTCTCACAAAAACAAAACTGAGGCCTTAATTCGAGATTTTCCTGGAAAAAAAAGCCACTGCTGCCCTCCCAGCTGCAATCTAAACAAAAAACATAAAACTCCAGTGTGTCGTTGCAGTGACGAATCAAATTCTCTCAGCTTCTGTTTTAGAGTCCACGGACATAAACCTGCCAAAGGAAGATGACCCGGAATCTACTGTAGGTTCTGCAGAGGGTGAGTCCTCGCTTCTGTGACCTGCTGAACTTTCCTCTCGCACAAACAGTTCGTTCTCATCTATTTAGGGATGCTTCTTTGTGGTTTAGGTCACGCAGGCAGCAGGCTTAGTTCTGCCTGATGGATCCCAAAGCACTTTCCAGGTCACTCTCATAGGGGATCAATTCTCAAGCGTTGATCCTGTGGTCTTTTTTGCTAAAAGTCTCACCTCAGTGATGGGAAACCTGACAGTAACCTGAAACAAGCTAAGCTAAGCTATCAAAATATTAACAACTGACCCAAATCATCGACAGATAGAGACAACAACAACTATGTTGTTATGGTTGTCAAAGAAATGATACTGACATTTTCAACGGGTCACGATACAAAACGAGTCGTGCTTTCCATCTCCTTTCAATCGAAAAACTCAGAGGATTTGTGGTCATAATGAAACGTGGGGGTTTCAGCTACAGCTGAATGGCTTCCTTGCAATTACTCTATAAAGTACCACTTCGAGGTGAACATTTAAGCAATTATCTTTATTTTCTAGCAGCTTCAATAATCTCTAAATCCTAACAATAATGCCTTGTTCACAGCCCTTTTTCCCCCCCCCAAAAAAGGAAGAAAAAATATTTCCCAGAACAGCGGGCCCTTTCTTTCTCTCCCTGACACCTCTGGGAGCTGAGTCACACAGACTCTTCCTCCTTCCGGGGGGGGGGGGTTCACGGGTCATTATGAGGGCTGCTGTGCCAGCTGTGCTGCGGCCCGGAGAGGAAACCGCAGGGAAGCTGCTGTGCAGGGAAACGGTGACGCGGCGAGCACTTTCCTCCCGGGGGGGGGGGGGGGGGGGGGCCGAGGCCCCCGAACCGGATCCCACCTACAGAAAGATCTGAATCTGAACTCGCGGCGTAACGTCTGGCTGCGATGTTCCCCCGTGTTACGATGTCTTTGGTCACGCCTCGTATTTTAAGGTTTATTATTTATCGAATAATCACATCAGTGGACCTCCCAAGCCATCCTGAGTCAAAGGGATGAAGGTAAAGAAATATGATTCAGAGTCGTTTCTTTCTCTAAATCTTCTCTATTCTTTTGCGTGCTATTTTTTTTTTTCTGTGAATCACTGAATCCTTCGAACCCTGGTGGGCCTCCTTGAAATAGAAGTGAATAGTGGCTAGTTTATCCTCTTAAGGCCTTTGAAAACTCTCAAAGGAATAACTCACATAGCTCATGTGCTTTCCTGCCAAGTGTGTGGAGAAGATGAAATATTCACTTTCATGTTAGTCTATTAAATATAATATTATACCAAAGAGACGGCTGAGACTGGAAACGGGGGGGGGGGGGGGGGATCTAAATCTGTCCAAACATAAATAAAACTGTGTGCTTACAAACAACCCTAAGCTCCATTACTCATAGGCAACCCAGACTCTTGCAAGTCACAACTTCAGGCCGAGAAACCCCCCCCCCTCCCCCAAATGTATTTGACAAACGGGTAATGTGTTAATCAACGAGCTTTCAGAACGTCGAGCGCAGGGATGGAGATACACAACATGTTCTTCCTTTCAGTTGGGATCCATCTGTCTCGTGTGTTTTCTCGTTTCGGAGTGCCAATCAAGAGGGAAGTGGAACGCGGGCCCAGACATCCGCTCATCATTCGCTGCTTGTTTATGCGGAGCTCAGCTGAAACGTGTTAAGTCCTGCGGCTGTATCCCATTCTCTATGCTCCGCTTCACACTGTTAATTTCCTCTAGCTTTACATTCAACAATTGATTGTATGACCCCCCCCCGCCCCCGTCATATCACCAACGTGCGGCGTGCCACAAACTTTAGAAACATCTTTGCTTTTTCCCCTGGTCCTTCCATGGAATCAGTCTCTCTGTGTTTCCGAGAGTTTGCTGTAACTTAATCGATCCAAGATGGGACAGTAACGTCGTCCCCACACTCCCGCTCTTCTGAATTCTGCATCATTTGGCTTGTAGTATTACAACAAGACCTCGCTGGGCAGAGAGCACTTGAGAATGAGGCTGAAACGAGCGAGGTCTAATAGCAGCAGATGGACCGTGACGAGAGTTGGGAGGATTTATTCCAATAAAATATTTCACAGCTCCCTGGGAGCTTTTTAACAGCCTAAAAAAAAGGAACAAATAAACATGTAAACTAGATAACACTTGAGGGAGTGAGATGTATGAAATTCATGAATTCAGGACATGAAAGAAGGCAGAACTTCACATTATAATGCGCCTTGCATCCAAAACTCAGCTGCTCTCCAGTTTCACCTCATTAACTTTCCAGTCACAGCAACAAGACATAAAGGGACCACCCTCATCTCTCAACAAACACACCATCAAAGCTGACTCGGCACAAACGGTCCGACCATTTCACAAAAAACATCGGTGCACCCTTTTGTGGGACAGGCAGAGGAATCAAAGCTCTACTTGGCCTAAAAAACAGTGACCTCCACAGCTGTGCTGCATGCACGGTTTTCTTGCAGCAGAGAGCTCTGGACCGGGTGGAGAACTTTTCAGAGGTTCTCCTGCCCGGCAGAGTAGACCTACACAGCAGATCTTAAAGGTAGAGTCCTTCAGACTTACATCAAATCAAAACATGTACATTTTATTCATTATTTCCGTACATCTCTTGTCATTTTCTCTTTGTGATATTCTACTCTGCCTAAATGTCAACCTCATTAATATCATTAATATTAATACCTTTCCCACAGTGGTCTTAGAGCTGTATCGAGTTACTGCTAGTGCAAAAATAACGGCTCCTGCTGCTGCACATTAAAAGCAGCTGGGGACCCGAGGTGAGTTTTATTGTCACGCAGCCACAGTAAAGAGGATTTATGTGTCCCGGGGTGTGTAGCGCTAACTGTGGTTCTTCATTAAAAGTGAAAAATGCACGTGTTTAAAAGAGCATAAAATTTGACACGGGTTTGAATTATTTTTGGGCCGACGTTTTTTTTCTTTTCTTCTAAAACACAACTTTGTTTGACTGCCCTTTAGATAAAAAACACCACATTCTCTCCGGATGTT
Source organism: Pungitius pungitius (assembly GCF_949316345.1). NCBI lineage: Eukaryota > Metazoa > Chordata > Actinopteri > Perciformes > Gasterosteidae > Pungitius > Pungitius pungitius. The sequence goes on from NC_084913.1 coordinate 4,810,822, forward strand.
TTACTGACAAAGGAGCTGCTGAAGGAGTCATTATTAAATCGAAGGATGCTATCCCCGCATCCCAACCAACAAGGCTAAAAACACATTACAATGATGCATTCTGGGCTGAGTTAGCTCCTCACTGAGAGAGTTAAACAGTGCGCCTCACATGCTCGCAAGCAGCAGTGAAATGGAAAGTTGGAATACGTCACGTGCCATTCTACTGCAATAGATCACGTGTCATCTATAAAACATGTCCTTTTCTGCTCTTCTGGAGGACGTTTTGGCGACAGGTAAAAAGGCAAATGAGGACACGGAGGAAAATTCCACAACAAAAGCTCCGTTTTTTTTAACAAGGTCAGCAGGAGACCACTTGGCTCTCCCTCTTCCCGTGGTCAAAAGGTCGCGCTGTTGCAATGCTGCTCATGGCATCTCAGGGCGGTGGAAACGTACTGGATGCTTAATGCTTATACTGAATATTTGCCCCCCCCCCCCCGTGGACTTAGCACCCCCCCGTCCCTTTAAGTTCAAAAGGACTACCTCATTCCTGCCTCAGGTTTTGGTTTGTGAGAATCAAAGCCACTCTTTCCTAATGGGGGGGGGGAGCAGCTAACATACATTTGGGTCAGATAGCCTTTAAACAGCGAGGTCCTTTCTAAACCACATACGGGATTATACACATATTATGATAAGATGCAGTGCAGTTTACAGGGATGTCGTATACTGGTTTTATGGAGTTTTGGGGATTTCACAAAGTTATCCGTACTAATAAAAGTGTCTTTGCAATTTTCTATTTTCTTTCTTGCAACTTCATTCGTTTCCAGAGTTGGTTCAAGAGGCTCGTCCACTCCACAAAATTAAATTAAAATTTTGGAATAAAACAAAAGAAACCATTCATTCGGAGACAAATATTGGTTTCGACCAAAGGCCGTCCAATAAAAAACTGATACAGTGGTCATCAAACCTCAACTCAACTCAAATCCAAAAACAGCATTATGTAATATTTTGTTACATCTGTGATGATGTGTGTGTGTCTGTTCAATACAACATCTTAAGTTTTTGCCATTTTCATCAAAGTGTGACTTTTCCACAGTATGTTTTCTAGAAAATCTGAATATTTTCCACTTACACTGCTGTGTTTTGACATGCCATTGAGGGAACTTGATTGAAATTCAACGCTTGATATGAGCCCAAGATGTGACACCACACTGAAACAATGTGAAAAGTTAGACAGTTTGACAAAGTCTGACATTTTAAAGCAGGAAACTAAAGCTTTTTAAGACACTGCACAAAATATGACCTCATACGCAGGGATATTAGTTTCATCCCAAATCATTTTCTTTGACGAAATGCGAAGATTGGACTTTTCTGCCAGAGCCTCACTATGCAGTTATATAGTTTGTCTGCACATTCAATTTTGATATTTGAAGGAGGTCAACAGTCTGAAGCTCGTCAATGTTTTTGTCCAACCTCATTGTTTTGATTTTGAAGTGTTTGCAACTAAACTGTCCAGTTTTAAAGTGGACTGAAGGTTTGATGAGAATGTATTCGCTCACACGATAATAAGAATGATAAAGTTGTCATTTTTTTCTGCCCCAAAAGGTTCACCTGTGGTTGTAGATTACAGAGATTTTGATAATCCTGTGGCATTGTTCCTGCAAAATCAATGTTTATTTTAACCAACTGGCTGGCAGAAAAGAGTGAGCATATATTGGAGCATTTAATTATTAACAATTAACAGTCCCTCAGGAGTTGATGTGGACCAAAAAAACTGCTATAACCAGTGTCTATATTAAACCTGCGTCTGCCTGATATCTAGAATAATGAGTCCTGGTAAATGCCAAAATGTTGTTCTGTGTGTGTGTGCCGGGATGCGTAAATGTGCTGTAGGCTTCAATCAGTTAGTACAGTTTCTGGCACGTTGGAATAATGTTCCTAAGAAGAGACGCTTTGTTGACTGCCAGAAGACAACCGGAGATAAAACATGTTAGTTAAAATCCGAAAAAACAACCGCAGACTCTGGAGCCGACCACTTGAAACGCCCGCCGCAAAGCGAACACAGATGCTCCCCGGATTGTCAACAAACTCAAAGAAATCAGCGGACAGAAAGCAGACAGGGTGAGGATGGCATCGGGCATCACTGAATACCGTTTTTTTTTTTATGGGCGTTTGGAGGGGAAACCATATGATTGGTGGTGGTGGTGGTGGAAAAAAAAAAAAAAGGCACACAGAGCCATCTGGAAGACGGTGAAATGACATTAAAACGCAAAATTGGAGCCTGATGTTGAGAAATGAAGAACAGCGCACACCCTCTGAATGGCGGTGAACATACATCAACAAGGCCGGCAAGTGTGAAAGAGTGTTTTGCTGGAAGTGTTGGCTTCCTTAAAAAAAAAAAAAAAAAAAAAAGCCACATCATCAAGTGTGTGCTGAGGCCATACCTGTGGGTTTAGTTACGCTCTCCCATGTGTTACAGTGTACTGCTGCAGAGATATTCACAACAGAATGTCCTTATACCTGTGATCTCGTTCCCCTACCCCTTTAAGAGAAGCTTAATGTGGGGGGGGGGTATCGGCCCCAGGTTTATTTGCATTGCTTCCTGGTGGAAGTTCACGCTTTAATGATTGCAACCTGACGAAAAAGCCTGACTTTGCATGCTTCCTTCCTTCTTTTTCTGGTTTTGTTGTTCTGACATTTTACCTGACATTCTGGCGCAAAAAATATCTTTAGCTGCCAAAACAAATGAAGGTTCAAACTTCAAAGCATATTTCTCGAGGCCTTATGTTGGAAAGAAAATGTTTTGTCACTCAAGATCAAATAAACTCTGTTTTGGTCTTTGGAGGCGTGTGGAGTAAAAAGGGGGAGACGGCGGCATGTTGAGGCGTCTGTCAGATACTGTGAGAAGTAAAACAGCAAAAAAAGAACAAAATGACTGGAAAGCTGAGACAAACGCTACATTTTCAGTAGTTTTATTGAAAAATGCCTCTTCTGTTTTTAGAAATAAATAAGAAAATAAGGCTGTGTGGAATTCACAAAATGTGCAGTTCAAACGTGGGAAAAGCAATTCTATGTCCATAGTCCTGCATCCAAATCCAAACTGCATATATAGAAAACAGCAACTATATTCTGACTTTGAGATCCTCAGTAAATATACAACACAAACATGCAATTCCACCAACAAAACAAAATCAGATTATTATTTGGTTTAAAGGCCTAAAAAAAAAAAAAAACCCATCACATTAAACAAATCTTTGGGTATCAAATTAATTGTCCATTTTTCATCATGACGTTTGACAGAAACAACAATAGATAGTCTGAAAATGTTCAAAGTCATACTGTACTTCTTTGGTTTTCACATGATTAGTGCATGACACAATGGAGTCCGATAAACAATTGCAGATGTATTACAGACAGACACTTAAAGGCGAACACTTAGCAAGCGCACACAGGTTTTTAATGAACAAACATGAAAGGTTTCTATTCATCCCGCTAAATTGTCTCAAATATATGTTCAATATAGCCAGGGGTATCAAACCCATGTAAGTATGTATTTTTCGGGGGGAGATCACCTCGTCCTCACATGCGTGATCACGGATGTTTGATCCAATATTTTCTCCTACGACGCTAGCGTTTCTGTTTTGTCGCGTGGCAGTGATCTCTTTCCTCGCAGGTTTCGCATGTAACCGGGTGATCGTATCGCCTCAAACTCTCCAGCGGGCTCCACGGGTATAGTCTCTACCTCAGGTCCGGGCTGGTAGTTGTTGGCTAGAAAAGGTATTTGGAACGGGCCGATAAGAAAGAAGGGTTCGATTTTTTTCACATGCACAATTTAAATCATATTGCACTTTGGAATTCCAAACAAATGCCTAGTGTCTTACTATTGCTTCCTGAAGCACCATAAAAAAGCTAAATAAAACTCTTTCAAATGCTGTGATGACATTTGAAATAAAAATAAAATAAATCAACCATCAAGCTATTGGATAATAAGACGTAGTAAAATAACCAGCTCATACTACAAAGAACTCGTGGAAATAGCAGGGGAGCAACATTGAGCACGGATTTGTGGGACGTACACAGAGAACATGAGGATTAAACTGACAAAAGGAAACATGCTTCAGTCCCTACCGGGGCTGTTTGAGCCACTGAAGGCGTCGTAAACAGAGGTGACAGAGGTAAGTAAGCAGAGGGTTATGAGGCACGAGCTCAAAACAGATGTTAAATTGATTTTTCGGGAGGGTTTTTTTTTTTCTTTTTTTAGTAAAAACGTCCTGGTTTCATACAATCATTTACAAGGCACCAACATTAGTTTTATTTACACAGATCACCGGTACATTGACGTTGCTTTGTATTATGGGATCCTCTTTGTTAGTAGTTGTTTTGGATGGTGTTTACATGCTCCTTTCATTGTAGAAATGCTCAGTCTCTGGGTTTTTTTTATTGGGGGGTTTTTCCAGTGGGTTGTTGTTGTTCAAGATGCAAACAGGCCAGCAGGTTACCATCACTGTAGCTTGTAAGATGATGTTAGTGCCACTCCGCTCCATTTGTTTTTGGGGTTTTTTTTATTTGGTAATGTTTGTGTTTAGCGTTCGATAATTGTGTCCGTGGTGATTATCCCTTACATGCCCCCGTTACTGTCTCAGAAACAGGGCTTCAAAGTGTAAGCGGCACAGGTGACCTAGTGTGATTACTATGCCATACCTGCAAATAGTTCAAAAAAGGTGTGAGTTTTCATATTAATTGAATGTAAGTCATCATACACAATTAGCATTAATGCTTTACAGGCCAGTTTAAACACATGAACATTCAATGTATGGAGATATCGGAACAAGTGACTCAGCATTAACCAAACCCCTCCCTGAAATGGACTGTATCGTCCTGGTTAAGCATCAGCAAAGGTCACTAAGCATTGACCTACACATTTCTATTAGAATCCAAATAAGTCATCATCCCAGCAGTTCATTTGTGAGGAATAGATTAAACAGTGGGTTTGTGCCTCAAATCAAGGTCTTATTCTTTCCAAAAAATGACTATGAATTGTGATGGGCAATCATTTTAAACAGCATCTACGTTCCAATCGAGGATCATCTCGCTCACGGGCGTCGAGGCAGTAAGCCGGACGGGGCTCTGGGGGTCGATCAGTTGGACTTGTTATGAAAATAGGAGTTTTTCCTCTGTAACACTTAGACTTATATCTCCATACATTATCAAGACGTAAAGCCCTGAGTGGCACGTGTAAATTAGTCTGCATACGCTTAGTCTTGCATGCAGGACCTAGACGGCGTTCAGTGTACCTGTGTATCCTTGTCCATTGTACGGGATGCCAACACACTGAGAGGAGTCGCAGTACCCAGATGGTCCTGGTGGTCCCCTCACACCTGGAGTGCCCTGGCGACCTGGAGGTCCACGAGGCCCAGTGGAGCCAGAGGCACCCGGGGGTCCCGTCCGCGACTCTCCTGGTGGCCCTGGGAAAGGGGAGCGAGAAGGTGAGCGAGGCCCGCCGGGGGGGGGGGGGGGGGGGGGGTTGGCGGACATGTCTGGAGCTCAGCACAACAACAACAACAACAAAAAAACTCGCTGACATCACCGGTAAATCTTTGGTGGAAATTGATAGGGGAAATTGATCGGGGAAACACGGCGCTGCTGCACTGCAATTAGACCTTTTCAATGGCTCAATTAAAGAGCTTGACCAAGAGAAAAAAAAGAAAGAGTCTGGGGCTGTGTGAACCCCCCCCTGCCCCCCTGGCCCCGGCTGTCTAGACGGTAAAACTCAGGATTGGAATTTTTTCCCCTCGCTCTTTTTCTCGTCCTTAAGTGAGCCCATGTGTTGGCGATGAAGTCACTCAAGAAAGTTCATTGTACGATAATCAGATTCTCCCACACACATACTGTACATTTACAGTACACACACACACACAAGTGAGTCATCAGTGCGGACTTCCTCCCACTGGTGCTCAGTTGTTTCGGTCTTCATTCACAGAAACAGGCATGCGAGTGTTTGGTGTTGTGGGGTCGACATCAATAGGAGGCCTCTGCTGATTTGCAACAGCTTCCCTGGGGAAAGGAAGTCTTCTGAAGTGGTCAACCTTCCACAGCTAGAGCATGTTGGATGTTAGTTTTAACTGAGGAGAGCCTACAGTCTTTTTCAAATGGACAAATCAGTCTAATACGTTTTTTCTAAATAATAGGAACTTAACCAAAGACTAAATATAGACCATCTAAACCCTAGACACATAAATTCTCTATTTAATGAGGAGTGTGAATACATTCCATTCACTGTATTATATATCAAATGTGCAAGCACAACATACTCAAGACATAAATCCTTGGGAAAAATAGATGGTAATGTGTGCGTGGTCCCTCCAAATAATTTATGGAGAGCAGCAGCCCGAACGAAGGTCCCCTTGACACATACGCCACAGGTACATTTGGGTCGGAATATATCACTTGAATTGTTCTCACGGGGGTGCCGTGACATGGAAAGGTCCACGAAAAGGTGAAAACTGTCACTGGGGCTGTGATTAGGTTGTGACTGAACAGTGGGAGACCAGCAGGCTGCCTGGAGCTGCTGGAGAAGGCTTGTGTGGGTCATTGTGACGGGGGTCTAACAGGGACTACAGGGAGGGTTATTTAGAGTAATGCGTTACCTGGGGGCCCTAATGGACCTCGTTGTCCTCTGATACCAGTTCCTGGAGATCCTGTCTCTCCCTTTTCTCCTGCCAGACCTGCAAAAAAACAAAGAGTGGGGAAAACATGTTCACACCAATGAAGCATCTGATTGCTGTAAAAGAGAAGAACTCTAAAGGGAACAAATGAAACCCAGATCCAGGGGCCTAATATTTCAATCAATATAACTATTATTTTTCTGCCTCCCGCTTTGCAAGACAACCAAACATCCAGACAAAGTACAGCCAAAGTACCTCTTTCTCCTGGACTTCCAGGTTGACCTGGGTTTCCAGGGAAACCGGATCGACCAGGTTGTCCGGGCTCCCCGCGGGACCCCTCGTTGCCGGGAGGCCCGGGAGGACCGGCCGGCCCCGGAGTGTTGCCACGGTACCCGGAGGGGATCTGAGTGAGCAGCGTGTCGATTCGGCTCATCTGACCTACGAGGGAGGAGGCCAAAAGAGCAGGATTTACATCGGGGGGGGGGTTGGAGTTTTTAAACAACCGTAGAGTTGCGTTAGACGCGAAGAGGAGGCTCCAGCTCACCGCTCACGAGCTGCTCGCACACTTGTCTGGCTATGGAGCGCATCATGTTCTGGGACGCAAAGTCTCCCTTGAAAACAAAGACCTCTTTGTCAAGACATGGCACTGTCTTTACTCATTAGTCGCGAATGATAATTGTTTTGGCCGTTTCCTATGAAAACAATACATACCCTCTCTCCTTTCTCTCCTTTAAGGCCAACGGCTCCCTATCGGAGGGAAGAGATGTGTGAGAACGAGCAACAACGTCTCCCACGCGATCTCTTTTCATGACCCGCCATCAAGAACTTACTGGGTTTCCGGTTTCTCCTGATTTCCCTGGCTTTCCGGTAATTCCTGGTACACCTGGATTTCCAGGGTTTCCCTGAAGAAAAAAAAAAAAAAAAAAAACACAAAGATTATCTAAAATGCAACTGCACAGTAAACATAATTGCAACGTTTAACTCCTGCTCCCTATTAATGTTTGTGTAACAAGCTTTAAGTTGAGTTTTATGCTTTGACAACTGCAGTGGGGGAATATAAGGGGGGGGGGGGGGGGGGGTTGGGGGGTGCAAAAGCTGCCAAGAACACTAAAGAGTAGATGGAAACACACACATGCCCAACAGCCAACTGGGATGCAAGCACACACACACACACACACACACACACACACACACACACACACACACACACACACACACACACACACACACACACACACACACACACACACACACACACACACACACACACTCTGGGAGCATTCAGGACGGTAAAAGTGCGTGTGAATTATATGCTGGCGTGTTGCCTGCTGGCTTCATGTCTGGATTAAGTGGATTCCGACCTCGTCTAACCGCAGAAGAGGAAAACGAGATGCGTGCACCATCATCGTGCCCGTGGAGAGGGCTTCAGACTATAGTCTGCTTTTTTTTTTTAATTTTATTTTTTTTATGTGCAGTTCCAGCAGAGTGCAACTGTGGAGCCAGAGAAGTAATTGGTGCAGATATAGCAGGAAGGAAAGCATGCTCCAAGGAATAGTTGTTTGGCTCTTTTTTTTTTTTGGTTAAAAAACACAAAGACAAAGAGACACACAAACACACACTCACTCACCATGGGCCCTGGTGGGCCTCTGGGTCCAGATGGTCCCTCCTTTCCTGGTGGCCCCTGTGTAGAAATAACATACAATCGCACATGGTGTACAACACACTGGGGACCCTATTCATGCAATACATCAGTGTCATAAGTTAATATTGGTTTCAGCCTTGAATCTGTCGTTTGTAATTACGCTCAAGTTCAGCGGCTCAATTATTTTAGCTCCGGGGGGGGGGCAAGTGAGAACACGCTCTGGCCCACGCGGGGCTCAGTGGGGGAACACGTGCACGACTCGCGTCCTTTAAGCGAAGTACGCATTGGATCAATTTGTTGGCTGGGATACAGTGGGATCTTACCCGCACACCGCTTGGTCCGACGGGGCCCGGAGGACCACGTTGTCCAGGAGAACCCTGGGAGGAAAAAAAAAAGAGGTAAACGCTAAGGATCAGGAGCAACGCATTTGTAAAGATCCCTGTTCGGGTTGTAGAATACGCAACGAAATAAATGATATATTGTCTTTGAAATGAAAAAATGCAATATTTTCTCTCTTGTTTGTTGACTGACATGTTTTCGTCTATAAATCGGAATATGGAGTTTTACATTACACTTTATTTTGAAAGGACAATTGTGCCAATAGGTTGTCTGAAAACGCCTGTTCAGAGCTCAGAACAACCAGCGGCCAATGTTCTCGACTGTCGAACGGTGGGAGTCGGCTGAATGATCTCAACTGGATGAATGAACGTTGCTCGGGCCAAAGAATGGCCGGCCCACTCAGAAGTGCCCTTTCACCCTAAAAAAAAGTCCCCCCTGCAAATATGAAATCTGTAGCAGTGATGTTGACACCCTCAAAGACCTTTGACCTCGTAATGTTTAGCTGGTTTTACGTCTGCGTGATGACATCTGCTGCGAGGAAAAGACGCTCGAGCTTCAGTCTTCACCGAGTCACCGACATCTTGGGCTTTTTTTTGGCAACACGAGTCGGCGCTCCATGATGACCTATCTGCCGCTTGTCAATCAACAGGCCGAGTAGAGAGTGTGCGTCTCTACGGTAAACCTCCTCCTCTCAGTGTGGTTTCAATCTCAGTCCAGGCTGCAGTAGCAATGCTGCTCTCCAGGGATATTCTCCTTGTTTCCTGTTCATAAACCACAGAATCAGAAGGGGGGGGGAGTACCTACTTGCAAGCCAGGCAGGCCCGGGTCTCCGGCATCTCCCTTTGGTCCCTGGCGACCCTGAAGGTGGAGGAGGGGAGGGGGAAGAATGTTTTGTTGAGAGGATGTAGTTTTTGTTTTATCCCTTTTAAGCCTGCGATTGACGTCATGTTTGTGCAAGAACATCTGCAGATTAGAAAATAAATTAGCAAGCCGGGTTGACTTTGGCCATGAATCACACACGCTGTGGATTGGCAACAAAATTAGACTTTTGTATCACCACTAATAAGGTAGAGGAGGGGGGGGTAGGGGGGGGGGGATAATGTGGGACGCATACATTCATCTCCATCTCACAGGAATTCCTGATTGCTGCTTGCGTGGCCTGACTTTTGTATCGTGGGTCAACTTACGGGTTCTCCAGGTAGAGACAGTCCGTTGGGGCCCTGTGGTCCCGGCGGTCCCATCGAGCCTGGGAGACCTAAGTCTCCACGTGGACCAGGTGGACCCTGCAGCGTTACCCAGAGACAACGCAAAGATGTTTTAAAGCCCCACCAAAAAAAAACATTTCTAATCAGACTTTGTACAAAAAATGTACATAACAGTGGAAAGGGGCCCTTAATGTATATGTCCCCATTGAATCTAAACTCAGATGTGTGCAAGTCGCGTTGTTTGATGGTGTGAGCTGATGTAATGTAAGTGGATTTACAATGAAAGTAAACAGAGTTACAAATTTAAAACCTGTAAAATGTGCTTTGAGTAGTGTACAGGGTTACTCACAGGATTGCCGTTTTGTCCTCGATCTCCTCGTGGTCCCTTAGAACCTGGGCTGCCCTGCAAAAGCAACGAGCCACAGGCACAGTGAGTACAACAGGAGTAAAAATGATATTAAAAAATCCCCAAAACCGCCGAATCCTCACAGGGGTTCAGTGAGGTTACCAAGTGCACAACCTCCAGACGTTTTCACTGTTTTTCTTTTTTTTTTCTCAAAAAGGCATTTATCTCTTCTCCACTTCCTCTTGAGCCCACACTTCAGTACATGCAGAGGGTCCGAACCTCTTCTCCTCTTTCCAAAGGAAAACAAAATACCACCACTGATGCGATGGACATCCTCAGCCTCACTAGAGCAGCCTGTCGTAGCTGCACAGAGACGTGTGGCTTTCTCATCATCATCAAAAACAGACGAGAGACAGAGGAAGTGAAGACAGAGGACGGGGGACACGGAAGGGTTGACCGTGGGAGGTTTTTTTTTTTTTTTTTACCGAATGTCCAGGAGGCCCCTGAGGGCCGATGCTGTCCTGTGTGCACGTGCAGGAGTGGGGGAGGGACGGACACTTGGCCTCGTCTCTCTGGAAAGGGAAGACACGGGATGAAGTGGTCAGAAAAGAGACAAAAGATGCACACTTCAGATTCCTAAAGATTCATTTCACTTCCGCGCGGCACTCGGAAATCAAGCAGAGAGAGCGCCATTCAGTGAATCCCGGGAAAAACCGCGGCTTTGACCTCGCTCGCATTTTCGGTTCAAGTTCAGACGCCCCGGCTGACGGTCGGGATGGAACAGTAGCCCATGCAAAGTCGGAGTGAGGACGTGAGGACGAGACGCTCAGCCCGACAGCTGCGAACATTGATCACATTTTTGGAAACGAGTCACTGACATAATGAGTTAAACAACACTGCTGTCATTCACGTGATGTATTAACGTCTGATACATAATTATAGACAGATTGCTGGTAATGGGACGAATGTTGCGTGCGTCCGGTGGTAATTACCGGAGTACTGAACCGAAATACGTATGACTTGCGGTCGGCAAATGGAGCACTTGTTTTGCTGTAATTGCCGGGTCATACGGCTAACAGTCCGTTTGGCAACAACCAGTCCGGGTACAAGGTTCCATTCACCGACGCACTCTCTCCCCGAACCTGCATTCTAGTTATCAGTCTTGTTTTTAGCCCAATTGATACAAAACTCTTTTATTTCTTCTAAGGACCAATATTGTCATTGATTCGTTAAAAACACTGTTAGTCGTACATCAAAAAACCAACATTCCCCGGTAGTGCGCCTACAGATGGGCCCTTTAGGTGATTCTAAAAAGGACATTCGTGCTTACTGTGGAGGGCAGGTCGCAGCATTTGTCTCGGCTGATCCAGCTCAAGCTGCAGACAATATCGAACATCTGGAGCTGGAACTACACAGACAGAAGAAGAAGGGGGGGAAAACATCGAGGGGTGTTACAAATGGCTCCCATTCCCGATGAAAATGCACACTGTTGGAAGCAGGACGACGGCGAGTCCCTCGGAGCGGTCAGTGGGAGCAGATGCAATTTAATCGGGCATCTACACACAAGAGGATTTGGATATTTATCCTTTGGAGAGCAAAGCCTTGGTGCGCTTACTGTCGCAGACTGCCTCTTTCCGCCTGCAGGCTTGGCCAGCTTGCCGAGCACTTCGTAGCCGTCCAGCGTGATGTTGTTGGCCTCCTTGATGGGCTTCTCCGCCACCTCCTGGCAGTCCAAGTGGAGCTTGACTTTCTCCGGGGAGACGCTGATGTGGAGCTGCAGGGAGGGAGAGGATGGATGGATGGATGGATGGATGGGGGGAGGGGGGGGGGTACACACACAATTAACAAAAGTGTATTGTCTTGTCAATACTTTGCAGCTGCCAGCCGTGTTGCAACACAATGACTTGGCCCGAGAGAACAACTGGAGCTTTTGAAAAGCCGGGTTTGGCACTCATTCGTATTTGAGGGACATTCTTTAAGGAAATGCAAGCCATAGAGGGCCCAGGAACGACTTCTCCGAAACCGCTTGGACCCACGTTGCCTGCAGCTTCGTTGACGACGCTGATCATGTGCTCCACGTCGAGTCGCCAGATTGAGTGAACTGTTTAAGTCTTCTGCGGAGCCATGTTAATGATAGATTCTGATATTACCCCCGTGGCGGTTACTAAAAAAAAAAAAGGAAATATACAACAGTTGGCTTTGGAGCTGCAGTCGGCGATTGTATAACAACGCAGGATGACAAAGTGCCAGATTTGGAAGTTTCCTGACCAGAGAAGCCCTGCTCCACATCTTGAAGCAATATCGCCATGCGGCGCGCCATCAAACGTCCTACACTTTCCGTGCTTTTTTCCTCGGCGTTTCCAAATGTTTCCCTCCCCCCCTCCTCCCCCCTCCCCCCTGATCCACGGTCAGACAAGCTCTCTTTATGTCAGGAGAAGCAAGCTTCCATTCCTTTCTACAAAACCCCACCGACCACAGACGAAGGCAGCAGTGGCTGGCAACCGATGACAAAATTACAGTCGACTTCCTTGGCAGCAGAACGGAGTGTCTGGTGGACCACAAAGAGAGAGAGAGAGAGAGGGGGGGGGGGTGTCGTTCGTCCCGGGGTCCTGGCACGGACATAACACCATAAACCCACCACGGCTTCCAAAAACATCTTTGAATGATATACCAGGGCAAAAAAAAAGAAAAAAGAAATGAGCATTTATGTATTGCCTCACTGACCAATAAGTAAACACTGTAAAAAATCAAGGTGGTTACTGGAAGAAAAAAAAATAAGGCCGCAGCTTTCTAGGGGCCATTGTTCAACTCGGTCGATAATACGCGCTGTTAAGAAATCCGGTTCTCCGGCAGCAAAGTGTTGACAGATGAACAATTTCCATCGTTCAATTGTTCACACGGGAGGTTTCCCTGCGCCTCGCCGGGTCAACGCGCAGTCAGGAGTCCGTGTGGGAAGACTTCCCAGCTCCCAGCTCCAATACGTTTGATATATTTCCGTCATTATTATCAGGTTAGATTTTATGGTTCTTGGCTCTTTCCTGAGCGATTCCTTCATACGCCTGTGCCTTCATTTCATCCATGCTGTTAATGATGAATGTCATTTAGGTGAATTAGTGAATTTACCTGAATTAGCATTCAAATAAATCGCTATGGAAATTGGCATTAGATTGTTGTTTAATGCTAACAGTGCTGTTGCCGGACAAGAAATCCCCACTTAAGTCAATCATTTCCAATTTATCTTTCATAATGTGAAGCTTTTTTATGTCTGATCTGGCACCTGCAAACAGTCACTGTGGATTTCTTTGGTGAGAAAAGTTAATTTCCTGTATTTCTCGCTCTCAGTTTTCAGGAAGTCTTCTTCTCTTTGTGTCTCCGTGTCCAAAAAAGAAAGTCGTCACAAATGAAGAGCACAATGACTGCAGTCAGTGGATCATTTTGGCAAAAATAAATGAATTAGCGTGCGCGTATTTTGGCCCGACCTTTGCAAGAAAAAAAAAAAAAAAGCGCCTGAAAGGAACGTTTGATAAACTGGAACTCGAGACTTGAAGAACAATACGTTTTTTTTTGTGTGCTTTTTAGCCCTCCAGTGCACTGTTCAGTGACCACACCGACCTCCTGGCTGGTCACAGCGTGGCCTTCGGTGAAGGAGGAACCTTCTGTGGGCTCCCACCCTTTTGAGTGTGGGAGGGGATTCCCCAATGGACCAGTGAGTGGCTTGCATCTGCTTTAGTCATCTGTGAGAGCTTTCCCACATGGTCTATAAGCAATAGACCATGACCTCTCCAGCCTGGGTTTTATTTTTTTTATTAACCGGGCTTGATAACAAAAGCCGTCGAGCTGTCTTTTAAGATAAGAATAGTTTGGTAATAGATTAAGCGATGGAAAGAAAGTGTGAATGTGAGAAAAATGCAAGAAAACGGTTCTATTCTCTAAAATGTAAAAACAAGACATTCGATCTAGATTTCTTTCCACTTTCTTTCAAAAATCAATGAAAAGAGGATAGAATCTGCAGATGCATCAACGGCGAGAAGCGTCCTTCGTTACTCCACTCAGCCCGAAGCACACACTTTATTACAGAGGTCACTCTGCAACATCCACGGATAATCGTTGGCAAACCACTGGCAACGTGTAAAGACAAACCACCACAGCTGTCGGCAGCGGCACCCACTCAGCAGACCAGCGCATTGGGCAGCTGGGTTAGACCGCTGCAGACCCGCCAGCTCACGGACCAACAACTACAGCACCGCAAAGCAGCCACCCAGTGTACATTCAGACTGCAGTCTCTGCCGCGGCCGCAGAACACACACACACACACACACACACACACACACACACACACAGGCTGCTGTCCAACGAAACCATCAGTGATGTCATTTACATCACAGTCCTGAGTCCGACCCAACATTTTCCAGGGTTCCTATTCATTCATGGAGTTACCCTGCAATTAGGCGTCAAGCGGTCGAAGCTGAACGCTCTGATCCGCGGGGCCAACGCGCCGCTCCCATCGGACCTCCCGCCCGAAACGCTGTACTTTGTAATATCAGCAAGCGGGTTAGCTTTGATGTCGCATAAGGCCACGGGGCATCAAACAGGGTCATTCGTTTTGATTACATTAGAAGGAGGAGTGGTGGAGGAGAGGGGGGGGGGGGGGGGGGGGCTTGAAACAGTCAATACATTGAAAACAGCCGTTTTCCTTCCAGTGATGAATCTAGCATCCAAAGGCATTCTGGGTTGATGATGGAGAGATACAGTGTCCCCCATTGTGCTCCCTACACCCTTCTGTGCTGGAACACAACGGAGGATGTTTTATGTTCGGACTCCGAGGCATCTGATGTCTCTTTTTACCTCTCGCTGCGTGTTGCACACACGTATTGTTTATCGCAGCTATAAACTTGGCACGTGAGCCCTGATTTAGTGGTTAAACCACTGAGAAACAGAGTTTGTCCAACAATAACACCATTTATGGATGATTATTTCAAGATAGTTTGAACAGTAGTTGATTTTAATGAATACTCAAATTACCGGTCTCCACTGGGAGTTCAATCTTAATTTCTTCCTTAAAGGGCTGACGGCACGGATCGGTTTCTGAGACGGTTCAAAACATCTGGATTCAACCTTTTAATCCATTGTTTACAATCCTGACAGAACTATTATTGAGTGTCCTTTGGTACCAAAAACTATAAGGGCTCCAGCAAAGAGTTTAAAGGGGCATTCCACCAATTGTACACATAAAGTTCAGCTCTCGTCATGGGTAATACTACTGAAATCCCTTCTTTAATGTGTGCTGTGGTTCTTTTGCAGTTTTGCATGTTTCGACGAAAGACGTTGCATCATGGGAAAATTGAGATCCCGTTCTTTTGCAGAACAAGGGAAAGCAAATTCAGGATGTCTTGGACTCAGTTGCATCGATTCTCTGTGTACTAAACGCAGGGAGAACTTCTTTTAAAGAGGTACCGCAAAGCCCACCGTTTATGAACCCAGTACAAACAGAACCCAAAATTAAACTCAATCCAATCCGACTGGAGCCGACCCGTTTCTAAATCACGAGACAACTAACGGGAGAGTTTCCCGTCTCTATGTGGTCAGACCCCTTAAACGAAGCATGAAGTCACACAGGATTTAAAAGCCAATATGCGAGAGGAAAAAAAAATGACCGAGTTCTGAATGTAAAAGGATCTGAAAACGACAATCAGCCCACAGGTGACCACGAAATGCTCTCTCTTAACTATTCAAACCAAACGTCAACAGAAGCATCACTGTGTTTAAGAGCCGCGCGCTGGGTTTACCTTGTGGAAGCTCCCGTGGAAAACCCGCTTCACTTGCTGCTCGTTGAACGTGGCTCTCTGGATCTCTCCTCGGGCGTCCTTGTTGTAGAACGTGATCGCTTTGCTGGAGGCTGGAGAGAAAGGAGCCTTTGATTTAAGCGGCCCGACAGCGCGTTAGGATGCGTTGGCACGCAGGGCTAAAGCCGGGCTCTATGGAGAACACATGGCTGTAGAGAGGGAAGGCTGGGAGGGATTGGGCCCATGGTTCTTATTATCTACACGCATTCACCACGTGTGTAACCGTGCATTTGTGAAAGATGCGTATTCACAAATGGCGGGCTTTCTATTAGAGAATTTGAAAAAAAGCTGGGGGACAATCCAAAAGGGGAATGTTATTCAGAACATGCCTCAACTGTCTCATTATTACATCTGACAAACTATAGCGGCGGGTCAACAGGTCAAGTTGTTATTTAAAAGCCCACAGCTGTCTCTATTTTGGGTCAGGTACCAAAATAGAGACAGCTGGGGGCCACGGCAGGATGAAAGACTCACGGTTGACGGTGATCCCGACCTCGGGGTTGTTGTTTTTGTCTGAGATCTGCCAGATATCGAAAGGTTCAGAGGTCGTGTCGGGCAGCAGGCGGAAGAGCAGGATGATGGTGTAGGCCGGGGGGAGACCCTCCGGATGGATTTCCCTGTAAACGTAAAGAGTGACATACGTCGATGACGAGTCATGAGTCAGGACCGCGCCATTGCCACACAAACGATTCGAGGCCATTCGGACCCCCCCCCCCCCCCCCCCCCTTGCAGTGATGCGGCATCCGGTCCGTGGCATCGGCCCGAGAAACCCTTGAGTGATTCGCCAAAATTGCCCACATGCTGAAAACGTTCCGTGTTCCCTCTCGTCGTCTGAAGTCTGAAGCGTTTCCATTTGTGCACGTGATGGCATGTGGCCGCTTCCAGGCACCAAGTGCTCATCATTATAAACACAGGTCGGATGCTCCGCAAAATGCAAAACATCCCTCAAATGAGACCCGGGAGACGCGGAGCTTATTTGTTTGCTCCCTCGAAAACACAACAGGCGGGAGGAGGGCTGGTGCAGGAACTATTCGGCTCTTCCACAGGCTGCAACAACAAATAGGGCTGTGGGCTCATAGCCGAGGGGCACCGGGGGGGGGGGGCTACAGACTACAGAAGCCCCATTATGAATGATGGACTGCGTGCACACGGGAGATAAGGCCAGCAGAGGCTTGGGATGTGGACACAGTTAGACTCATACGGCCTCCGTTTGACGCACACACACACACACACACACAGACACACCCCCATCAGTGTCAGCGCTTACTTCGTGGGCTGGTTTAGGAAGGAGTCCTTGTGCAGCCTGTAGGCGATGTAGCTGTTGAAGGAGCCCGCCTCCATGGACACACCGTTGATGTCGGCGAAGGTCCGGTCGGTGACGTTGAAAGCCTCCAGCATCCTGAAGCCTGGCGTGGGGTGTGAGAGAAGAGGGAGGCACGTAGGGAAGGATGGGAGATGGAAAGAGGGAAAACCTCAATTGTTTGCGTAGCACAACAGCAGCTTCCCCCAATGCAAACACGCTCCGGAGGTATTAGCGAATGTGTAAGGTGCGTGGCGAGGCTCTTTGCTCACCCGGTGTTGTGAACCCATTGATGTAGATCAGGGGGCAAGCTGGAACAGGACAGAAAAGTTGTAAAAGGCTTTGAAAAACAGATTAAGGGTTAGAGAAAGTGATTCATGTCAGTTTGTGCACTTCCTGGCAGGAAATCCACTGAAATGCGGGGAAACCGGTGAGCTTCCTGTTACCTCTGCATGTGCATTGATCAACCCACGATAAAAGCTTTAGAGAAAAAGTCCTCAGCCCAAAGAAATGTTTTTGAATGTTTTTTTGTTTTTTTTTGTGATGCAATAATGTCGGCCTTACTGGACGTGGCGGTTTCACAGATGAAGGTGATCAGGTTGTCCTGGATCTTGGCGAAAGTGTCATAGCTGTCCACCACAAACACGTGTCTCTCGCTGGGCTTGCTGCCGATGATTCTCAACTCCGACATGTCCACATCGGCGACTCCCACCACAAACACGCTGTAGCCTGCAGAACGCACCCGGACACGCACACACACACACACACACACACACACAAAAACAAAGACTGCTGTCAAACCTCCAGCAGCCACACACAGTGTTGATCTTTTCAAGAGCTTATTAAATTAACAACTGGGGCTCTGGTGGATGGAAATAAAGAAAAACAGCTCTTCTAAATACAATAGGGACACAGACAAAAAACAAAGTGCATGGCAATGATTAATAATTCTACACATACCGGAATGTTGCAGTTTCTCTGCGCTCTTCTTGACCTCATCCTGGGAGCGTCCATCCGTGACCACCACCAGCACCTTCGGGACGTTCCTCCTCATGCCGCTGTCCGAGGTGAACACCTTCTCATAGACGTGCTTCAGAGCGATACCTGGATGGAGGAGGAGGAGGAGGACCACAACGAACCAGAGAGGGTTCAGAGAGCACCAAATAGGGAACACTAAGTTAAATATAACACTTACTCATGTGAGGGAGTCAATGGTTATCGATTCTCTTCTTTACAACAATACGTTCCATTTAGACCCCGGTGTTCTTTCAGAGGTGTACCTGTCTTGGTGTTGCCTCCTCTGTAGCGCACATTCTGCAAAGCTGAGATCACTACGCCCTTGTCCTGATAGGTGTTCAGCTTGAACTCCGTCTTGGCGTCGTCGCTGTACTGCACGAATGAAACCTGTTCAAAGAGGACAAAAATTATAAGAGAGAGCGATGAATGGTTGATGCACAAATACAATACGGACCATACAGAAACATACGTTTCAAAACATTGCATTGGGTGGGTTTCATTTACAAAAACGTGCGGATGAAAACTCATCAAAGACACATTAGAGAGGTTCGACGCCGACCTGCATGCCGCGAGGGCTGATGACATCAAATGCTCCAGTCATGCTCTTGACAAACTGGAGGACCTTCAGGAAGCTCTCGTCTCCAATGCTCCAGGAACCATCAATGAGGAAGACCACATCTGCTTTGGCGCCTTTGCACACTGTGGATGCAGGTTCAATGACATCGATGTGAAATGTCAGCAAAGCCACCAGAGTTACTGTTGGCTTTGCTGACGCCAGAGCTCTCCTCACCATCTAGTGCAGGGGGCACTGTTGCCGGGGGAGGGGGCGGGGGCGGCTCCGTCGGCACCTCGGTGGGTTTGATCACTGCGAGGGCGAAACAAAGCAACAACAAAAAAAAAACATTTAGGGTGACGCACCATGACGTGGCAGAATAAAAATCCAAGCTCCAGCTGGTTTGACTGGTGAAGCTGAACTGTCCTCATCGGGGACGAACCAGCACAGGGGGCGTTATCTTACATGTCCTCTCCTTCACTTTGACTCCGGGTCCCTCCAGGTTGGGGGTTTGGGTGAACACTGTGGCTTCGTACAGCGAGTCGGGGGTCAAGCCGTCGAAGCAGTAGTTGCTCTCCGAGCCCCTGACGGTGATCTCCTTAGCTCCTCGCTTGGACGCTGGGGGAGAGGGAAGCCGAGAGGGGAATCCAGGTTGGGCAGATTGAAACACGTTTAAAGCTGCCACCAGCGAGGCGCCTCCACAGTCGGGCATTAACTGAGCCACTTACGATCGATGGGGTTGACTTTGAGCCTGTAGGAGGTGGCGGCTCTGTGAGGGCTCCATCGGATGCAGAAGGTATCATAGCCAACGTTGTAAGTGCTCAGGCCTGTCACGTTCAGGTACACTAAAGGAAAGCACTCTTGTTATTACTTGCGGGGGAAATGGAGTGGCGGCCAAAACTAGAATCAACTTCATTTTGTGCAGATAACACTCACATGTGGTGCCTGTGCCAATGAGAGGCGCACTGAGGCCTGCTTCGTACTGCGCCAGCACCTTCAGGTCATAGGTGGTCCCAGGTTTCAGGTTGTGCAGCTGGTGGGAGGTCACGTCTCCAGCAAACACCTCCAAGGACTCATCAGAGCCTGCGAGTAGACATTAAGGGCCCCCTTATGCGTTAGTATCAAAAGGAAAGTCCCACGAATTGTATAAAAGTTCCTTTGAGGTGTAATATCAAAGAGCATCAAAAGCAATAACGACATGTTCCCACCTTCAGCCTGGTAGATGATCTTGTATCCGGTGACCCTGGAGGGGGCGGGGTCCCAGGACACCCTGAAGCGGGTGTACCACTCATCAGAAACAAGAAGGTTCCTGGGGCCGAGCATCCCCACTGGCGGAAAAACGAGACACAGTCAACACGGCTTTCCCGTCCATCGCTGTGGTTTGTAGTTCTACGTCGTTATTGCCCATTTTGCCACTTTAGATACGGGCGAAATATCTCAATCCGTATCCAAAACAACGGAGACCGATCTAATCCCATTCTCCACTGTCTGTGCGGCGTCTTGCTCGTACCCGTGCGTCCGTCCCCTTCCAGCTGTCCTCCGGCTCCGTCGGCATAGATGGCCGTCACTCTGATGTCATAAGGAGTGTCTGCATCCAGGTTCTTCAGGACCACGTTGTTTCTGTTTCCCGGTACCACGGTCTGTGAGACATTAGCCATGTCACAAAAAAAAGAACGAGATGAGAACATTGCATTCATGTCTGAGGTTCGTCACTGAGCGCTGTGGGTGAATGCTCAGTGATTGCCACATCCTTACGTATTCCTCGATGGGGTCTCCAGTGGTCTGGGCGTAGGTGATGCGGTATTGCGTGACGGGACCGTCGGCATGTTCCCAGCTCACAGACAGGGTGCTCGTGGTGGGGTCATACACGCGCAGGTTCCTCGGACCACTGCGGGGCACTGAGCATGGAAACGTGCGAAAAGCGAGGTGCGATCGTTGAAGGAACTACACCGGATGGTTGGAGGGTGGACCTATGAACACGGAGGCAAAAAGGTTCTCACGTGTCTTTCCGGCGTCGCTGATAGCGGGTCCTTCTCCGTCGCTGTACAGTGCGACCACTCCCACGTTGTAGCCGGTGTTCGGGAGCAGCTGCTCCAGAAAGGCCTCGGTTGTGCTCCCTGGTATCAAAACCTGCGGAGAGATATTTGCGCATGAGACGCAACCCGAAGAATCTCAGTACTTTTTAGATTTTCTGGTAAGCTGGCACCTTAGCTGCTTTGACCCAGTTTGACCCGTAACAACAGCTTTGTTGCATACGGCTACCTTCTGTTAGGTAACTTGAGTTAATTGGAAGGCTTGAGTTAACCTCTCTGATCAGGTCTGGCATTGCTGATGCTGGTAAAAACATCCTGAAAATCTCCAGCTAATAACAAATTTGATGGTGCCAGCTTTCAAAGGGCACATTGCAGATCATAGCTGCAGCTGCAGAAAAGGTTCTGGGCTGGCCATAAATGTGGACCTCTCCATCAATAAACTGGAAATTGCCTGACTCTTTAAATACTGTGTTTTTTTTTTAACTCCCAGTGGATAAACTGTTCTTAATGGTGCAATAACATTGGCAGATGCTGGAAGGAGCTAATGATACCATGTCAAAGTAAAGTTCTTTAAGCAACCCAGAAGTCCTGAAGATGTGGTCACACTGGTGCCAGATGATGGAAATTGTAGAACGGGGATTTCAATTTTAAAAAAGGCAGTACGGGCAAACCTGCATGCACGCAAACACGCTAACACGGACCATTTGGTGACAAGACTAATGGGTCCATTAAGCTGGTAATAACATTCTGCACCAATTTGTATACACATGTGCTATATTACACTCACCGACTCAGAGGGCCTGGCGCCACTGAGCGGCGAATAGACCACGCGGTACTGCAGCACCGGACCCGTGGCCGCCTCCCAGCGAACGTTCAGAGTGTTGGTGGTGGGGTTGAAAACCTGGATGTTCCTGACGGGGCTTCGCACCACTGCAGGCCCCGGGGGAATGTCGGGTGATGAGACGGAGACACGGAGAGCAACAAAAAAAAAAGGGGGGTTAGGATGAGGATCGGGGGCAAAAGGTCAAGCCCATACACGGCACAAAGTGGGAAGAAGATTGAGTGAGAGGAACGTTTAGACTGGGGGTCAAAGGCCGGCAACTTGAGTGGTTTGTAAAGATCGGGGAGAAGATGAGACGAGGCAGAGGAGGGATGAACAGAGATTGTTTGAAGAATGTTTCTGTTTGAATTCATGGTTTAGCGTTGTGACGTTTGACCCCGCGTTGTTTCATGGGGGTTATTTACAAGTTTTAAATGATACCTCTGAGAGTCTCACAACCAGTGGAACTCTCATTCAGTCTCATTTAACACAACGTGGTCTAGACTAGTTGTGTGGACCCACGGAACAGTGCAACATTCACATGAGAGCGCGTCAATGAATTTGCAACAACACCGTGGCCCAGTTTAAGACGTTATTTAACAATACTGCAATCAACAGGATGCTTCCTGTCGGGGGCCCCGCAGGTTAATGAATAGGATATAAAACGGTGTATGTGCAGCCCTTGTGTGAAGCTTGCCTCTAAAGGAAAAAACAAAGCAGATGTTTGGAAGCTTTGTGCTGCCCCCCCAATATAACCCCAAAAATGCACGGGAAAAACGCAGCGGGCAAAACGCGGGCAGGGAACATCCGTACTTACACAAAGTTACACAAACCCGAGCTTGTAACCCGAATTTTAAAAGGCACAATCAAGAGTCAGCTGCTTGCAAAGTCGACTCAAATAATGAGGGCTGATCCATCCTTAGAGGGTGGAATAAATTGAGGCACTGCAGTTTGAGTGCAGATGAGGACATGTTCCACAGATGCGACGGAGCTACAAGGTTAGTGGTAAAAGGCTTTGTAGCGGCATCATCCGTCACACTTTACGTAACGCATAAGAGCTCAGTTAACATTTCGAGGAAAAAGCCACAGAACATGAAGGTCCATGGTTCCAGAAGGGAAAATGGTGGGGGGGGTGGGGGGGGAACAGTAGCAGCCATGGAGCATGACCTTAGCCAAGTAAGTTGAGAGCCATAAAACACATCTCCATTCATTTCTAGCCCCTCCCCTTCATTTTCTTTTTTCCTAAACCGGAGCCAATTAGTCGATACACCCCTCCCCCCCTCCCCCCCCCATGTTCCCTATACCCAACATTATCCTGACCACCAGCTTACCCCCAAACCTATAAATGCACAATATCAGAGCAAAGACAGATGAGACATCATTACCGTCCTGCCAACCCGGAGGAATTCCTTCCTACGCAATCACCGCGCAAAGCGCTGACTCACTACCAGCACCCATTGGTGGTTGGAAATTGTGGCCAAAAAATTAAAAAAATAAAAAATCTGCTCGTCAATGAAATTCGGCCTGGAAACCGTCTTCCCGAGGAGGCCGTGTGTGTGTGTGTGTGTGTGTGTGTGCGGTGCTTACGGGTTTTGCCGCTCTCGGACAGGCGCTGTCCGTCTCCGGCAGAGTAGACGGGAACCACAGTCGCAGTGTAGACGGTATCGGACTGCAGGTTCTTCAGCACGGTTTTGAAGGTGCTGCCAGATACCTGGACCTGGACACAAGTTTACCGAGACGTTGGACTAAGGAAGCGCTTTGGCCCCCGCGTTTTGTGAATTGTGGAGCAGCCTCCCCCCCCCCCGCAACAACTCACCATCTGTTCCTGTCCTCCGGCGGCGGGGACGTAGAAGACTTTGTACTGACGCACGTTGCCCTCCGCGGCCTCCCACAGCACGTTCAGGGTGGTGGTGGTGGGGTCTGTGACCCGCAGGTTCCTAACACCGCCCAAGGGCCCTAAGGTGTGATGCATTGGAAAGGGTCAGACCCAAACAGCGCTGGGTACGTTCATCGCATCGTGAGGGGGGGGGGGGGGGTGTCAGAACTCACTGGTCTTTCCAGGGCCCTTCAGCTCCGGGCTGATTCCTTTGGCGTAGACCGCCACCACGGAGATGGAGTACTCAGTGTCAGGGGTCAGCTTAGGAAGCAGGACGGTAGTTTTCTTGCCTCCAACTTGGGTCTAGCAGGGATACGTTTCCATTTAAGGTCATGGCTTTAACATGTATGTTGTATGTTATCACAGATGCAGTCAAAGGTTTGGTTTCATCCTACACGTGGTTGTGATTAATCAAACTACTCAATCGAGAGTTTACTGGTTAAGTTGTTTACCAAAAAAAGCCAGATGCATTGTTTACGATTTATACATCAGTCTCACCGTCGCTTTCAAAAAATCTTTTAGCCATTCCAGTATCCACCGAGGGAAAAGCTCTATCAGATGGGATCAAGAGTCGAGCGGCTTTGTGGGTGCATCAAAGTGATGTCAATAACCTGGTGTGTGATAATGTGACCGCCGGTGCTTTGAAATTCTTCCTTAATCCTCTGTGGGTTCCTTTAATCGCTGTGCAGTCTTTTATGAGCAAATTAAAACAAACACAGAAGGGAGGAAGTTCTATAATTTAGCACAACAGTAGTCTTCTAAATGTGTTTTGGACTTTTCAGGAGAAAAACAAGACCAAATAAATGCTCTCTTTTAAATGTTGACATGTTGTGCTAACCCTTTTTGCAGCTTTCCATCACTCTTTCAGTGTGATTTTACCGAAGCAATTATCCCAAAATGAATCAAGTACCAAAGAGGAGAACCTTTCACATTGTGTTCAAAGGGAAAGTTATGGTCAGCTGTGACACCAGCCGAGCCAAAGGCACATTTTGCAAAAGAATTCTGAAAATCTGCTTAGACCTTCAGTCGCCGTCTCCAGAATGACAAACGCTGTCTGTCATCTGGAACTTATTTTGAAGAGAGGAGAGAACGGCGGGACGGCATTTGCAAGATTTGTGATGAAAGCAACTTAGTGCGGCACTATTTGACACACATGGCACAGTACTCTCTCATTACACAAACATACACTGAACAAGAACATTCCATTTTCCGTGTACACACACACACACATACACACACACACACACACAAACTGTGACCTTTCGATGACATTGTTTCTCTCTTAAATAACGCCTCACAAAGTATTACTGCACACTGGTGAGGATGAAATATACTCAACAAAGTCTGGGGGAAAAAAAAACTACCGTTGATTTAGGGGTTTGTTTTGGAGCTGATCTGTCTGCAGTCTAAACACACACTTTCGCGTGCTTGCTTGCTTTCAAGTCTGGCTTTTTGGAAAGCGACGAGAAGTGTCTGACGGCAAATTAAAACCAAATATGCGACCCGTCATCCAAAAAACTGTGTCTGGAAATATTGATAAAAACCCATGAAGGGTTTTGTCCACATTGATGCTGCCACGTCCAGACAACCGCTGAAGAGATTTATATCAGGGCAAACTAAAGGCAGAGCTAAACCAGTGGCAGCACCTGTGTTTCCTGGAGGCCGAATGACCACTGGAGGAAGAAACCGATCCGGTGATCGAGTGAAAGCTCGAGGGGCCGTGAGCGTAAGTAATAATTGATGGAAATCCGGTGAATTTGGCAAGAAGATTAAGGAGTAAGTATAAACTCTTAATTTTCCAGCAAAGCTGCTACTTCTTATATTCCAATAAACTACCGGGTAACTTCTCTACTTGACACATTTCCACTAAAAGCAGCTTGCAAATGAAAAAAGTCTCCTCTACTGCTAAGTTTCAGAAGACACAACAACCACACAAAGCCGCGTGCTGGTCCGCCGGGCGACTCACAGTCTGACTCCTGCCTCCGGCTGTGGGGACGTAAGTGATCCTGTAGTTCTGCACCCGCCCCGGAGCCGGATTCCACCTGGCGTTCAGAGTGGTGGTGGTTTCGTTGAACACAACCAGGTTTGTGGCAGGTCCGTTGGGCACTGGAAAGCGTTTCACAAGTACAACGGCGTCAGTGTCGATGCGTCACGTTGGTGCGAGCGGCTTTCTTTTCCACTGCATACGTTAAAAATATATTCTTTAAAAAGACACAGTCCTTGATATTTTGGTTCGGATCGTGGTTAAAATGTCTACCTCACGGTAGAAGAAAAGCCGGTTTATCGCTGTTTTTTATCAAGGATTGCAACTTTAAAAAAGCAAAGACAATCGGTTTTGTCTTTCCTGAGGCAGGGATGGATTCTTGTGAACAGCAATGAATGGATGGAAGGATGATGATGGATGGGCTGATAGATGCATGGATGAATGGGATGGAGAAATGGATTGAATGAATTGATGATGAACGATGCAATGCGCTTCGAAAACAAGGATTCAAATCCCCGTTGGGGCGGGGGCATGCATATTTGGAAAACCCCTCTCCAGCCATGTCATTTGTCATTTTCACTGGGTAAGAAGAGATTCAGAAACAGCCACGGGGTGAATGGTGCGGACAACGAGATGAACACAGACGAGGACACACAAACGAACGCGTCGGGTGCATCGCTGGTTGGGTTCAGGGCCCCCTGCTTGATGATGATGATGATGATGATGATGATGATGATGATGATGACGGTCGTTGAATGAACAAAAATGCTGATGACTGCTTTGAATATAAAACATGCTTCCACAACTTGAATGAAAAAAAAAAAAAAAAAACATCCTCTCGCTTTACCATGAGTATACTTACGTTTTGGACCACCACTTGGGGACCTTAGAGGCACTAGAGGCAGAAATAGAAAGGTATAATGGGCATAGCCTTTGCTAAGAATTTGGCTAATTTAAAAATGTTAGTAATTGGGCTGTCCTTCGTTTAAAGTTCAGACGGAGATTCTGTCAAACAACTGAAGCAAAGTCCTTTAACCCTGGGGAGGGGGGGGAGGGTTTCGGTCGCCATTGCAGAGTGTGAACCTTACATGTCCTCTCGTTGCCCAGCAGGTCCTCGCTCTCCGACTCGTCCGGGTAGATGGCGGTGACGGACACGTCGTAGGGCGTGTCAGGGTCCAAATTCTCCAGGACGTAGGATATCTCATCGTTGTTCAGAATTAACTGAACGAGCAAAACAAGACCACAACTTTTAGACAAAAGAAACCAAACATGAGCAACACAAGATCCACGCTGGGGTGCTTATAATTGGACTGTTGAGAAACATCTGGGTCCCCGAAGCACTTTCATCAAGAAATACCTGCATAAATTATTCGAAAAATCTTTAAAAACTGTATTTTTCTTACGGATTCGCCGGGAGAATCTCCCCTCTTGACCCAGCCGAGCCGGTACATGGCCACGTCAGGGGCTCCGTGCTCCCAGGTGGCTCTGAAGCTGGTCTCTGTGACCTCCGTGAGCCGCAGGTTCTTCGGTGCGGGAACCACATCTGCAGAATAGAAGGAGAGGAGTTAAGAGTGATGGGATGGTGCCCATTCTCCTCAATGTCATATTAATGATGAGGTGTCTCTTACCAGTGATTGCCTCTCCCAACATTGGTTGACCGGGTCCCTCGTCGTAGATCGGAGTGACAGCCAGAGAGTACTCTGTCTGGGAGATCAGGCTGTCCAACTGTCTGGTCGTCACACTTCCGTCCACTTCCAGCTGTGGAACAATCAAGTAAGCGTATTAAATATCATTGCAAATGTTGAGGCTTGAAAGGGCAAACAGCTTAAGTTGCTTTTTTTTCTCAAGCAAGACTTGAAAAACTTGAATTCCGTTCACAGCACGAGTTTCCAGGAACGCGGTAAAACAGCTGCAAAGCACTCCTTAGAAGTAGTAGAGTAGAGGGAAATTTGTGGATATTAAACTGGTCGTTTCCAGAGAACAAACGAAAAAGAAAAAAAACACAAAACAAACAAACAAACAAAAATAGCGGCTAAGAAAACCACCTGAAATACTTTTAGGAAACACCATGCTGATTTTACTGCTGTTTGTCCCATTAGGGGAATGGGAATAAACAGCAGGAGTTGCTGTTCTTTTGCTGTTTAAAGCCCAAACAGACACAGTATTTGTCTCTGTGAACCATTAAACCTTTTGTAAAATGATGCACCTGGAGGGAATACGTCCCGCGGCCTGCCTTCCATCACCTAATCCATCACGACAAACATGACATTGTGCTACTTTCCGGGCACTAGGCTGCTTTTCCCCGCATTGCATCTTCCTCCCATGAGTCACACGGGTGTTTCCATCAGTAGCGGTTTGGGGGGGGTCACCTCCACCTGATTTATGGCTAAAGAAGTAGCGAAAACGCTGAGCACCGAGTTTTCTGCTGAAACCCGAGTACTCCTAACAGGGGATATGCGTCCGTGGAGAAGCTGTCCAATCCACCCTTCAGCCCCCACAGAACCATTTTCTGATGGTCTCATAGTGTTTTCATTGGAATCGAAAACCTTCCCTCGTGTCCACGCAACCAGCTGCACTCTCCATTACGTGCTCTCAGCCAATACGTGAAGGATTCAGTGTAACATATATGTATATATATATATCAGTTTATATATAAATCAATATATGAACCTAATGGCGGAAGCAGGCAACATGCAGCGGAAGGGAAACATCAGAAAGAGCTAAAGAGGATTGGAACCAGACTCACTTCTTTTGCGTCTCCTTCCTCGGGCTTGTAGGTGATGAGGTACTTGCGAACAAGACCAGGAGCGGCGTCCCAGATAAGCCTCAACGTGCTGTGGGTGACGTCGCGAACATTCAGCTTGCCGGCAGGTGGCAGAGGCCCTGAAGTTGGGGTGGGGGGGGGGGGCAAAGGTCATCGGATTAAAGTCGAGCATTCACAAAGAAAAGGATGAGACCAAAGCGGCGGATGTGCTGCGTTGAGGGACTACGTACGTGTGACTCCCTGGTTGGTCAGCGGCTCACTGGCTAACTCGCCGTGCAGGGCAAAGAGCGAGAGCGTGTAGGCCGTGTCGGGGAGCAGCTTCGCCAGCTGGACTTCGGTCGTATCCCGTCCCACTCTCATCTGCAAACGCGAAACAACAGCGCACGGTCAGAAGGGAGAAAGTGACACGCATTGAGGCATTTGGAAGAGACCGGCGGGAGAATTGCGGGCGTTCGACACCTCGTGAAAAAAAAGATGGTGGTGTTTCGTTTGGCAAAGCTCGTGTTTCCCCCACATCTTTGAGACTAACGTTGGAGGGTGGGGCCACTGGTGGTTCTCGTCAAATGCAACGGCTGACATCTGTATTCTGTCGAGAGCTGCTTGCGTTCTTCGTGTTTGGGTGCATTGTCCTGCGTGTGAATGTTATTCCCCTGTCGTATATCCCTCCGCCCCCGCCCCCGGCCTCGTGATGCGTTCGCCCCCCAAAGGACAACCTCTCACCTCCTGCTCCGCGGTGGTGGCGTTGATGGCGCTGTACAGCAGCATGTACCCGGTGGCGCCGGCTGCCTGCTCCCATCTCACCCGCATGGTGGTGGTCTGCTCGTCGAAAATGTACATGCGTCTAACAGCACTCAGGGGAACTAGAGAAACAGGCAAGGGGGGGTCAAAGGAAACCATTATTGGCACAGTGGAAGCGGGCGGGTGGAATTTAAACTGCCCCCCCCCTCTCTCCCCCCGCTTATCAGGGATTCCTTAATTGGCGGATTGTCAGATTTACGACCAGCGATGAAAAAGACCAGTCCAATGATTCTTATATGTTTAGTTTAAACAGTTTACATTCGCACAAACAGCTTTTGCCTTGTAAGGATTTTTTTTTTTTTTAAGTGTTTTTTTCACGTGAGTCGAGAAGCCAGGAATAGAAAAAGACATACGCGTGGTCTCAGTTCCCTCGAGGGGCTCGCTGCTCTCCTCTCCCACCACTGAGTAGACGTTGATCACGTACTGTGTCAGTGGGTCGAGTCTCTGGAGAACCACCGTGGTCTGAGTGCCATCCACGAACACCTGATACACACAGAAGAGTTCAATTGCAGCTACAGGATAGAGATCTGTTGCTGTCACTGTCGTCTTGTTATATGTCACAGAGCTGTAATATATAATACATCTATGCGTGCTTTCGGACATTTTTATGGATCATTACTCATGCGCAAAGTCTGGAGACAATTCAATTCAGAGACATAACAAGCACCCTCTTTCTTTCGACTGCTTAAAGTATTTCCTAATGCTATCCATTTATGAGGAGAAATCCATCCAACAAGTTATTACTGCACTCGTGTCCATAAATAATAAAAACCTCATCATTATGTTCGCTATTTAGCAGCTGGAAAAACATCTTGCAAATTAGATTCAGAAAACAAATTGCTTTTTTCCACGCCATTAGAGCCTATAACTCATGCAATCCGTATTAGCTTCCTAATCCTCTCCTCTGTCTTGTTTCCTTGCCCTGTGTCCTAATGTAATTAGACACCCAAACAGTGCTGTTGCTGCGCATCGTTTCGCATACCTGTTGCTGTTGTCCAGCCGACGTAATGTACTCCACGCGGTACCTGTCCACCGGGCCCTCGGCGGCGGTCCAGCTGGCTCTGAAGGAGTGGTGAGTCACCTCCGATGTCCTCAGATCAGTTGGAGCGTCGGGTGCACCTCCTAACTCAGGTGGAAGCACAACAAGGGCGTGAACTGCTTAATGAGAACCACAGGGGCGACAGAAGCTCGCAAACGCGACAGCGCGTGTTATTGAGGCTACGAACCCATGTCCTCTCCAAGGACAGCTTCTTTTGGCTCTAATAAGGATAACGACGTATCAGATTTGGTTTTTGAAAGCCCTGAAGGTGCCATTCCATGCTGGGCCAGACTTGTAACAGTCTATGGTGCCATACACGGGCATGCATGTCGGGGGGAATGGAGCAGTTGGCTTGGACTATCCGTGCTTGTTATCATTAGCAGAGGCCGTCTGTACTTTCGGTGAACGTTCCTCGGTGATTCCCCTCCTTTGGTCTCGGCCCGGTGGGTTCATAACTCATACACACCTGGTCCCTTGACACTGTTGCAGAGGTTATCGGTGAGGCTGTCGACGATTTCCAGCAGGAAGGAGAAGTCGGCCACGTTGAACATGTGAATACTGTCCGGATCGGTGGCGATGGACCTCAACTCATTCTCATCGGCATTCTTCACACCTAAAGAGCAATGATGAAGATAGTAGTTTTGAGCACTTTGAGAAGTTGCACGCAAACAAACAGGCAAGGTTTGTTTTCACTTACCGACGGCGTAGAGCTCAATGCCCTGATCGCGCAAGTTCTGAGAGTTGAGGATGACGTCGTCCTGGGATTTTCCGTCAGTGATCAACACGCCAATCTTTCTGGCTTTGGGTCGCATCCCGACGTTCTCCTTGAAATTGTTCTGGAGGAGGTAGTTCAAAGCCAGGCCTACAACACCGAGACACACAAAGTTCACTTTCATCCCGATAGTCACGCGATACAACATTTGCCACTGGGCTGATTGGGGGTTACAGATTAAAAACAAATCGATCCAAGTACCAGTCAGGGTGTTTCCTCCTTTGTAAGGCAGGTTGGCCACAGCATCCAGGAGAGATTCCCGGGTTGGATGAGCATCCAGGTGCCATTCGGTCTTCGGGTCTCCACTGTACTGCGCGAGACCTAAGGACACAAGTGTTACACCAATGCAAAGAGAACACTCCTTTGTGTTTCATTGGAAATAAATTGGACTATAACTAGTTGCTAGTTTTGGTTGAACCCACCGATTTGGACCCTTTCCGGACCGATTTCAAAGACCTGCACCATACGGGCGATGAAGGAGCGAATGGTCTTGAAGTTGAGACGTCCAATACTCCAGGAGCCATCGACCAGCAGCACAATGTCAGCTTGTGCGGCGGTCTTACAAGTCACATCTGAGAGGGCAAAACATCAGGGCCTTAATTTCACAAATATGAAGGTCTGATATGATACATATGACAAGATGGTGTTCAACTTGTACACACAGGTAGTGCGTGTGGAATTGTAGTGAAAGAGGTACATAAATAGGTGTGAGGGGTAAAGAAGAGAAGAAGGGGAGAGTTCAGTTTTTGGCATTTAACAGAAATAAAAACGCATCGAAACATTCCCCAAGTTGCAGACAAATGATACATTTACAAGCAAGTAGTAAAACATCCCCTCTTTTCTGGGGATTTTTATCAGACAACTTCAATTTTCCAGGTGTTGTAATGATCATCTTCTTGTCTTGTGGCATGTCGAGGCAGTGTTTCTCTCTGGGTTGTTCCTTTTTGCGTCCACGAGTTAGTCCCAGGGGCAAGTCAGGCCCGCGACATATCAAAGGCCGCCGATGGGAGAGGGCCTTACTGCGCTCCCCCAGAGCAGCGCGGTGATGCGTGATGACAAGGGAGGCATCCCATCCGCTGTACCTAAAAGGAGGGCTGCAGATGTGCTTTGGAGATATGCAGATGTTGCACTAACTGCAACCGTCTGCAACTGAAAACAGGTTATATGTTTGATTTACAGAACCGTTTGCTCACACAGAAAAGCCCCCCCCCCCCTCCCCTGACAGACAACCAGCTGTCAGACATACCCAAGCAAGGGAACACAGAAGAAAAACCATAATCAAAATAACGCCTGGATCTGCCGACTATACTTTGACTAGAAGGAAATGCAAAAAGAATGGGAAGATGATGTAACGCTTTTGGTGGAGTTAATTATCTACTGCGACTAAAATCACTAAATAATACAAAAGCGAAGGAAAGCGAATGTTACTTAGGACTTTTGAAACACCCAATGAACTCCAGAGACCAAATGAGCGCTGGCGTGTTGTCACTTGATGGGAAGCGTTGGATTCTGTATTCTCTGTGGATCCTAATCTGCCTCCTTGTTAGGACCCGGCCTGCCTTTCAGCGGTCAAGCTGACCTTTCAACAGAACATTTCTTCCTGCCTTTCACACTCACTGCTGGCCGTGCTTTGACTCGCGAGGTAGTAAAAAAAAAAAAAAAAAACTCTCATAACTGCAAACAGATTGTACGTGCAGGGCCTGAATCTACACAAATGAAAAGCAGAAGCCTGAAGCGACCAAACGATTCGATTTGACCAAAGGCATTTAAGGAACCTCTTTAGCTTTTACGGGCCGTGGGTTTGGGGCCTATTTTCCTAAGCAGAAGTTTACTATGTGATACAGTCTCCAATGTTTGACTGTTGCTGCCCATAGACATAACATGCTGGAGACGCCGCCTTAAAGGCAATGACGGGAGTAGTGGCAGAACGACTGAACGCCATGTTGTTCTTTAGCATTAAAACATGGTTTATCCGGTGGTTCCTTGACCATTTTCGACAACAGGCTAGTTGCATTGTAGAGTATCAGATAACTTTACCTGATGCCACATAGGGAGGAGGCTCAGGTGCATCGACGAGAGTTGTTTTCTCCTCTCCAGCCAAAGGCATACTCTCCCCCCCTTCAAACATACCAAACACATTCACCGTGTATTTGGTACCAGCTCTGCAGGCCAAAAAAAAAGAGACATATTTCAGATATTTCTTGACATGACATACTGGAGAATATTGTTTCAAAGTTCCTTATGACGTTGAGATTCCACACCTCAGCTCCTCAAGGACCACGGTGTTGTCATAGGGACCAACCAGAAGTTCCCCCAGGTCGATGTCTTTGCCCGAAGGGTGGAAAATGACTTTGTAGCCCTTAACATCGCCAGGAGCATGGTCCCACGTGACACGGAAACTGGTCTTGGCAGGCTCTGAAGTCTGGAGGTTCCTCGGTCCTTTATAAGGAGACACTGGGGAGAGAAGACGATTGCATACGTGAGTAAATGACTCAGGACCACTGAAGGAATAAATACTGCACCGTGAGACGTTTACGATGTTTATGCAGTGAAGCATAAACTCTTCGTAAACCTGGCGAACAAAAAAAAACCACGCACGTGTTGTTCCTTCTCCCTGCCTGGCTTTGCCCTCTCCAGAGCGGTACACCGGTAGGACGGCGATCTCGTAGGTGGTGAGCGGGCTGAGGTTTCTCAGCACAGTGTGCTCGGTGCCGGCGGCCACCTTGGTGGCCAGCTTGCGCCCTCCCGCCGCGGGTTTGTAGGTCACGCGGTAGTTGAGGACATTCCCGGGTGCGGGTTGCCACGTCACCTTCATGCTCTTCTCCGTCTCTTCAGAGACGACGATCGTTCTGCCGGCCGCTGAGACTGCGGGGAACCGAGAGAAAAAAAGAAAGAAAAAAGGAACAATAAGGTTAAAGGCGGGAGAAATTATTAAATGATGATCTGAGAGGAAAATGTGGATTTCGGGCCTCGTTCAGGCGGGATGTGCTAAATGTGCGTGTTTTCCCAGTATACCTTTGGAAATGTAAGCATCATGGCTTTCCTGTCGGTAAGTAAACTAAACAATAACACGCTCGGCGAGCTCAGTCTTTCTTCTGGATATCTGCTCGGTTTCCAAATGCGTGTGGACACAAACCTACCCGAAATTTACGTGATGTTTTTATTTGAAAGGGTGAACACTTAGACGCCTTGTGAAGTTGAGTAAAGCCAGCGCTCGAAGTGCTCACCAGGAAATCGCACCAGAACTCTTTGATTCTGCTGCCTTTACTTCTTTCTTTTTCTTTTCCTTTACTCTAAACATCAGGTCTTATGAGCGATTCATCATCAAATGACGCTCTGGTGGATTTCCAAATGTGGCTTTTTTTTTTTTTTTCTGCGGCACAAGCACAATATGTTGTGTAGCTCACACCCTTTGAAGTTTAGGTTGGAATTTACAGGCCAAGTAAAATAATGTAATTTTAACATTACATTGATAATGAACTGACGCAGTGTAATATGGTAAAGAATAAGTGACAAACCTAACAAACAAAACGAAATGAATACAAATACGTAGCCAGAGATTGCTAATGGCCGCCAATACACATGCCCACATGTGAACAAGGGGAGTACTGGCACATTTCTTTTCCCCTTCAAGCCCCGAGCAAAGCCACGGCTCTCAATTTTCCATCGTGCTCCATTGAGTTTTTTTAAACTTATTTTCAGAGCAGAATGGTCCGAAGCATCAAAACGAGCAGTTTCAGAGCGAGGCACTTTTATTAAAACGAACACAATCCAAGTTTGTCTTGTTTGACTCAAAGAGACCCGTGATTGTAAAGCACAAGAAAAGATGATGATTTTTTTTTTTTTTTTTTCGGGGAGTGTACGGGGAGTTTCACCGCCTGCCAGAATCAATGAACAGTAATGATGGTTGGAAATATTTCTTTCCAAGAGCACATTCCATTTCACCTACTGATGGACCAATTCCCTCCCAACTGGTGCGATTTTCCGCTCAATGTGCTTTTCTCCTCCGAGCCCGAGTGTAGTCTAACGAGAAGGAGGCCGAGGCACCTACGCGCCCCCGAAATCTCCCACGAAACCGCAGTCGCAGGCGTGCTCGGGCATCGCGTCGCCTCCGAAACACGCACGCAAGACTCTCCATACCCGGCGGCTCACGTGACCTCCGGGGGCAGCTTTGAAGTGTTGCCTCTCAACTGGATTGAGTTTGTGGTTTCCCCCCCCCCCCCCCCCCCTCGTGGTCGCAGAGCGTTCTCGACTGCTATGTTAACCTCGGCGAACCCCGACGCAGTGCTACTACCAAAGTGTCGAGAAAGAACCGCCGGAACTCACTATCTGTGGTTTCCTCTCCGACCAACGGCTGACCCTCTCCCCGGGCGTAGCCGGCGAGCACAGACACCTGATAGCGTGTCTCCGGGGTGAGACCCTGGAGGACTGTGGCTGTGGCGTCTCCCGGTATCGTCTTCTCTCCGGCCTCCTCCGTGAACAGGGACTTCCAGGTGACGCGGTACTGGCGGACGTTGCCGGGGGCCGCGGCCCAAGACACGGCGAAACTGGTGTCCGTGACGTCTTTGGTCACCAGGTCTCTGGGGGAGCCGAGCTCTGTGGGGGAAGGAAGAGGAGGCGGGGTTAGAAACGAGAGCGTTTTGCTCAGTGGATACGGAAACGGAAAAGAAGGAGCGCTACGGCTTTACTTGTGTTTACCTTGAAGACTTCACTGAGGTTTTTCTTTGATTTGAGTTGCTCCGATGCACAATAATTGAACTAAGGTGGCAGCGTTGGTGCTTAAAGTACCAAAAGGCTTCAGGGAGCTCCAGGCAAGTATGGGCTTTTCCAGGTGGTGTGGATTTCTACTGCAGGTGTATGAAGGGGGCCCGAGACTCAAAATACACAAAACTAAGAACCCCAGCGATTTACCATTATAAAAGGACTCATTTGTTTCTGCGTTAACCCCTTGGGATCCGTCTGATCATCCTAATTTTCTCCCGTCATTATCAAACAGTCCTGGAAAAATGTCTGCAAAACTAATCATAAATCACAGATCCTCAGCGCCTCCCCCGGCTGCACTTAAAATGTCCCGTTTCGAAACAGAGGACACCCGATCCACTAAAGTGTGTTCGCTACTATTGCAGATGTTCGCCTCCCCTTCACTCACTTTTCTTGACGGACCGACATGAAAGCAGAAATGCACAGAATCAGAGTTTAGGGGATTTTGTGGTGGCCAGCCAATAGAGCAAATAGGAGGGATAACCCAGTTGAGATGGACGAACACTACGGGTTTGGCTGCCTAATAAAAAAGGAGCTTCATCTACCATGAGAAGTCTCCCACACAACCTCCGCGATCCTGAACCAGGGCCCTAAGCCCCTACAAGCCAGCACCTAATGACAATATAATCGCAGGAAGATGCAGCTGGGTGGTCCTCCTCAAACCTCATTCATCAGAACTCAAAAACTGGGATTTATTAAGGAAAAAAAGCCAAAAGAAGGATGAGATGCATGACAAACCTTCCTAAGTTCTAAGTGTAATCATTTGGAAAAAGCCACCGCACCGCAGAAAAAAGAAGCCCATGTGTCTATCTATCACCTTTCGAGTGCCTTTCCGTATTTTCTGTGTTGGAAACTGATCTGAACGGCAATAACAGCAGCAGCGCCGCCTGCCAAGCGCAGCGTTCTGCGCCTTGAGCGTGGAGGCCCGGTTATGAAGAGTAATGGCCACGGCCACAAACTAATGAAGAGTTCCAGATTCCGGAGGAGCACGAAAACATCGTGAGCACTTATAAATACCCGGGATCGTTCCATCAAAAAGGGGCCGTCCTCGCCAGAGCCAAAAGGAATAAACGTGACGGACTTTTCCGCCTGTGTGTGAATCGAGGGGAAAAGGATCACACGATAATAAGTTCTGCAGACAGCGGCTCACTCTTTCATCGCCGCTTGGAGGCGAGCTAAAGCGAAGTCCACATCCACGAAAACACATGGCCGACAGGCCTGGCAAAGCATTTTTTAAATGTGATGTTGGGTTACAGGGTACGTTTATTAATCGAGCTTCAGGTTTGTTTGATGGAAGCATTACAGATGTTTACTTATTTGGAGATGTGTTTCCCAGTAGTATAGTGCCAGTAACATAACAATACAATATCATTTCATGCTGACAAAGACCTTCTGGATCTCCTTATTTACTGTCTAACCCCCCCCCCCCCCTTCCCAGCCTTCCCCTCCACACAACCTCACCCAAACTGTACCCACCCTTCAAGAAGAATGATACTCCAAAATTACAACCTAGGATAGAAGCGGATCAAACAAAACACATTGACATGACAGCCTCACCCTCATCTCTAGAAAACCACATCGTCTAAAGAGATTCCATGCAGGGCATGTGCTGACATAACCTTCACATCTGCAGCCAAACATGTCTGAGGCTTAAAAAAAAAAAAACTATAAATGACTGCAGATCAGAACGGCAAACAAAATAACAAAGAAACACTGCCGGCTCATGTTCTGAACATCGTCCTAATGATTTTTACATGGCCATTGGATCCTTCACCCCATTGCACCGCTCTACATCTTAATTCACCACCTTGGAACTATGTAGTCAGCCCGAAAACCCGCGCTAATGCCGACTCAAACTGTCTTAGCACCCCCCCCTCCCCCCCCCAAAATCCTTTCCTCAAAGTGCCATCTCAGCACTGGCATCCCGCTTCAAACTTTCCGTCCTTTATTGCTGAGACACATGCATCGGAGCCACGGGGGCTGAAGCCTCCGGTGAGAATGTGCCAACGTTGCCCGTCTCTCTGGCACATCACTTCAAACCTTCAGAGCGGTGGAGGAAAACCACCGAGGGAGCCTGGCTCTGCCCAAAGGGTTCACAAAGACGTTGCTCTGAGAGGGAATTAAAACCAAGATGCTGCCGCTTCACCTGTTGTTGAGCTGCTGTCCACGTTTAAGATAGCAAAAAGAATTTCCTTCTGGCTGTGTTATGCCGGTAGGTCTGTATTCGGAGGTATTGGTGCGATGCTTCGGGGCCTTTTGAACTTTGCGCTCACGGAGACTGGCTTTTTTTTTTTATCCCCTCTGAGGCATTCTGGCTGACACTTTGAATAAACCCATTTTCTCTTACTCATCCTCGCCCCGTCTCTGCCTGTGCCTGTCCATTGCCCCTCCCTGGAAGAACAGACAATTCTCCCTGTGACCAGACACAGACAGACAGCCCTCTTAGGTAACGTCTTCCAGATGCTGGATAAAAAATTAAAAAAAACCTCTTTTTAAGTAAATAATTTAGTCATGTTTGAGTATAATATCAACATATGGGATGTTCCGCTCAGCATTCACAACGACACCTTCTATGTCCTCCCTTCTGAGTCATTTCAGGATGTTTGGTCCTACTCAAGGCTTCTGTATTGGCTACCATCCACCGTTAACCACAAGGGAGGGCTTTGTGCAAAGCAGCTCTTTCCCAAGTCTTGCCTACATGGACTTCACAGAGAGGGTCCCTCAGTGACTGGTCCTCAAAACAATGAGATCAGTGTGGGGGCCTCGTGACGTCATGAGAGTCGAATAGTGCTGGCTAAACAAAATGCTTTGTCGTGAATTTTCGCCTATGGGGGTGTTTGCTTGATCACAGCACAGAGTTGACATGTGGAAACGGACTCAATGATCAAAACCAAGCCCTTTGGTCAGTGTGGGAACAGCTGAAGCACTTATCAAAATGTACACACATTATTATTTTTACTTCAGATGATAGATAATCTTTGAGGGGACAGAGCATAAGCCCAACTCCTCTTACAGAGCGTAGTGCCAGAATCCAGGTGGTAAACCTCAGTAAAGTTCAAACAGGCCCTGGAATGAGGACCTCTCTGCTGCCAGGAATGTAAGGAAGCGACATGAAGCAATCAGAACTTTGCTCTTGGTATTCCGAAGAATAGATTAGCTTTGACATGCACATGGGCTCAAACTGCGTTCAAAGGGGAATCTATTTCAGTGTGAGTTACACATGGACGTGATTATAGACAGACATTTCATACACAGTTTACTGGCTCAGCAGCCATAAACTGAACTAACGGAAAGTCAGAGATATTCTCTTCTGTGGGATAAGGCACCTTGATTGTTGTTTTGTCCCACCGGAGGCGAAGCCCCCCCCCCCCCCCCCCGCCATCTCTCTGAAAGGAGATCTTGTTGAAGTTCTTTCCTGTGGTGTGACACTACAACAATCCCTCTTCCCACTGTGTGAAACCAATAGAAGACCTGCCCCACGTTGTGTCTTCTACACTGACTGAAAACCGCTAACAACACAAATAAGATCTCTGTTGTTGCGTTTTGGAGTAGGATGGCCATTGTCAGAACAATTTGTTAATTCCCCATTAAAAAATGAACGAATAACAACTGACAATAGGTATTAGATATCTTCCATGTGTCTTATAAACCACTGTAAAACAACCCTGGCTTCATCTCAGACAGACCAAGATATATAGGAACTACCAGCAGTCATACGGCTGTCAACACAATAGAGCAGAACACACAGTGGTGGCCGGCCAATAGAGGTGCAATGGGTGTGTTTTAGGTACTTTAATTGTTATGCACAATCATTTTCCCACTCAGTGGATCCCACTTGCTGATCCACAAAGCATGTTGAACATTCCTGTCACACACTGACTACAGCAAACAGTCCCGCCATGCTCCAAAGGTTTCAAATTAGGCCCTACCCTTACCTTCTAAGGTGGTTCCTGTTCCCAGGAGAGGATCACCCAAACCGGAGGAGTAGCGGGCACTGACAAACAGCTCATATTCAGTGGCTGGTTGGAGGTTCTTCAGCACAGCCTGGGTAGTCCCTCCCTTGACAGACACCTCCTTCCGTTCACCGCCCTCGGCGGGCTTGAAGGCAATGCGGTACTGAAGAACATTTCCTCGAGCGGCCAGCCATTCCAGCTTCATCGTGGATACGGTCTCGTCGGAGACGCGAAGGTTACGAGGAGAGCCGCGTTCTGAAAGACAAACAAAAAATGTATCGGACGTTTATTTATATCCATTGTGCAGAAACACAGGTTTCATACAACGGGTGGTTTTCCACGACTCACCTTCTTTGGTCGTTCCATCTACTTGCATCTCGCCTCCTAAGCCTGTGGCATACTCAGCAGACACAGACACACGGTAGGTGGTCGAGGAGAACAGCTCTTCGAGAACTATGTTTGTCTCCGATCCAATGGTTTGGGCCTCCAGTGTTTCCCCAGCACCACTCAGTGGGATGTACGATAGGCGATATCTGATCACCACACCTGGAGCAGCTTGCCATGACACCCTGAAGCTGTTGGTGGTCTCCTCTTTAACTTTGAGGTTTCTTACGTTCCCTTTTTCTGAAAGGCAAAGAATATTTTATATCCTAAACATTGTCATTCCGATGACTATTTCGGTATTTGGCGCATTAGGTAACGTCCGGTAACTGAATTTCTCTTACCATCTAGAGTGGTCTCTTCACCACTCAAAGCAAAACTGTCTCCTTTCTCATACTGAGCAAAAACGTTGACCTCGTAGGCAGTGAGGGGGATTAGATGAGGCAGAACGGCTGTGGTGGTATCACCAGGCACTGCTATGGAAATGTAGTCTGCAGTCACATCTTCAGCCTTGCGGAAACGCACCATGTAGCTCAAGACCGACGTAGTAGGAGCTCTCCAGGTGGTACGGAAGCTTCTGGAGGTAACCTCGGAAAACACCAAGTCACTGGGTGGAAGCAGACCTGGAAATGAAGAAAGTTACACGTTACTAACATAACATTGGTTAAAAATGATAATGCTATACCACACCTATCCAGTTATGTCCATCTTCTGAGGCTAAATTCTATTTCTTCCCTAAAAGAATTTACTTTTATCTCAACGGGCAGCAATGAAAAGCAACGCACTGTTGTGACCTTGTTCAGCTAACAAAGTTTAAAAAAATGTGAAATTTACATGCATTATTGTTTGGCATTGAGCGTTATACTTGGACTTACTTTTCTTTTGGATGTTGAGCAGCTCCTGTTCAATCCTTAAACAGATGGACTGAGTCAGCTCCTTTGAGATCCTTTTGAAGGCATCAAAGTCCTCCACCTCGTAGACATGACTGTCCGATGGTTGATTGGCGATGGCCTCGAGCTCTGACCTCACTGCGTCCTTCACACCAACAGCAAAGATCTCCACATCGATATTCCTCAGGGCGGTTGCCGCATCTTTAAAGGAGTCTGATGACTTTCCATCGGTGATCAGGACCATGACGCGGGGGACGTTCTGTCTCGCTCCACGGGAAGGGGTGAAGATCTTATCCTTGACATAGGTCATGGCCCTGCCGGTGTTAGTGGAGCCGCCGCGGTAGGGGAAAGTGCGCACGGCTTTGACAACGGCATCAATGTCGTGGTGGGTGTCGAGGTAAAACTCGGTGTGTGAGTCGCGACTGTATTGGACCAAGCTTATCTGAACCTTGTTGGGTCCAATGTCAAAAGCAGTGACCAGAACCTCCAAGAAGCCCTGGACTTTGGCAAAGTTGGCCTTTCCGATACTGTACGAGCCGTCAACCAGTAAGACCACATCGGCCTGCACGTCAACTCCCAGAGAGCACTCTGCCAAAAGAGGGGGAGGGGGGGAAAGGATGGGTCACTGAAAGGCTTCATATGGCTACTATGATAAACCACAACAGCTGAGGGACTTTGAGTATGTCGGAGAAGGACCAAGGAAAGACGACGTGCATGACTAAATGTTTTACCTGTTGACACTTTGACAGGCTGAGTCTTCCCCATTTCTACGGTGGGTTCACTGGGAGTCAGACCTTTGAGGGCATACAAGCTGATCTCATACTCGGTCTCTGGGGAAAGGTCACGGACATTGATGGACGTCTGTGAGGGCCCAATGTAGAGCTCTTGGCGTTTCATTCCGGGCAGCATGGGGTTGAGGGTGAGCTTGTAGCCTGTGATGTCGCCCGGAGAAGCGTCCCACGTCACCCTCATCGATTTGGATGCCATTTCCGTGACTTGCAGGTTGGAGGCCGGATCCACCACTGTGGGGAAAATTGAGGAAAACGTATTATCACACGAACTGTCTACATGTAGCATCACACGGCTGTGTTCACAAAAGGACAGTTGAGCGTCAAAACTGTAGAACCCAGATATAACGAAACCCATTTGAGGAAGATCTTTTGACTTACTTTCTTCCCCGCTGATCAGTGAGCCGAGCTGCTCGTCGACACCAAAGCACACCTCCTCGATAATCTTC
This sequence comes from Pungitius pungitius, assembly GCF_949316345.1. Lineage (NCBI taxonomy): Eukaryota > Metazoa > Chordata > Actinopteri > Perciformes > Gasterosteidae > Pungitius > Pungitius pungitius. The sequence continues at coordinate 4,853,016 of NC_084913.1, forward strand.
TTCTGGACCTCCTGGATCCCGTCAAAGTTAGGAACATTGTACACATGTCTGTTGTGAGGCTTGGAGGCCATTTCTCTAAGCTCATCCTCATCTGCTCCTTTGATCCCTGAGGTGGAAAATGTGAACAGCATCAACTCATATGTTCTCCGCCCAGTGGCTGCGATGCGTATTGCGTATGGTAAAAACATTAAAAGTACTGTTACCAAGTCAAATATGGATATGAACAATCAATGGAAAATAAAATGGGTTCCAGGAACAGGCTGACTTTTGCATGAGATGGGACTGATCAACAAAACATTGAGTAATAAACCATACCTAGGACAAATATTTCCACTCCAATGTTCCTAAGCCTTTTAGCATACTCCTCCACTGGGTCTTGGGATTTTCCGTCAGTGATGATCATGGCCACCTTAGGAAAACCTTTCCTGGATCCAGCTGCCTCCGTGAAGATGTTTTGCAGCAGATAGTCTATGGCATCACCTTAACACAAAAATGTGCGTGCATTTTTATTTATTGAGATTTGCACAGCAAATCCAATCCGCAACAGCAACACAAAAATCTACACATGAACAGTTGTGTATCTCTGTTCCTCCCTCTGCCGCCAAAACCTTACCTGTCATGGTATTCCCCCCTTTGTATGGCAGGTTGTTGATGGCTTGGAGCAGGTCTCCTCTTCTGCTGTAACGGGTGAGAGGGAACTCTGTGCGGGTGTCGGTACTGTACTGGACCACGGCCACCCGGGTCTTTTCCTCGCCAATGTCGAAGGCCCCCGCCAGTGCGCCGATGAAACTGCGGATGTGCTTAAAGTTTTCTCTGCCCACACTCCATGAGCCGTCCACCAGAAAAACCAGATCTGCTATTGCACTGACCGAACACTCTGGGTAAAGAGAGTGGAGAAATGGAGGTTAGTCGGGAAAAGCCCCATTAAACAATTGCGCAGCAGATATTGGTTGTGCAAGATTAGGAAAAGTTTTACTACTGTTATTACTACTGCAAGACCCAAAATTCAGAAAAGGCACATCCTTTATGTCTCAAATTAAACCACTTTCCAGGTCAGAAATGTGCCAGAACCTGCTTAGCCTTGGAATAATATTTTTTTGCACAGGACCAATTTCTTCTCTTGTCCGTCTAAATGAATTAAAACGCTTGGCAGTTACTTGGATGGCTCAAAGATATGCTTTGTGACATCAAAAGAAACAGTAGCCAGTGCCAAACAGGGGGCTGGTATAGTCGTTCCAGCAGTCAGAGGCAAAAATAAGACTTTTTAGACTAAACATCTCGCAGAGGTTAGATTTTATACTTTCGATCCTGCGGGGCCTTAAATCACAGACGAAATTCTCTGGAACATTTAAATAAGACTCTTTTGAAACAACTGGCAGGGTTTATGTGGATGGACTTTAATCCTCATTTCCCCGCAGTCTCATGGACTATAAATTCTCCCCCCCCCCCCCCCCCCCCCCCCCCACATCTCATAAGCCCCCCTTCTAATCATTTATTCCTCAAACGTCCCTCGCCTAATGTTGAAAACGTTGGCATCAATGTGGGCTTTAGTCCAACGATGTGGGTGGTGGTGAAAGATGGGGCCTACTTGTGAAATATGGGTTTAGCAGAAGCGTGGCTCTGGTCTCCCAGAAGAGCACACCTGCAAGTGCACACGGACGGGTCTCAAGAGATGACCGTTTGACCTCGTAAGTAAGAGCTGCCACTTCTTTTGACAGTAAAAGGGAAAGCGCTCGCCTCCGGGGGGGAGGGGGGGCACAATGAATTCATTACTTGACAACCCCCTTCTGCCTTTCCCCCTTCACGAAATGACTCATAAGACTACACGTGTCTCCTAGCCTGCAGCCTTCCTTTCCTTGATGTGCAGACTGGTTTTAATTATAGGAGCCAACGTGTGCCCTCCCACTGACTACCAAAGCAGAAGGTCAAATGTTTGCCTGACTCATTTAGTCTGTGGGAATAAAAAAATAAAAAAAACATCAGAAATGGGAAACACCGTGGAGAAAAAGGCCCCCTGTGAGATTTCTGTGGACACGACCGCGAGCGTACTCACTGATAGCGTCTGACTTTGGCTTCTTGACGTGTCCGCTGGTGTTACTGGACTGGACTGAAACACAGGAAACACTGGGTGAGTTAGCACCTCACATCGCCCCGTTCACTGTGTGCGGGTTTCTCCAAAGGGAAAAACGTTAAGAGAGTCCACACATCATAAAAGCTGGCCGACCGGGATCCAAACCGCATTCACACAAACACATATCGTTATGCAGCATTAGCCATAAACACTGGGTGAGAGTCAGTAAACAGATGGGATTCGGCCATATTTTCCTTTGTCTGGTGGCTTGAAGAATGTGCTAAACGGAATAAGTGATACTGCTACTATAAAAGGGAAAAATCACTTTCTCTGGAATATCACGTGCAGCCAAATGCTATCCGTGCGTTGTAGGATGAAGGAAGAGGTTTTGACTGGTGGTCTGATATGTGTGATAAGTGTCATCATGTATTCTTAATCTCACACAAATGAAATCTAAATCTGCTGTTTGCCTACAAAACCAGCATGACTATACCATTATTGTAACACTACAGGGACGCTTACGAGTTTCAATTGAGAACTCAAAGTTATGAATTTCATGCAAAGGTTGTAAAAGATCTTGCTGTGAAAGATGCACTTACTGGTAAGTTGTCCAGTGATGGGAATGCTCTCCTCGGACCCGTAATAGGAGTTTATGGACACCGAGTAGTCCAAGTCAGGGGTCAGGTCAGTGATTTTAGTCATAGTTGCGTATGCGTCAAGAGTGAAGTCTCTGACTGGTTCATCTAGGAGAAGGAATTTAAGAAGTAAATCAACTAATGTTTTGTGTAGACCGCGAGTAAACACCGCTGTGTAAATAGCGCGCGCCTACTGACCTGCGTCTGACACGACTTGTAGTCTGAAGCCGTCTATCCGCGACGAGGGTCTCGTCCATGACATTTCCACCGAGTTCTCATTGAGAATTTTAAATTTCATGTCTGAGGGGGGTTCCACTGCAAAAAAGAGGTGACACGCTGTTAAATCGCGACAGGTATGGGCGCACGTGTATTAATATGGTTATATTTGTGACTCAATTAAAAGGCGCATTCACATTGATCCCAACGACAAACACTTCGTGACTGAAGTGGATTTTTTTCGTTGTTGGGGGACAGAAGACACATAGCACCGACGTCCGTTTTTTTGTGAGGGGGTGTGACGAGTAAACGACGCGTGACAACATTGAAAGGTGTGAGAAGCCATTTCGGAGCAAAATGGCGTTTGTTTGAGTTGCTCGACCCGAGACGGGGCGCGCAACTCAAGCACTGGCATACTGGCGGCTCCACGCCGGAGTCCGCCCCCGAGGTGCAAAAACTGAGTGGACCATCCAACACATGCTGAGTGCAGTCATTACAACGCATGCCCCGAAACAAAACACACAGACACACAACGGCTTTTACCGTGGAGTCGATCTCAGCATTACTGAAACGCACACCAGCACGATTATACAATGGAATCCAGGTTGCCGTGTAGTTGATGACGTAACTCTCGACAGAATTGAACACCATATGTTATATACGCATTGTATATAAACATATTTCAAAGACGAAAAAGTGTTTATTTGGTTTTGAACTTTTTTTTTTTTTACACAAGTGAGTGGCACACATCCATTGCAAACCTTTTAAAAAGAATACACAATTCGTCCCCGGAGACCCTTGTGTACTTTTTCATTGGCAGCATAATGCGTGAGAAGGCACCAGAGAACAAAATGGCTCTGGGCTTACTCAAAAAGGCCCATAATAATAATAATACTACTACTAATAATAAATACATTCAGGAAACGATATACAGAGTGACAAGGCCCCAACGCCTTTAACATTGAGCTAACGTGATCCCAGCATCATGCGTCATGTACATGAGAAAGTTGTTTGGATCAACAACTTTGACTAACTGGATGGTAGTTTCCATGTACAGTTACAGTTGGGACCACACACACACACACACACACACACACAGATGACAAACATATTTTAAAATGATATTCCATTTTACAGCTTCTAGGCTACCCAGTAGAGTTGGTTAGTAAAGGTGTGCTACTATAGACTGTTCACATGCATAGAAGGTAGAGCTGGAGCTAAAAGTGCCACGTTCACGTTGTATTAAGCAAGTTACACACTATCAATCAAAAGAGGATCCTATGGTTAGTTCTTAATGGGAGTGTTAATTCCCCTCATTCTTTAGAAAATAAATCATTGTGTCATGCAACCTTATCAGAAAATGTGGTCTATTGTGTGGGAAGGGAGTGTTTTAACAACAAAAGAGCACCTAATGGATTATGCTAATGTTGCGTTAATGACCACAATGTCTACCTGCACTCATTAGCAGAGCTCGTTGGGGTAAGTGAGCATGCGTTCGACAGTAAGGCGTCAGCACAGAGCTTCGACCATCTGGGTTCATGCTTGCTGTAAGGTAGGGTAAGAATATCATTGTAAAATACCCTTTGAGGGGGGGGGTACATCTCGGGACACACCGAATGCACAGCAGGCAGATGACAAACAAGGAGCCCACCAAATGATCAAGAACTGAGTTTGGAGGATCACCAACCTGACGTTATCAACTCAAGGAGCCCCGGTGGGCCGCGCCGCACCTGATTTCTCCGCGAGTACTCATCTTCATCAACAGCGAACGGTAAGGGCAAGTGGAAGTGTGTGTGTGTGTGTGTGTGTGTGTAAGTCGCGATGGGTGGTGAATTGAAAAATTCACATTACACTGTTTTCAAACATGGATTCACTGTGCTTGTTTTTCCACCTGCTTTTTAAAATATACTGAAGGAATAAAAAAAGGGGGGGGGGGTTATGTCACATGGCAAATCTCTGAAATGTTATTGGGACATGGTGTTTTCTCTTGCTCTATGGATCCCGACAGAGGACACCTGGTGCTCCCAATGGCCACAGTCTGGCTGCGGTTAACAGGCCTCAAGCAGCAGCTACTTCCAGGAGGGGAGCCCGAGAAGAGGAGGAAAGAACACCGATCCTCCCAAAGAGGCAGGACAGATGCCAAAGTAATTCCACAACATGTGCTGACATTAAACATTGCAGCTAACTTTCCATATGTATTGCAATTCAGCGGTTTTGCGAAAGTGCCCACAAAGAAGTCCCAGAAGGGCTCTCTCTCGTTTTTTTTTTCTTCCCTTTGTGCTGTCTGAGGATTATTTTGCTATTCTCGTGTTTCATCTTTCCGTTCCGTATGGTGGAGATACGTGAGAGGAGTCTAACGTCTCCTCACACGCAGCCAGAAAGCTTTCAAAAAGGAGAAGAAAAAAAATGTGCTGGGTTCCATAGCATATTTCCATATTTGCCATGGAAACGTCTGCATATGAAATTACTTTGAGTGATTTTCGGTCAAAACTGCTGACAGATTGTTAACAGCCCGTGACATGTACAGGACTCCAAAGTAGCAGTTATTGAGGAATGGCACTCAAGCACGATTTTTAAAGTGCACGCTATTTCCTTTGATAATTCCAGTAATCTGATTCAATTACATTAAGCAAGTTAAACGAGTTTCAAATGTTGAATGCAGTTCAAACTCTTTGTACATTATGTGTTCATTTCATTATTTATTTTTTCTTGCTGCTGAAGCCCTTCCCCAACCCACGGGGCAGATTGAACCCGGTCCTACAAGAACCTCAGCGTGACACCTTTAACGCATGCAGGCTAGTATTTCAATGCATAAGAGGCTTGGAAATCTTGCACATTTTACTTTGAAAAAAGTGCAGACGCTTGCTATCATAAAAGCACAACAGTTTGGCACAAACATTTATGGGGGAAACATTTAGCAATGAAATTACTCTTTTTTTTTTAACTCTGTGCCCTGCTGTTTACTGCTTTTCGCACTTAGTAGTGCGCTTGTTTTCAGTATACATTCCCAGCAGCTCAATGATAAATATGCCCCAAAAGTATTGGTTTAAAGGGATCTAAATGACAGACTTAATACAAATAAGTATTTAGATTTGAATGAATCCTGACAGATAATTCCGACAACAATGAGGAATCAAAAGCATGACAAGTAGTCCAAAAGGCACAAATATCATCCACATAACACAAGGATTACTTTATTCAGGTCATCAATAGAAAGAGTCCAGTGTCCATTTGATTGATTCTCTGACATTCAAGTGAAAGACTGATCCCTGTAGCCCAGGGAAACCCGTTGAGATATAAAGATGAAAGAAGGGAAGAGAGGGAGGGGGAGAGCCTGAGGTGGGGTGGGGGGGGGGGGGGGGGGGGGGAGAGAGTGTGTGTGTGTGTGTGTGTGAGAGTGGACTCATTACCTTGAGCGTCTGTGGAGCACAGCAGGGCGGCGAGGAAGGCCGCCGTGGCCAGCGACAGCCCAATCTTCATGTTTGGACGTGAAGGGTCAGCAGATCATCAATCAGTCTGAGGGCAGAGAAAGAGAGAGGAAAATTTGGTTTGGCAGACCCGTCGGTGCGGTGCAGAGGTTCAGCTGCAGGACGGGGAAGGGTTCGACCTCGATCCTCGACCCCCCCCCCCCCCCGAAGCGCTCGATGTAACCGTTGGAACCACGGGGCCCGTTGAGAGCTCAAATGATTTAATCATTACTCTTCATTTTTGACACACACACACACACACACCATTCAGACTGCGTTGCACAACGAAATGCCACACCTCGCTGCTTCCAGTAGATTCCCACACCCTGAGGGGAACACTTAACTTTAGGTGATGACATGAGTAACATCTTAACACATGTTCATGTTTGACATTAATAAGCATCATTTGAAAATGCAAAGCCTTGAATCGTATATATTTATATATTGCCGGAAGGCATGTAACTAACTCCTGTACTTGAAAAGATCCAATAATTTATCAATTGAAGACAAATGGCATTGACATGCACTCCCCTCGTACCGTAGCAATAAATGGATCCCACACGGTAACTGTTCCCAGTAAGAAAAACCACTCTCACACAGTCTAGTCTCAACTCCAGTACTTCCAGTAAAACACTAGAATCTTCCCCGCAGGCTGCTCGCCCCGCCTGGCGCACGAGCACGAAAACTGCAGCCCCCCCCTGGGGGGTGGTGGGGTGGGGGGGCCCGGAATGACTGTTGGCCCCTCAACACACAGTTTTGGACATCATCTGATTCAGATTACACATGGAGCACAATAGATGCGTCTGCCTGCCGTTCACTCTGATTGAAGAGGGGACCGCCTGTGATCGCTTTTTGACTCGATTTAGTTTAACAATTAGATTGAGGTGTAAAATCTTGAAAACAGTAACTGACCCCAAAAGAAAGTTTCAAAAGGTGTGTTAATTATCTAAATGTACGGTGGTCGAATTACTACAAGACACACTTGAAAGCATAAAACTATAGAACAAAATCACAATATTACCTGTTATATATTTGTTATTTGTTTTGTAATTAACATTATTAGATAAATAAATGTAAATTTAAAAAAACTTTTCCCACTCACCTATTTGACCCCCCGCCAAAATAAAAGCCGCGCGGAGCAAATTTGCAGAGCAGCCTGTCTGTAGCCTCCCTTCTGCAAAGTGAAGAAGTAAGAAGTTCAGGAGCTGCGGCTGGACCCCTCTCTCCTCTCCTCTGCTACTGAAGCTCCTCCAGCAGATGTCCTACAAGGGGGAAACCTCTCTCCAAGTGGGAAGAATCTTTCCACCATCGGCTACTTAAAAAGGGGGGGGGGGGGGCAGATCCCGACTCTCAGGGTATCTTACGAAACCTCCACTCGATGCGTAATGCCCCCCCCCCCGCTGAGAGCGACCCACGGCTGGAAGTTACTCTCTTTTTCCTGCATTCCTTCGGTCTGGTGATTTAATGAGTTTCCAGGGCCAATGTGACGTCACTGCGGGGTGACAGCTGGACAAACGAGGCTGGTGTGGGAAGTGTTTCGTGTGCATAACAACAAGCAATCACATATTTACTCACATGTCGACGTGAATAAACTTTTATTTTTTCGCTCATTAAACAAAAACCTCTTGGCTGTTGGTAAGTCAGGGCGGATATTTCTCACAGTGCCTCCAGTATGGTCAAGGAAGTCTAAAGATATATATTTTATATATAGCCCAATATTTTTTACAAGTGTATTCCATTGTTTTGGGGATGTATTTTGGGAACAACTTACCGGGCTACTCGTTGCCACAAATTGAGCGCTTCTGACTCGTTGGTTTATGGCGCCCTCTGGTGTTCAAACCAAAGAGCTGCACTCGATTTTAGGTGTGGGTTGGTGGAGAAGATCCAATCTAGTCTAATTAGAAATATCTCAATTACACACACACTTTTTTTTAATTTTTTTTTTTATTTGCAGCCCGTTATTTTTACAAATAGATTTCCAACATGAAACATACGATTCATCGGACTCCCAGAGTTTATGAATTACGTTCATGATGCGATGGTCGTTGCATCAGATGAATTAAGTCCAATCCCCTCTCAGTGTGGCTTCTTGGGCATTGCTGCGCTGAAGAGCTCAAACACCACATACGAAGCCCCTGCGAAGACGGCGAGACAAGAATCACAGGTGGGACGGAGACACGACCAGAAGCGCTGGCGGGAAAATGTGCTTTTCAGATCTCAGACCGAGGCGTACGCACCGAACACAGTGAGCGCCATGGTGGCTCTGTAGAGCAGAGCGTCCCCCGTGCCGCCTTTAAGATGGACGGGTAGACCGTTCTGCTCCTGTTCAAAGAACGAAGAGGCATAAAGCATTCAAAAAATAAACCATCTCCGCTTAAAAGAATACGGTAATGCTTCTTTTTGCTTGTCTCAGACATTTTTTGAGCAGCTCGGCTTTGGTTAACCGCAGCAATTAGGGCGGTGGGGTACAGAACACTATGCAATCAAACAGTGCTTGCTCTGGGATTTAGAAGCAACTGTGACTCAGCAAAGCCTGCCACACTGGAGTGTGGATTTGAAGCTCGCAAGCGATATGTTTAATTTGAGCCCCAGGTCTCCAGAACCTGTGAATAAAGTGTCAGCATCAAAATATCTCTTTATCCATCTTTGCCCCACTTAAAAAACACACATGTGTAGCTTTTAAATCTCAAGTTCCACAGGAACATGATATAAGAATAAAAAACAAAAAGTTGCCTACATTTTTTTGATTGCCAGGTTTCACCCTCGTCCTCACAAAAATGAAACCTTACCTGAAATAGTTTTTGTTTTTCCTTCACGGAGTTCTCCATCTGCCTGTTGGCACTGCTGGTAACGCTGCGCCTGGAAAGCTGCCGGAGCCCCTGTTGGTACAAACACTTCATGGAGGACTTGGCGGTTCAGACGGTGTAGTGGACAGTGGATAAGGGGGAAAAATCACTGACACTGGAGCAGTATGTGATATGAGCCACGATGCTGTGTAATTACTTGACGCTACATTGGCAAAGCTTGTATGGACTTCAACTAGGACTGAAATTCCACATTCTACAACACTTTGACCACCTGTGCTGAAAACAGTTTAGCCTTTAAATAGAAACCATGGCGACACCTGGCGGGCGACCTCCCGTGTTGCACCTGTTTGAAAGGAACGTGTTCGAAGAGGGTCACGGGATGTTCGTTTCGTTTAAACCAGCAAATGGAAGCACCTGTTACAGGTGAGCACCTGTTTAAACCAGCAAATGGAAGCACCTGTTACAGGTGACCACTTAACAGGTGCTTCCATTTGCTGGTTTAAACGAAACGAAAATCCCGTGACCTTGCCGGCTGTCGTACTTCGTCCGTGACGTCACAACCTTCCAGCTCACTTGCGTGATCGCTCGACCTGTCGTTTAACTGATGACGTAACGACAGCTTCGCGTCAAAAAGGGCAAACGGGATCTACGGGGACAACGAGTAAACTACGTAGAACATCTTAAAGGAAATAGGTCTAATTACGACACGCTCTTAACATCTAGCTTTAGGTTAAATAAGCAAAGCTATTAAAACAAGTGGAGCTCGTTAAGTACCGTTACTCTTCATGTGAAAATAAACGCGCATTTACGCCGTAATAACGGCGTAATACCCGGAATATGTTTAACGCATAATACGAGCCGTCTTACCAAGAGTTGTCTGTACATTTCGGCGAACTTGTTGCGTTATGTTCAGCTGAGAGGAGACGGCACAAGGACAAAGGGACAGAATGACTTCCCACAATCCTTTTGTGAGCAGGATACATCCGGTCGGGTACCGAGTTTTAAAAAACAAACAAACACGTAAAAGTGATCCGCAATTACATTCCACCGGTTGTTTAATTGGACCTTACAAACCTTATAAAAAAACTAAAAATTTCAAAATTTAAACAAGTGAATTTGATTTAATGAAGAATGTAATAATATAACAGAAGATGAAGTGAAATGGGGGGGGAGAGAGAGACAAACAAATGGGACACTCTAAAGTGCATATCATTTGGTCAACATTGAAGGACAAAAGATGATCGAACACTAGCAAAACACACAAAATCACGTTTGTGCTCTGAGGCAAGATAACGTTTCCATCATCAGCAAGCATCAGATTATAATGTCGAAAATAAACCTACGGAGCCGTTTAGCATCTGTGTACAACCAGTCACTGCAGAGGGTAAATAGCCACACTTGTGGTACTACCAGTATCCTATGAATCTCCGTGGATTAAATACTTCATGTTCAATATCAGTGATAGCAGTACTCGCTATAACCAAGCATCACACCAGCATGATTTTACCATCCTATATTCAAGGTGATCTCAAAACCAGAGGTATGTCAATAAAATATAAATGGTACATTCATCAGCAGGACATATTACAGTACATAATATGGACAAAAGTTGCATTAAAAATGCATGAATCCTTCCGTAAAGGACCCATTCGCAAAGCACTACTAAAATAAATCAAGATACTTTGATATGATTTCGATAAATAGAAGATAAATACATTTTTTGAACGCAGGAAATTACATTCCCAGCAGCTGTTTCAAAGCTATATGTACAGAGACACAGACGTGAGCATCATTCTTTGCATTAGTTGCCCAAAATCACAGCTTTTGAAGAGACTCTTCAGACAACAGAAACCAGTGTATCCACACTAAAGTCAACAAGCAACCCCTTCAGGGTCAACCATGCATGCGCAGACAGGAAAACGTGCTACATGAAACGGATTAGCCTGGGATATCTGCACTGTTGTTGCGGGTGTCATATTTATGGTGGATGATGAGCAGAACCACACCCAGGAAGAAGCAGATGGAGCCCACGGTGATGTAGGCGATGCCAAGGAAAGGGTTCTTGCCTCCCATCCAGGAGATGGTGCTCAGGATCATTCGCTTGCGACCATCAAAGCTGCGCACGGGGTAATCTGGTGATCACATGGTTAAAAGAAAAAAAAAAAAAAAACGATGGCAGCTTCTGACTCGCACACGGCTTGCACAGAACCATTCATTTTGTAAACCGTGACTCCACCAAAGTAAATAAATGATCAATTTATGGAAACGCAACGATTGTTAGTAAGTTGTTCCATTTGCTCGTCGATGGCACACAACTCAATATGGGTCACACATTTCCAGTTTAGCTCAGTAGCGTTACACCAGTTAACGTATAACTAGATATATTTACAGAAGCTGGAATACTGAGATACCTGAATAACTAGTTGAGTAAAACGCAGATCCCCTTTACCCTAAAACACGTACTGATATCAAATGAGCCACTTTAGTTATGAGCATAGTTCACATTACTAGGTTCCTTCATTAAAAAGTCGGGCACCGACAGTAAAAACACACAACTGGCCTCAGACCAGTGTCGACGGCAGACCGAGCCAAAGTGTATTTGTTTCAAATATTTACTTGTTGTTCTTTAGGTGCTTGCCAAATTAAGAATTTGTGGATTTTACTTTACAACTTATGTGATTTAAGATAATCACCAATACGCGTAGTTCTGCTCAAGCCTCTTACCCTGTGGAGCATTATGTAGGGCAATATAAGTCCTACTAGCCGGCACCACCACAGGTTAGTTCCATTCTTGATTGTACAGTAGAATGTCCGGCCCGAATTCAAAGGATACTGTAAGTGATGTCCAAGACGTATCGGCCACTTGCTAGGGTGGGGGTGCCGCTGGGCTTCTTCTGGATGATGCGATAGAGCTTGCGAAACGTGGGCAACGCAGCTGTGCGCATCCAAACGATAAAGTCCTCGTTGATGAAGCCGTTGTTCTCGGAATCTGTGTCCAACTCAAACACCGGCTTCCTCCAGTTCACCGGTTTGGATGTGTCTGAGAAAGACCAACAAAAAAGCTAGTCAGAAGGACCCCCATGTGTTTATGGGTCATAAAAAATTGTTTGATTTAAATACCTTTGAAAGCTATAGTAAGGTTGTCGTTTCCACCAGGGTTCCTGAACTTGACATGCTTGTCCGTCCACCATGCAATCCCCTTCTTGACCAAAGGAACTGCACTTTTGTTGCCATCCGAATCAATGGAAAACAGCTCCAGAGTGTCTGAAACAAACATTATGTTAAATAAGGTTCCATCGAGTTACAGCAGCTAATGAGCAATAAACCGATGCCAGAGTTTTGATATGTACAGAGCTTCTGGTCAGGTGCTCTGATGGTCAGATCACCCTTCGGTTGACCACCGATGGAGCCGTAATCCCAACTCTGGAGATGAGAAAAATGTGAAGTTGTACATCGTCTCGTACTCACCGTTAAAAAGGCTGTTAGCTATGGCTCCGCATGGAGCAATGGGCACTGCTCCACTAGTGCGGTACGGTTCGCATTCCTTGCTCGGGTTCTGGGAAAAGCCGGCAGTATTAAAAAGGATGCGAAAGGCACTGACCGACATTGAAATGGTACAACGCTTCAGAGATCATACCTTTAAAGCAGAGAGGTCGCCATTCAGCTGGCTATCGTCCCTGGACTTCACATAACGTCTGTGGTTCTGGTAGAAGTTGGACAAGCCGTAGTACATGAAGACGTTGCTCTGCAGGAGGAGAGAGATCGGGTTATTGATGGAGTATCAGTAAAAGATTCAATTTACTTGACCCAGGTGGCCTGTTGTTGATCGTCGTTTCGCCATTTACAGAACTATGCGGCTACTTCTTTCACATATAGGATCATGAATGCACTCAGATGAGATTAAATTGAATTTTACCCGAATTTTCAACAATTACAAATATGCTAAATCATGACTGGAATCTAAGCAATCCTTAGCAATGCGGGTTTGTCTTAACTGGAAACTGAAGAGCTTTTAGAAGTAATCAATATAAGCCTGCTGCATGCCCGCCTGCCCAATTTCACACTCAATGATCGATGATAATAACGTCTGTAAAACAACCTCGACTCTGCCTTTCTCTAGATTTAAAATAGATCCTAATGGACACTTAGTGTCAGCTGAGAAGCTTCTAGCTTTTATTTCTCCATCAGCTTTGAAGCCGAGGGCATGTATTATGCATCGGATCCGCCTACTGCGAGCTGGTGTTCACCTCAAATGGCTGCTCCAAGGTGAACGGCACGGAGCACACACAAGGTGTTGTGCTGTTCCAGCTGAAGTTCTGGGAACAGTTGTAGCAGGTATCGTCAGGGTCGGCACCAGTGTAATCAATCTGAAAAGAAAGAACGAGGGGTAAAAAAGCAGATGAACATATAAAGTTGACCAAAAGTCAACACATACCGTTTTACATGCATATCCACAGAGAAGCTCCTTTATTCAATAGATAAAGACAGCATTCCATTTGTATCGAAACCACTATGTTGAGGTGCTGATTCAGATTATTATTTTATTTTTTTAGGAATATCAAAAGGGGTTTCTTGGATTGTTATGTAAAGGTGTGTGCAAAATAATAGAGACACTTCAAATCCACCACATCCTCTGAATAACCGTGAAGTTCCCCAAACACCTTTTCATAATAGGTTCCATTGATCGTTAAACGCTGATGTATTAAAAATGCATCACATGGACCTGATGTCACCGCGAGCATTTTACCGTTGAAAAGACGTTTAAAACTGGTTCAAAGTTTTCTTAGACGCCTGAATTTAGACGTTGAAAATACTTTCGCTACCTCTAAAATAATTTAAGTTAGCACAAAGTAGAGGGCGGACGCCTGAAAAAACGTCTACAAATAGACGTTAAAAACAACTTTTCAACGTCGGCCATTGACGTGTTTTAAACGTCTTTTCAACGGAAAAAAAAATACTCGCCGGGTAACTTTTAAAGCTAACGTAGCTTCTAGCTAACCCATTACAAATAAACAACTGAGACGATCCTGTAACCTCAACAGCTAAAGAATGGTAAACGTTAGAAGAGAGTCCTGTACCTCGTACTCTTTGATGTTGTTGGAAGTGACGTAGAGGCCGATGCCGATGGGGATGAAGATGAGACCAATGACGAAGAAAGCGGGCAGCACGGTGCCCGCCGTCAGGATGGGCTGCCAGGCCGGTAGTCTCTGCTGTTTGAAGGCGGTGTTGTCCGGCTTTTTGCTTTTCACAACCCCGGCGCCGCCGTTATTCGACGCGCCCGGGTGGTGGCCGTCCTCCTCTTTCGCGTTGTAGCCCGACGCCATCATGGCTGCAATCCGCTTCGGGGCGAAACAATCGACTGGGAATTGACGTTAGTTGACAGCCGGTAGTTCCTCGATCCCAATCCCTCGCGGTGCACACGAGACAACACGTCAAGGCGAAGGGTAAATCTGTCTAAAGAGAGGAATTCATCGCCAATCTTACCCAGATATTGTACGCATGGTAATGTAATGGTATACACTGTAGGTCCCGTTAATCTCATCCCAGAAGAAGCCGGAAGCGTATAAGCCAATAGGATGATGAGACGTGCTGTTACGTCACTGCAAATAATAACAAGGACGCCCCTTTGAAAATAAAACAGACTCCGAAATGTATAACCTATTAGCTACTTACGATCCTGACTTTTTATTCCAAAGAATTTATAGCATTAATGATGAATTTGAGAAACTTAAAATGGAAACGAGCTACTGGAAACTGAATAATAATTGACATACATTTGTCATTACTTACTCCCTTACATACATTGAAATTACCCCGCGGAAACTTGAAAGAGTGGAATATAATTCACATTATAATTTTAAAATACATGATTATTATCCTGGACTCTCTCCATATACAAGCATAATACTTTCACTTTATCTCAAATGAAATGGAAATTTGCAAAAAAATCCCAAATATACATAAGTAGGCAATGTGCTGTTGCTTTATTACATTTGAAATAACAAATTGAGATTTCCTTGGTCAATGTGGATGGATGCCCATAGAGACAAAGAGTGATTTAATCACCTGATTTACTATGACGACACATGATTAAACATGCAAATTCTCTGGCACAATTCAGTCTCTGTCTTTGCTGGTGTTATTTGCATACACAAATAAACATGTCACACTCTCTTTTCTACGGTGGCCGAGAAGGTTCAGACAAATACAAAAGCAACAACACAAACGCAAACGCCACAACACAACACGAACGCCAAAACACAAAATACAAAAGCCACATCACAACCGCAAATGCCGCAACGCAACACGAACGGCGCAACACAACACGAAAGCGAAAACGGAAGTAGCTGCCCACGGGAGCGAGCGTATTTTGGAGGAACGCCCACGGGAGCGAGCGTATTTTGGAGGAACGGAGCTGGAGGATGCCAGATCGTTTAAGAAGTAAGTGAAACATGATTCCTTGCGGCTACAGTTAAAGTAAGGAATCATGTTTCACTTACTTCTTAAACGATCTGGCATCCTCCAGCTCCGTTGTTACGTGCCGACTGGTTTTTGAACCTACTGGTTTGGCTACGCGTTTAGATGTTATTAAGAGAGTAATCCTACTTGGGCAATGTGCTAGAAAACCTGACAGAACTATGTATTTCACGCTACGCCACCAAAAACCAGTTGTCTTGGCTCACCCTGAACCAAAAGATGTTCTTGCCACTGACGATTTGCAATTTCATGATAAGTAGTGAAATCAGTAGCGGCATTTGACAGCTCGGTTGGCCGACGGCGTAGCGCCGCCGTCTTATAAAGTTTTGCTATTTTGCTCGACTGCGGGTTCGAATCCAGGTTGTGGCGATCTTTTAATAAACGTATGTTCTTTTATTTATTTCTTTATACGTGGCAGTGATGTAGTGCTCACTTATACAATCATAATCGCTGCATTGGATATGGGATGCATTTTGAACATTTTCAGCAATATGTTTGCGAATGTGTGACGGATCAGGTGACCGAGGCAGACAACATCTGCCGCTGTCGGGGCAAAACAAACACGCACGCGTAGCCAAACCAGTAGGTTCAAAAACCAGTCGGCACGTAACAACGGAGCTGGAGGATGCCAGATCGTTTAAGAAGTAAGTGAAACATGATTCCTTACTTTAACTGTAGCCGCAAGGAATCATGTTTCACTTACTTCTTAAACGATCTGGCATCCTCCAGCTCCGTTCCTCCAAAATACGCTCGCTCCCGTGGGCGTTCCTCCAAAATACGCTCGCTCCCGTGGGCAGCTACTTCCGTTTTCGCTTTCGTGTTGTGTTGCGCCGTTCGTGTTGCGTTGCGGCATTTGCGGTTGTGATGTGGCTTTTGTATTTTGTGTTTTGGCGTTCGTGTTGTGTTGTGGCGTTTGCGTTTGTGTTGTTGCTTTTGTATTTGTCTGAACCTTCTCGGCCACCGTACTTTTCAAAACATTTATTTAATACACTTTTCAGTAGAAATCTTTTCCAGAAATGTGTCCTGATTAAATATTATCAACAAATGTGTGAGACAACCATACAAAGCAACAAGCATTTAGTAGCTGGATGGTCTGATACAATATTTACCTAGATGTCACAATACACATTGTAAATTGAGTGGTTTCCATTTAAATTACAGAAATTAATATGTACAATGTATTGGTACAAAATACTTATATAATTACAAACAAAAATGTCTCTGGGCCTTGAAATGTCCAGTGAAATAAAAGCTTTCTATTTGTGGGTATAGTTATTGTCTTTTACAAGCAATATGTTTGTGTATTTTGTTGGTATTCATCAGGCTTTTCCTCCATTTTGAAAAGAACTGCTGTTTACGGAGGCTTTCTTAACTTCTATCCTCATGGACTGACTCTCAGCTCGTGATTCTAGCTTCACTCCACCCGAGATCCCCAGGGAGCCCAGCACAGCCTTCCCCGTCTTCAGGCTCTTGGACATCGGGATGCGAGTGAGCCCCGTGCGAGGTGCCTGGGCCTCGTGCCCAGTCTGTCGACAAAAGGAGAGATTGCAGTTGCAGGAGAATACAGACACGAGCACTAGGGTAAATAATGGAAAAGAGGCTAAATAAACATTATAGCAGCAAAACAAAAAACTCTTTCTAAACAGTGTAACTAATCATACGTGTTATATAAGCTGTGTGAAGGAAAAATGCAATTATTTATACATTCCCTCACTTCAATCCCATTGGGCGAGCACTTCTCGGGGCTGTTTCAATGTGTTGTTAATGGTGCAGGGCTGCTTTGTGTCAGCCAGAGGGCACTAAGCCTCACCGGGCTGTTTGTGAATGTAAATACTGTGTAACAACTCAATTACATCGTGAGTTGCAAAATGCCACATCATTAGCTCTGCTGTGCTGAGGCCTGTGAATATGAAAACAAGAAGTAGCATTTCTTTTGACCTTTTACAGGAGCATTACACACTCTATCCTAGTAAATAAAGGAACATTAAACAGCGCGTTTTTACTTTAACACATTGTGTTCTGTAACACATTGTGTTCTATATCTTGATATAGCTTGTTCAGGTGCTTCAGAGCCACAGCAGTGCAACTCAATTAAAGATGTATTACGTCATGTTACTTATTCCTTTTTATGATGTATTGATGCAGATTGATGTCTTTGCTAGCAAGTACTTCCAATGGGCCGAGTAATTTGTAGTTATGTGTCTCAAAGAATGGTCAAATTCATTAAGGTTATCAAGCCTAACGTTATTCTATACTTTACTTGAACAGAACCTCCAAGCCGAACCTACCATGCTTTGTGTTGGTCTGGAGGAGTTGGGTGCAACGGGGGAAATTGTGATGGTGCTCATCACTTTGCTCTGTGTGCTCCTGGCAGTAGTCGTAGTGGTGGTGGTGGTGGTGATTTGCCGCGGGGAGCGTAAAACTGTCCCGGTTGACAAGGTCATCTCCCTGCCCTCTGTTGCGGCCGGCGCCGGCCTGACCACGACCTTTGGGCTCATGCTGTTGGCTAGGTGAATGTGGATCTTGTTATCGTCTGTGGTCGTGATGTAGCTCGTGTTGGCCTGGCCCTTCCGTAAGGGCATCGGGACCATCTGCTTCTCGGGGGTAACCTTGAACACAGCCCGGCCCATGGTCATCTCCTGGGGTTCCGGGGAGGAAGCACTTCTGACCGTCATAATGGAGACGGGGGACAGGGCCCTCCCCGAGGCGGAAGAGGGGACTTGGCTGTTTTCTGGAGACTTGGCTCTGGATATTGTCGTGATGGTGACCGGAGACTTGGCTCTTTCGAGGCCCTGAGCTCCGTTGGTGGGCTTTCTCTTGTGGTTCGGAGCAGAGTAGGTGGGAATGATTGTGATTCTTGATTTTGGTTGAGATGGGTTGGGGCTCAGCGGAGCTGAGCTAGAGAAAGAGTGCTCAGCAGTGGGGCTGCTAATCTCAAGAGTAGCCGTGTTGTTTTGGTGGTCTGGTGTTACGTGAATGTGCAAAGGCTGCCCTTGCTTTTGCGACATTGTCAATTCAGAAGTCATATGCACACCGTTCATTTGCAGATGCTTCCCCAAGTTGGTCTCTTGATGGGCGTGGTCCTTTTTCCTCATCCAGGGAATCCAGGACTTCTTCACGCCCAGGTCGCTGCCGGCCGAAGGGCAATGCTCAACACCACTCTTTTCTGTTGGCTTCTTTAGGTACTTCTGTCTGAGGTTGTTCATGATGTGATTCTCTTCTTGAACAGATTTCCTGATGAACACAGCTGGGGTATCCTCTTCCGCTGGCTCAGTTGACAAAGCCTCTGTCTGTACTCCAGTGGAAGTTACCGCAACGTCCACTATTCTCCTCCCATTCAAACTGGGCCTCAGCGCTCGACTGTGGCGCTTCGCCATCTCCAATTCTTTGGTGAGATGGAAAACTTCGGTGCCCATGTTCTTGGCCCTCTCCTCCTCTTCCAAGAATCTCTGCTGCAGGACGGAGTAATCCACCTGCAGCTGAGAAAGTTGGTCTTCCTCGTGCATCAGTTCGTGGATCTTCTCCTTGAGGGCTACGACGTCTGCCTGCAGTTCCCTGGTTTTGGCCTCCTCTTTTTTGCACCGTTGTCGGAGGTCTACCTCCTGGCTCTCCTCCTCTCCTTTTTCGACGGCTTTGTTTCGCGCAATCTGACCCCTCATTTCTTCCACCTGTTGGGAGAGAATGTTGGCTTTGTCTTGTTCGGTCAAGAACCTCTTCTCCAAAATGTCGTACTGATCTTCTGTCTTGATCAAATCTCCCTCGACTACTTCAAGTTGTTTAAGGCGATTTTTCAGACGCTCGATTTCAAATGTCAGCTCCTTGACTTTTTTGTCTTCTCTTCTGGCTGGGTCAGACATTCGTCCCAGTTCACATTTTACTGAATTCACTGATAGCTTTTCTGCTTGCTCAAAGCCATCCAACCGTTTTTTCATTTGACCAACCTCGGAACTAAGATCTTTAGTTTTATCAATTTCGTGGGTCAGTTTAGTACCAAGCTCTACCTTTTCTATGGTTAAAATCTCTACTTTGGTTTCCATCTCTGATTTCATCTTCAAGAGCTTTTTGCTTTCCTCTATCAATTTTTCAGTCACCTCCATGACTTTGCCCTGCTCATCTTTGAACATCTGACTCAAATCCTCCTTTTTCTTCTCATCTGACTTCATTCTTTCCATTTGGGTCTTTCGTTCTTCCATCAAAGCAACAGTCAATGATTTCAGCTTACTCAAGTCATCCTTGAGGCTCAGCTCGGACCTTTCTAACTTAAGTTCAGACGACTCAACTTCTTTCACGCGGATCTTGAGCGCTACGACCTCATCTGAGAGCACTTTGGTGAGGCCCTTCTCCGTCTCCAGGGCAGTGTGTAACTTTGCACATTCAGCCTTGTTTATGCTGAAGGTACCCTCGAGTTTCTCCAGCTCTATCATTCTTTTTTGGAGCTTCTCCACTTCCAGCCTGAGGTCTTTGCTCTTACTATGCTCTTCTTGTAGCCTTTTTCGTAGCTCTTTACACTGATTTTCAGTCCTGGTAATCTCCTCATCCTTTCCCTCCATCTCCAGCACATGTTTCCGCAAGTTCTCCAACTCAGTGGTCAAGTTGGAGTTTCCAGACTCTCCTTTTACAATCTTCTCCCTCAGCTCCTGCAACTCTTCCTCAGATTTCCTCAAGGCCCTGTTGCTCTCCTCGAGTTCCTCAACTTTATGCGTAAGCCCAAGAACATTGGCATCGAGTTGACGGCTGTGGATCTCCCGAGTGGCCAGCTCGGCACTCATCTCCTCATGTTGTTGGGTGAGTTTGGTGGACTTCTCTTTGAGCTCAGCCTCCAGGCTCAGCACCCTGGGGCCATGCTCCTGACTTTGCTCCCGGGCTTCACTCAGGGCCTGCTCCTGCTGCTGGAGCTGCTGGCTGAGTTCCTGCACCCGCTGGTTCTGTTGGTCCATTTGTTCCAGGTGCTGCTGACGCTCATTGACCAACATCAGCGTGAAGGACTTCAGCTTGACCAGCTCTTCCCGCACCTTGGCCAGACGTTTAGAGTGCTCCTTCTCCTTTTTAACCTGATAGGCTTTCTCGTTCTCAATCAAGCGCTTCAGTCTGAAATGCGAAAACAAGGAAAAAGCGAAGCATTAATTTGGCTTTTAATTTATTTAGAAGCCAGAAACTTTGTCTGTGTTTGCCATTGTGTGCTACCAGTATGAATAACTTACGTACCCAGTTAATGTTTCAATGCTAGAGTGATTTCAGCACACAAAATGTCACCAACACTCAAAGCCATTTCTATCTTTCTTTAAAAAAATATAGTACAATCAGAGTACATTTCGCATAAAATATATAATACATATAATGTATGTAATGCTACTATAACAAACAAGCAATACAATCAAAAGAGAAAAGTGACAAATATTAACACTAAAACACTCAATGTATCAACATCCCACAAAGACCAAGATCACAATCTGCTAGTTAAAGTTTCACCCTCTCACCAAGGTGTCTTCTTTCTGCTCAGCTTCTTTCTATGCGGCCATTCTCATCTCTGGCTCAAACAAAATGAATGCAAAGCAGATTGGATGCAAAGCTGTATCTTTTCCTCTTACACTCCCAGGCACTCGTGATCTTCATCATGCACGTTTTTTGCATTGCAAAACATTTTTGATGTTCATGGCTGGACAGAGTCACAAGATCTCAAAAACTTTACTACAACCACATTTAAAACTTACCCTAAACGGATGCTCAATAGTCAGCACAAAAACATTGTTTTCCGAATGCAGGATCCTCTCAGAACGCATGAGAAATAGCCGGTTTCCTTCTTTTATACAAATCCTACAACATCAGATTCCATGCACGGTATAAGGACAATGAAAGGGGAATAAACACAGTTGAGCACCATCGGACCTCTAGTGAGTGATGTCACCTTATCCATATACGGCAGAATGTGTGTGTGTTCTCCGGCTTTGGACACTGTGAAAGGGGTTGGACCCTTTCCACAGGAGGAGCTACCTTGAGAAGCCCCAATTGTCATGCTTTCATAAAACATGGAATGTTTTGGGGGAAAACAACTACGGACAGTTTCGGGGTAAAAAGGAACGAGTAACTAGAAACGCTTATCTCAGACAAAATCAAGTTCAGTGTATGTTTGGTGCAAATTATATTATATTTCAATATTGCAAATGATATGGCCTCTGCAGACTGAAAGCATTACTCTCACTTGCACAGTAGACCTGCTGTAGGTCCGCTGGAGCGGAAACTGAACTTGAACTGGGTTGGTCGCTGAGTCTGAATGTGATGAGGAAAGCAGATATGGCCGAGTTGGATGTCCCCCTTGACATAAAGAAGATTTGCTACAAGGATATGTAACCAAAGATATGTGTTTATAAAGTGCTACACCCTGTCCTCCGTATGGAACTGTATAGACAACCTTAATCTTTTAATCAACTGTGGTTTTCACAAGTCAACAGCAAATTAATTCAGTTTGAAACGCTAAATGCCGAATGTCAGTGTTACAGAAAATATCTACATCGATTCATATCGCCAGCAGTCTTCTTTGCCAAGTGGGATCACTTTGCTCTGGCTTCTGTACGAGGGAGCCATCCAGATCTCAGACTGTGACAGTCAGATGTCACTGATACAAACTGGCCCCTTCATGAGAGGGTCAAAGTCATGATGTCAGTGGTATTGGGCTTCAGTGGTCAGTGACTCTGTCTCTAAGGAAGAAATAACTATGGACAAATTGGCTGCGTGGAGTCGTCCTCCCAAGGCACTGCAGGTTTAAGAAAGTTTGAATGAGGATAAAACTTTGTGTACGTGCAAGAAATTAAAACACATTTCTTAAGCAAATACACAAGACTACATCCACAAGAGACCATTTTTTTTCATCATGGAATAACATGTCATCCCATTTGTCCTGGGAAATTTGCTGTGTATCCTGTGTGCCTGAAGGCCGGGGGACTGAGGCGGATTAAAACTGTCAAAGCATAGTCTTGCACGTTAATGACTTCTCTTGACAGAGGACGACCCTTTTGTGTTATGCTTCTGTAATAGTGAACAGTAGGCAAGTCCGATGAGGAATCAGATACAAAGTGCACATACAACTATGCAGGACAAACACAAGAGGTCTACACAGACGGTGGGACACAGTTTTCAGTTTTATTTTTTCATAAGCAATTTCTTTCAATGAATGCACCTTCTAGTTTAAGTCAAGCCACTTGAATGACCGAATGTAAATTCCTCTCTTGTCTCAGAGGGTGTTAAAGGCTACCAGTCAGAAACAGCTCCTCCGGTGCCCGTCCCGTGCATTCCTGCAGCTGTTTGGCACGCGACCGTTGACTTTTCTCTCTTCACTATCACCCCGCTGGCCCGGGGGAGGAGATCGCATTGATAAAGACGAGATGATGGCATGCTTTCGTCTCACCGAAAAGAGCGCACATAAAAAAACGGACACCAGACACGGTGGCGATGGCGGTAAAATGTTCGTGCAAAGAAACTAATGTTTAGGATCTTTTTCAGTTTGAAATTTTGGTTTTGTCCGTATTTGGCCTACTGGTGTAAGCTCCCCCATTGAATCACCCGCTGGGTTTCGCGTTGTTCTATGCCAACAGATAGAAGCATCCGGGCTCGGGCAGGTGCTGACAGATCGAGACCCAGGAGGGCTCATCCCCTTCACCCTCTCTGTGAGGTGACGGAGGGCGAGCTGTACGTGAGCCAGGGAACCTGCTGGAAACTACCTGGCATGAGAAGGAATTCCTCACATGTAAAACCAAGGATCAAGTAAAGGTTAAATGGTCGTTCACTTCGTCGACAGTTGCTCCAAACTGAAGGCTAGCGTTGCTGTTTCCAAGGTTTTGATACTATGTCTCAGCTTGGCTGTAAGGATTTCAATGTCAGTCCTTTATTTCAGAGACTTCCTGACTGAAGTAACTAACTGAAGGGGGCAGCGTTTCCGAAACCATTTTCTAAATGAATTCATGGTTCCCCGAAGCCTTTTATCTCGAGGTTAGGTTTTGGAGGCCTGTGTGCACGTTGATTTACAACCAGGAACAAATTCTTCATTGAAACGTCTGGAATCATGACCACCGTCTCTTCCCTGCCGCGGGAACCAGCCGCAGGAGTATAGCTGTGATACTGCTGCCGCCTCTCCTCCAGCTGTCAGGGCCGCGATTTAACCTCCACGGCCCGTTTCCTGTGTCCTGAACTAAAGCCCGGGAAAGAGCAGCAGCCGGTGCTTCTGCTGTTTGAAGGTTTGACAGTTCTTGAAATGCGGCATACATGTGGTGTCTGGTCTGACTGACTGTACACACATACGGTACATAGCATACGCCCTTCCTCTTCCTCTGTCTGTCTCCCTCAGACTTATTAACGTGGATGTCATGTAGTCACACAGACCAATTTACAATAAGGCATGTGCAACAGCCAATGCAACTCTTTCATGGGTGCATATTTTATTGAGTCGCGCCTCCTCTGTCATACACACTCACAAGTACGCTTGTTTGATCTATGTGTGCGTCCTCCACACACACACACACACACACACACACACACACACACACACACACACACACACACACATGATGCAACCATCCCCTCTCCCATGTTGGAGGCTTGTGTATGTCCCTCTTACTCCCTACACCAACCGTTCGTCTCCTCGGGACCAACAAGCCGAGCCGCGACCTCGTTGATGACTTCATTTCAGGAGGTGATGTCATGAGAGAAGCCCTGCGGTCCTTCCCTTGTTTTTCTCCGGGGGCCTCGTCTGCTCCCCTCTGTACCCCTGACCCTCTGTACCACTTCCCCGCTCCACCCGCCTTCTCTTCTCCATGCGCCGTGTACCTCTCCCTGTCGAATGTAAGTATGTCGAGGTTATCACCCCCCCTTCTCCTGTTCGCACTTATTCACCCGGCTGATGAGGCCATCTTTCACACATTCTCAGTTGTCCATGCATTCCTTCACCGCTCTTCCCCCCCCCCTCGATCATCTTACCTCTCACACTTTGTGTTCCTCCTTCCCCAGTTTGCCCTTTTCACCACTTTCACCCGTTTCTTTTTTTTTTTTTTTTTGACAGCAAATTCTTAATCTCCAATAGCTCCCTCCATGCTCCCCTCACCTTTCTCTCTCCTGCTCCAGGAGGTTGGTGAAGTCGTCGCTCTTGTCCATGTAGTCGGCGTGCTTGCGCTTCTCCGAGTCCAGCTCGTGGACGGTGCGGCGGTGGGACTTTTCGGCGAGCAGCAGCTGACCCAGCATCCTGCGGTACGTCTCCTTGTGCTTCTCCTGCAGACGCTCCAGCTGGAGGCACACAACACACATCAGACGGCCGAACAACACACACCTGAGAGCCGAGGACGCATCACAAGTGGACCTCATGTGCCGTTTGTGCGACATTTCGGGCGGCAACAATCATGTTCAGGAATGTCATGGATTTTTCAGCATGGAACTGCTGTGACCGACAGCTGCAAAGCTGACCTCCACCATCGGCTTTTGGTAAACGCCGGGTCCGTGCGGCTTGCTGCCAGCGATGAATCCGTCCCTCTGCAACGCTGAGAGGGCCGAACCGGGGGCCGAACCATAACGTGACTCAAGGTCCTCTGGGACCGTCTGTTTGGACTTTAGCGTGCAGATAACATCTTCTCTGGCCTGAAATCACACAAAGGATATAAAGAAATACAACCCATACGCCATTTGATGCCTTGAGGAGCAAAGTGTGTCTATTCACTCGGCTTGGACACATTTTTGAAGAGTAACAGATGTATTCGTCGCAGATATTCAAATATGTTAGATAAATATTATTTATGTTAGTTTAAAAAACTCAAAAGTGTTATTCATGTGGCATTTTGCCCTAATTCAACACATCCAAAAGTCTTTGAACCCTAGTAGCATTTGCTTCATGGATTCCAGATTTCTCCAATAGGCAAAAATTTGCTGTTTTCTGGCACGTTTCAACTGCCATTTTCCACCACAAGATAGAGCTAGTGTGCATGAAATTGTGTGCCGAATGTGTACCGACTTTGTGTTCATCCACACCCACAGGCCCGTCATTATTGCACACACCCTTCCTATTAGGTTTAAGGGGTTAGAGGTCAAAGAGGAACACCCAACCCACCTGAATCTCTCCTTCCATGATCCCCAGTAGTTTTAACAGATCCTTGTTGGACAGATCCATGATGTTCGCTCTCTTTTCTTCAGCCTCAGGGGAATCAAGCAGTAGCTTCTCTTTGTTTGAGATGGCCTCCACCTCTGAATGATCCTCGCCCTCCTTCTGCTGGACTTTGGCCTTCAGGCTCTTAACGGGTAGATCCTCTTCCTGTTCCTTGCTGATGTCGTGGTCAGCCTGCGGAACCCCGAGCACCCCGTTAGCCGGGGTCTCTACTCCGCTGCTTTTGGACCTCATCTTTTACCTGCACCAGCAAAAGAAGAAACATGATTTCACCTTTTTTTTTTCCATAGATAATGGTACCGCTATTATTATTATTTTATGGCAAAATGTGTTACTGTTGTCCACATCTCTTTATAACTTTCTTGTCATTTTTGTTCCATTTGATACATGAGGTGTTAAATGGTCACTGCATTTCATGACTTTGTCCCTGACCACTAACTCACCTTGATCCAATGACATGTACACCGGATGACATTTTTATATGTAAGATGAAATACATGTGTGGATAAATACCCACAATTACCCAGCAGTGTGCGCATTCCTGGCACGCACAATGCCCGGATCACGCTGAGTGTTGATAATGTGAAAGCACATTTGTGGCACTCCTGGGTGTCTTAACCTTTGTTAAGCACTCCTTTCAGAGTCAAACATTTTGTTCAGATGCCGAATATAAATGTGTTGTTGCCCTAGGTTTAACATTTATAACAAGTGACATTGAGGCGGCCTGTGGCATTTCTTGAATGCTTAAACATATAATGAGCAAAGCGAATAGAATTGAGGACTTACTGACATACATTGTTTTGCTAATAGAGGGTCGGCTGTTCCCCCACCCGAACCCTGAGACGCTGCGCAAGTGCACAACGTGATTGATTTCAGATATGACATCAACAGCGCTTTTTAATTACAAACAGAAAACAACACCCAAGCCCCCAAAGATGTCACGGTTTGGGTCTGCTCTGTCTTATTTTGTAGTTTTCATGTCTCTGGTGTTCCTGGGTAACTTCACTTCCTGCCTTGTCCTGTCTT
Source organism: Pungitius pungitius (assembly GCF_949316345.1). NCBI lineage: Eukaryota > Metazoa > Chordata > Actinopteri > Perciformes > Gasterosteidae > Pungitius > Pungitius pungitius. The sequence continues at coordinate 4,879,853 of NC_084913.1, forward strand.
CCCTTGTGATTGTCTGCCGTGCTTGATCGTTTCCACCTGTGTTCAATCACCTGCACCTCCCTTGTGTATTTAAGCCCTGTGAGTCCCTTGTCTGGTGTGGCGTCATAACATGTCGTCCGTTCATGTGTCACGTAAGTCAAGTTTGTGTTTTCAAGTCCAGGTCCCTGTTTTGTTTGTTGGTTTTGTTTTCTCCTCCTTCCTCCCCTTTTTGGTGGGAGCGATTTTGATTTTGAGTTTTGACTATTAAAGCCCTTTTATTTTTCATCAACTCTGCGTTTGAGTCCTCCCTCCTTGCCCTCGACCGCGTCCCCCCCTGACAGAATGACGCCACCTCCTAAGGACTCAGCAGGGTTTGACCCAAGAAACCCATTTTTGGGAACTCGCCTGGCGTTTGGGGACCCACACGGCACGCAGCTGGCTGCCCGGCGCAACGCCAACCCTGGCTCAAAAGCAGGCTCCAGGCAGCGCCCCGGTCACCGCCCTCGCCGCTCTCCAGACCCAGGTTGGGCCTCGCCGATGGAGGCCAGCGTCCAGCCCCCAGTCCTCAGCGCACGCTGGAAACAGGTGCTGGAGCTGGCCGCCCGCCTCCAGGCCAGGTACGACCCCCACGCCCTGGACCTCCGCATTCGGCGGCAGCGACGGCGCCAACCACGCCCGTCTCCGCCCGAACCGGCCCCAAGACCCACGCCCCCAGCTCCAAGACCCACGCCCCCAGCTCCAAGACCCACGCCCCCAGCTCCAAGACCCACGCCCCCAGCTCCAAGACCCACGCCCCCAGCTCCAAGACCCACGCCCCCAGCTCCAAGACCCACGCCCCCAGCTCCAAGACCCACGCCCCCAGCTCCAAGACCCACGCCCCCAGCCCCAAGACCCCCGCCCGTTCCGGCCCCCAGAGCCTCGCCTCCTCCCGTTCCGGCCCCCAGAGCCTCGCCTCCTCCCGTTCCGGCCCCCAGAGCCTCGCCTCCTCCCGTTCCGGCCCCCAGACTCCAGTCTCCGCCCGTTCCGGCCCCCAGACTCCAGTCTCCGCCCGTTCCGGCCCCCAGACTCCAGTCTCCGCCCGTTCCGGCCCCCAGACTCCAGTCTCCGCCCGTTTCGGCCCCCAGACTCCAGTCTCCGCCCGTTCCGGCCCCCAGACTCCAGTCTCCGCCCGTTCCGGCCCCCAGACTCCAGTCTCCGCCCGTTCCGGCCCCCAGACTCCAGTCTCCGCCCGTTCCGGCCCCCAGACTCCAGTCTCCGCCCGTTCCGGCCCCCAGACTCCAGTCTCCGCCCGTTCCGGCCCCCAGACTCCAGTCTCCGCCCGTTCCGGCCCCCAGACTCCAGTCTCCGCCCGTTCCGGCCCCCAGACTCCAGTCTCCGCCCGTTCCGGCCCCAAGACTCCAGTCTCCGCCCGTTCCGGCCCCAAGACTCCAGTCTCCAGCCCCGTCCCCACGGCCCCCGACCATGACCCCTCCAGGCCCGTCCCCACGGCCCCCGACCATGACCCCTCCAGCCCCGTCCCCACGGCCCCCGACCATGACCCCTCCAGCCCCGTCCCCACGGCCCCCGACCATGACCCCTCCAGCCCCGTCCCCACGGCCCCCGACCATGACCACTCCAGCCCCGTCCCCACGGCCCCCGACCATGACCCCTCCAGCCCCGTCCCCACGGCCCCCGACCATGACCCCTCCCTCCCACCCTCTTGGGACCGCCTGGAAGTCGGTCCTTGAAGGGGGGGTGGGGTCAGGGGTTGGGTCGGCGCCCCCGGCCACGACGACGCCGGAGCCGCACAGCTCGGCGCCCCACGCCACGACGCCGCCGGAGCCGCACAGCTCGGCGCCCCACGCCACGACGCCGCCGGAGCCGCACAGCTCTGCGCCCCACGCCACGACGCCGCCGGAGCCGCACAGCTCTGCGCCCCACGCCACGACGCCGTCGGAGCCGCACAGCTCTGCGCCCCACGCCACGACGCCGCCGGAGCCGCACAGCTCTCCGCCCCACGCCACGACGACGCCGGAGCCGCACAGCTCTGCGCCCCACGCCACGACGACGCCGGAGCCGCACAGCTCTGCGCCCCACGCCACGACGACGCCGGAGCCGCACAGCTCTGCGCCCCACGCCACGACGACGCCGGAGCCGCACAGCTCTGCGCCCCACGCCACGACGACGCCGGAGCCGCACAGCTCGGCGCCCCACGCCACGACGACGCCGGAGCCGCACAGCTCGGCGCCCCCCGAGACCCTGAGGCCCGGCCGCCGACCCGGCAGACCCCCCGAGACCCTGAGGCCCGGTCGCCGACCCGGCAGACCCCCCGAGACCCTGAGGCCCGGTCGCCGACCCGGCAGACCCCCCGAGACCCTGAGGCCCGGCCGCCGACCCGGCAGACCCCCAGAGCACCCCACGCCCGGCCGCCGCCCCGGCAGGCCGCCGGACCATAGCTGTCGGGTCCCCACCCTCCCGCCCCTTGTCTGATTTTCATGGTTCTGCCCCCCTTTAGGACCGTCTGGAATTCGGTCCTTGAGGGGGGGGTTCTGTCACGGTTTGGGTCTGCTCTGTCTTATTTTGTAGTTTTCATGTCTCTGGTGTTCCTGGGTAACTTCACTTCCTGCCTTGTCCTGTCTTCCCTTGTGATTGTCTGCCGTGCTTGATCGTTTCCACCTGTGTTCAATCACCTGCACCTCCCTTGTGTATTTAAGCCCTGTGAGTCCCTTGTCTGGTGTGGCGTCATTACATGTCGACCGTTCATGTGTCACGTAAGTCAGGTTTGTGTTTTCAAGTCCAGGTCCCTGTTTTGTTTGTTGGTTTTGTTTTCTCCTCCTTCCTCCCCTTTTTGGTGGGAGCGATTTTGATTTTGAGTTTTGACTATTAAAGCCCTTTTATTTTTCATCAACTCTGCGTTTGAGTCCTCCCTCCTTGCCCTCGACCGCGTCCCCCCCTGACAAAAGATCCCCGCCGAAAAACCCCCGGGTGACGTCATGGGACCCTGACCCTCTGAATCATGCGCTGAGACATCCTGCAGGCTCACCATCATGTCACCCTCTCAAGTTCTACATATACAATGTAAAGCATGAGCATTTTAATCAGTACGGCTAGATTAGTAATAGCTATGTCAAAGGTTTTGAAAGGGAGTTTATCCCAGGTTTTGCTTCACATCAAGTGTCTTGTAGTCATCAAAGCAAAGACTGCAGTTAATTCTAATGATGCTTGAAACCAATCTGTTCTGTTTCCAGGAAAGAGACCAGAACACATGAGAGGGGAAGCGTGCAAAAGATAACAGCGGATGCATCGCGCTCTCTTCAAACCAACACCTTGGGAACACGTCTTATCTCAGCTCTGGGAAGGTCAGCGAGTGCACATTGGCTCCAACGAGAGCCGGTTCTTTGCTGGAGATTAATTGCGGTGCCATCTTTCCTGTCCATAACTATTAGTTTCAGCTGTGGGCTCACTATCACCGAGTCAAATGTGTTAGTACAGGCCCGTACACAAGTGCTTACGGGGCTCGTCCCGCCATTCAAGCACTGCCACATGTGCAGCACGGTAAATTCCTCGGGCAGATTACCGGGGCGACCAAAAGGTTGACACTTAGTTAGGCAATGCAAGGTCTATTTTTAATTTCTGGGGCCATCTAAATGTATCAAGCTGAACATTATCAGCCTATTAAAAATGGAACATCTTTGATTCGTAATAATAAACACAGTTATCTCAATCTTAGGCTGTGGTAATTGGACATCTGTTTACTTAAACCGGCCTTAATTGAGTTTAGTTTTCATTTTCACAAGCCGCATCGATGACGATAGTGGTCACGGTGGATCAACCAGTCAAGTCATTGACGGTTTTATCCACCTTTGACCACTTGATTGTAGCGTATTCTCCAGCAGCAAATGGTAAATCCAAAGGGCACGTGCCCTGAATTCCAGTCTGACATGCGGCATTCCCAGTTGCCTCTATGGAAAACAAAGAAGAGCGCGGGGCAGACAATAGGCCGTTACTCTGAGGTCTGCGCCGACCTGCCCCAATCCCCAAACACACGCATGCCATCTTAAACCATCGACACATTGGTGGTTCATCCAATTCCCCCAGGGCCTGCTATATAAAAAGGCCGGTCCAATACCCAGCGAGTCACCGCTCAAAGGCCTGAGCCGATAATTTAAAGCGGTGTTCCAAATCCATCCTTTGGTTGGAGTCCAGCTGTCATACATAAGAGTATTTATAGGCCCAAACGGGACATGTGGGGGCTGTGAAATGTTGTCAGTGGTCCGAAGGTTAGTGAATGATCACTAAATGACTCATCTTTGGTCTGAAATTCCATTTCAAACATGAGGATGAATAAAATAAACAGGTGTCACTTTGGGGAGGGGCCCGTAACCCATGCAAGATTAACTTCACATTATCAATTTTTTATTTTATTTTATTTTTTTAAGTATTTGAATATTTCAGTATGTGTGTATTCATGTGGACACATTTCAACAGAAAATAAGCAACATTAGCATTAGCTACATTAGCAGAAATACAAACTGCTATCATGACGTCTGGTACTCCAACAGCTGTAGCAGCTTAGTTATTTATCAAGCTTTACTTCTTAAAATATGAGGCTATAATATTGACGATTAAACATATCAGTAATATTCACAAATAGCAAAAGTGAAGATTAAATGTTTTAACCACATTCATTTGCCGGAGAGGAGCCATGAGGAAACCAGCTGCAAATAATAAAAAAAACTTTTAATAAATTCACACCACTAACCCAATGTGACTAAATGACGATGGGGAAATGTTTTTTGCACGTCAGAACTGGTTCCTGATCAAATGCGGTGCGCTTGGGAAGCTCTCCAATCCTGACAAGGAAAACACAAAAGCCTTGCCAAGCTGTAAGAATTTCAATCAAAACCGTAGCTGAGGATGAGATTCGAATCCACAAGTCAATCCAGCTGATATTGAAAGTTTGGGGAGCACTAACTTCTTTGCATGGGAAACAAAGCGCCCGTCTCTTCTGGGTTCATGATGGACGGATTTGTTCCAGTCTTAACACCCAGTGACCCCTGGGGTCAGGTTTTGACCAAACTTGCTCGGACGCCGCTTTAGACACGTACAAACGACCCAAAGAGATTTTCATCCATCCTCTGACTCAATAAGTTCTTCTCATAAGAAATGGGATAATATTGATGTGCTTGTGGTAGTTTGTGAAATATTCACTTGCGTTTACCAAAACTCATCTCATTATGAGCACTGATAGTGTCACCAAGCATAACGAAGCTGCTGGAAGACACGACTCACCTCAATCCATCAAAATTAATTTAATATACATGGTGAAAAAAAAAGAAAACATCCCTTATTCATGAGTTGATTTCCCTAGCAACAGCAGTCATTCTGTCTATGTAAACGGGAACCCGCTAACTTATCAAGCGCAAGACTCATCCAATGACACGCGGTGGTGTTCAGCTTCACAGCATGGAGATCAGGGAATAGATCAAGTTCTGGTTGATCTATGAATAGAAACAGCACGACAACATATGGATGAAGCGGTCTCAGATATGCTAAAATGTGATGGGGGCAGCTATGTGTCCGATGTCTCGTCTAAATGTCTCCTGGATCAGAAGTCCACAGAATGAAATGTCTGTGTTGGTCCCTTTTTTTAAAAGATAATAACTATTTTTTTTGTTTTCATGGCACTTGTATGATAATACTGTAATGCTGTGTCTATAGTGTGTGCAACAAAAAGTACATCTTTGTTGCTTCCGTTGAGTTAAAATACATTTCTGCTTGTTGCAATGATCCATGGATGGCAATACCGGTCCGTCAATTTATCCATTCCGAAAACATCTGAGCAATTAGTGGACGAAAGGTCAAGAAATTGTGACCATAAGAAGTCCTCAGAGAACTGCCGACATGGCTGCGGACTCTCAGTCGTCAGACAAACAAGCCACCTGCAAACATCTAGCGAGCTTAAGAGCCAGGTGTTTTTTATCAGGAGGTAATGGAGACTAACGCCACAGGAAAAGGAGGCGTTTTTAGTGTCAAGTGAAGATAAATACAAATACTTGAGCATTTGTCTTTGAGTAAGTGTCAGTATTTTTTATGCACTTTCTCTCAGCCTGATGTATGTGAATATATGCTAACATATAACATTTTCCTACATATTGTTACATTCAATGACAATAACAAAAGGCCAGAGAAATCAGTCTTAAAGTAAGCTTTTCAAGAGTGAAAGACTATTGGCTATTGAGATTGAATTGTTAATTTGGCTAACTGCACCCGTCTAAGCATTTGAGTGGCCATTGGCCATCTGTCTATTTCATTGGTTAAAAAAAAATTAGAAAAGAAAAGAAATGCATTGCTGCCGGTGAGGCAGAAATGAAAATAGGGTAAAGAGCTTATCTCTGAGTGCAATGTGTGAGCTCAGGAGATCATTTCCAGTGCACACTGTGTTAGGGACATCACTCATAGGTGACGTCATCATCAAACAAATACACCCGTTTACTGAGAGGCTCGTTATGATGTCTCTTCCACTGACGCAACGTGAATGAGTGACATACAGCACGTGGTGGGCAGAGATGGTGGGAATGTTCTGTGGGATTTACAATTTCACAAGCATCAAAGCAAAGTAAAACATGTCTAGTGAAAGAATACTAAACAATGTGAACTTTATGAAGGACTTCACTAGTTTCACGTCATTTAAAAAAAACAATTCACAACCAATCTACTGTTAATAGCAACTGTACTTTACCACCTGATGAGCTACATTATCAACTGTTGTTTTGAGAAGGTTGCATCTTTAGAGAAGGGTTTATTTTTAAACCAAGGCAACATGAGTATTAAGTACCACTGTTCTGCAAAATATCCAAATATGTCTACTCTGCATGTTTGGAATTCAAGACCAGAGGCCCATGTACTCCTGGAGCTGTGCATGTGTTACTGTCAGCTGTTGTTGAGGCTCACCAGACTTAATCGGGAAGACAGTGACTATTGGCAGCAATGAGCTCCACCTCCCACTACATTGTGTTTATGGTCATGCACATTCGACATATACTCACACTTTTACCCATTCTCCCACACACAAATGCATGTGCAACAAAGACACAGAGTGAGGGAACAACGGGCTTAAAGAGTTAATAATGTGAAGGAACGTAAAGTTGTCAACGCGATACATTTGTCACATTTAAAAGGGAGAAGTGCTTTTCTTCATTCTCGCAGCTCTTATTTATGAAATCTGCTTACAACGCCGTTTGTCTAACTCCATTCCAAGTCCATTCCCAGTGTATTACTTACTGAGTTAAACACTAAAACCCAGGATGCATCGACGCAAAAGGCTTTCCCACTCAAAGCCTCAAGCTGAAGGCTCACTCTGCCGGTGACACAGAGCTATACTGATGTCATGAGGTAAGCCAGTGGGACGCATTTAGTTCATCTAAAAATCAATGCCGCTTTGGCAAACACCCAACCTCGGGCCAGCTCCGTTTTCAGTTCACGCAAGGCCCACATTACCAATTCACGCGAAGACTGATTCATTTACGGCTCGGCCACCCAGTCCGCTTTCACAAGTCCGTCTCTCCCCGGGGATCATTTGGCTGATTGAGCTCCAAGGACTTTGCAGGGCCTGAGGTCTGCTGAGACAGGATGAGCTCAGATAAAGTTGGAACGAGTGCAAAAATGTTAATGAGTAATATCTGGCGACTAGGTCTCTTTGTCTGGTGTCAGTGGTGATATCACTGAGTGTGCACAGAGGCCACATCAGCTGGAGACAGAGCGGATGGGTGGGGGGGGGGGGGGGAGAAGGTTGAGGTTGCACAGAGCCCCTGGACTCTGACAGAAAAGGATCTGTGACACCAGCATTAGTCACACCTGCGTCCGATTCCCCTCGCCCTCAAGAGCGAGATACTTCCGGGGTTTCTTTTTCGGTTCACCGAGATGACGTGCAACCTCGAAGAATGGACAGCGGGCTCTCGGGGGGGGGGGTGCTGCTCGTCCAAAAGGCAGATGACCTCATGTGGATAAAATGAAATGGAATTCATTTTGGTTTCATTACCATCCATGAATATTCCTGATGAAAGACGTCATCCCGCTGGGCTTGTGAAGGCTTCACGATGTTAAACATTGATGGGGGTGCATTGTGTGTTGTGTTCGATGGGTGTCCATTAGGTATGGCACCTACAACCCAAACTCCAGGTGGCTGTTGGGAGAAGTTAGGGGGGACATGGTTGCATGTGTCTATTTCTATGTGAGATTTCCCAAACACCAAATAGCCAAACATGATGGATAACTTGTCTTTCTTCTACATTCTCAATATCTCAATATCACCCTGTGTTGTCTGGCTAAGCAGTGGGCTTCACTTCCCACACAAGCCATCACCCTAAATGGTCTCATTCATACAGCAAATATACAAGGTAATTCATTGAGATATTTTATTCATGACTCTCTATTTTCTGTATGCATGGTCACAATGAGAAATCTGTATTGCCATCAACAGCACCAAGAGCAGTCCCTTGTCTTCTCATGGGCGAGTACTGGCGTGTGGTAGGTTGAAATCCATATTATTATTATAAAATGTTGAATTGAAATTGAAAAATGTTAATTGTACTTTTTACGGGATAGAGTTGTTTCATTCATTTATTGCAGAACAGATGTAACCACAAGTGAAGCCAAGTAGCTTTTCAATCAAGGCTCCTGCTTATCTTCATAGAATGATGACAGCAGAGCAGCATCACCTGTACTGTGTTTCCTGGATTTTATTCCACAAGCATAACTACTTTGACAGAAGCGCATAGCTGCCTTCGGCTGTTTTTCCCGCAACAAGGGCAGGGAGAGCAAAGAATTCCTAGGGACAAGCTCGGTAGAAGCCTACGTACCTGCTGTTGTGTTGTCCCCCAGGTTTGAGCAATTAGTCTTCACCCCGATGGTAATCCTGGAGAAAAGGCTCCCGAAGCTGCAAAATATATACCCTCCGGCTCTCGGGTTCCAACTTGTGGTGTCCGCTTGTGCTCGCTACCGAGTTGGGCCAACAGCCATCCCAAGTTCTACTCTCTCTCTCTCTCTCTCTCTCTCTCTCTCTCAGTCCAGCTTTCAGTTCTTCTGCTCAGAAAAGTTATGGCAGAGACCAATAACAGAGCACTGTAACTTCCCCTGTTCCTCACTCGCACACACCCTCCCGTCCCCTCTCGCTCCCACAGCCTATCCAGATGCACTCTGCAGAGCTGGCCCTAAGGTACACCTCTAAAATGTCTTTTCCCTCCTTGCCTTTTCGAGAAGTCAGTGGAAGAGTGTGGGAGGATAAGAGGCAGAAGGGGTTGAGGGGGTGGACAGTTCACTGTTCTCCTCCCTCTCTCCCGCGGTTGAAAGGGCTCGTCGCCCCGGCGTGGAGAAAGGCAGAGGTGCGGTGATGTCCTTTTTGTCAGCGGGCCAGACCTTTTTCACTCGGCGACATCCTCCGTTGTGCCTCCCTCACTCTTTCTTTTTCACTTCAGCCGGCGAGGCTGAAAAAGAATATTTCTATTTTTAAACTCCTCCGCTCTCGCCAACATGGACGCTACTAGCAGCTGGGGCTAGCTGAATGCTAAATGTTTTGGCTGGGCAGCTAGGGAGTTAACTTTCCTCGCTGACCCTCGGTGACAGCTGAACTCTGCCCATTTTCTCATGCTGGGAAAGTACGGAGACAGTAGCCACCCAGGCCCCTGACATGGCTCCAAGGAACCACCAATTGCTGACTTTGGAGGGCTGAGCGAGGCCAAACTCTCCAGGGCTCTGGCAGCTCGACTGTGTTTTTGGCCGTGTTTGCAGAAAACAACGCCGGCGCGCTAAATCTGAGCTAAATGAGAGCTGCAGTGGTTTTTCTCTGCATCAATGGGGAGAGTTGACTTTGCTTCCTTGTCGTACTGTTGCGTTAGACATGTGCAAGCAGCAGGCAGTAAACACATAAATGTTTTGGTTCCCCTTTTATCGATGGATAACCTTTTCGGGGTTAGCAGTTTTCTGAATTCTACACTCGTAAGGGACCACCTCAGCATGAGCAGTGAAGTTAGATAACTCGGTCACCATTGATGACTAATGACAGGGATAAGTGTGTACTGATACAAACACCTCTACATTGTTGGGCAGTTGGATGAAGAGTCATGGGAGTGCCCCACCGCCTGCATTTTTCCTCCAAATGGGGACATTTTTTTGTCCAAACGGGGACATTGTTTGATAAGAGATAAGAGGGACACCAGAGGACGATGCAGCTAACCAACAGAGAAACTCACAAAGGAATCATCCCAGATGGACACATTCATTTTCTCTTTGTGGGTTCTTTGTTGCAATTGCACATCCGACTCATTGCTCCTTGTTTTTTATGGGTGTGGGGCTGACGTAATGTTTTTTAGTTAAATAAAATGAAAACGCACTCAAGCAAATACAGAAAAGAATACGTTTTTATTGTCTTTCCTGGATATATTAGGTCACCTGGGAGATCTATGGAGGGTTATAAATAGTTATTTGTCCCCTCTTTGCTGTCCTGTATGTGACACTGAAAGAATTGTAAGGAAAAACAAAGCACATTTGTTTGACGGACACTCTTCCTCCCCACATATGAAGTCATCCGCCTTGGTATCCAAGAGGAAGATCTATCCAAACTGAGATTAAGAAATGTGTATTTTGATGGAATGCCATACTTCCCACACCCAAAATGAAGTCATGTGGTGGGAAGTGAGGAAGAGGTTTGTTATGATTTAAATCTGTGTATATATTTATATATTTAAATATATAATGCCCACATGACGGTGGTCATGTCTCTGCGGTTCTATGGTACTATGAATCATAAAGAAACACGGGCTGGCGGTAGCTGCCATTCCCACACTTCAATGATGGTGATTAGAAAAAAATAGCACTCTGTTTTAATTAATGCAAGCTGGGTGATAAAATGTCTCCGTAAGAACTGAGTTCATTCACTCAACAGCAACGCGGGAAACGTAGGAAACAAAGACAACTCCATGTTGTACACGTCATAAGCCTGTCTGTCATCTAGCGATATAATCTATGTCAACTTTACCATGAACACACACACATCTTACTGTTTCACACAGGCCCCAAAACCTCTCTCTTGTCCCAAATCAATATGCGGGGGGGGGGGGGGGGGGGGGGGGTTCCATCCGCCAGTCGTGTCCGTCACCTAAACACTCAAAATGAACAACCGTCAGACGTTGCCTCAGCTCTCTTTGGCCGCTTCGAGGCGCGCTGACAGATGCTAACGAGCTGCCCAGGCAGAGGGAGATTACACTGGACTACGGGGAGCATGGTCGTTCCTGGCCCAAAGGCTGGAAGGGACATAATAGGTTGCTGTTAAAGGGGGACTTGAGGTCAAAAAAAATAAAAAATAAAAAAAGGGGAAAGAGTTATGGATGTGTTAACTGGAGTTAAAGGGCTTTGGTGAAACCTTTCTGGGAACCTTCAGGAAATCCGCTAGCTCGGCAGTTTGTCGCTCCACCAGGAGGTTTACCGCTCCTGCCCAGACACAAAAAAATATCTAAAATGTGGTTTTTACAGTTTTTCTGAGAAGTAAACAAGCGAAAGACAGCTTTTAAATGAGTGAGCTTTGAATGAGGTGGCAGTTAGACGGTGCAAGCTATTGCTTAGCTATTTTCCCCCTTTTTCCAGTCTGTAAGCTAACGCGAGCTAACGCGAGCTAACAAGCTGCTGCCTCTAGCTACACATTTACTGGACATGACAGCGGCATCATTTAACTCTGCTAACGGGATGAAAGCAAATTTGTCCATTTCTCAATCGTTAAACTATTTGTTTTTGGTATTAATACCACCCGTGTTGGTCCCCAGGGTGCCACAAGGAACCACTCTTTATTGTTTGAGTTTAAATTCCTGTAATTGGTTACAACAATCACAGCATGCAGGGGGAATATTTATGATTATTATGTTATCTCCACACTTACCAGACTTGGAATCATTTGTGCCACAGAAAAAAGTTGAATCTTGTAGTTCATAAAAGGTGCTCAAGAGTACCACAAAAATACCAACAACGCATGTATCACAGGAAAACAGGGATTACCACAAGAATTTTAATGACTAAGCACCGCAACTTCTTTTATGTGGTGCTACGCCATAGGATTTTTCGTTACGGTTGACAGAAAGGAATGTCTAATTGGTGTTTAAATTTTCCACCTCCAAACACAGTAATGGTTCCCTGTCCAAAGTTGATGAATGTACATAATTCCGTACCAATAAAAATAATCAACATATATCGTAGTTCAAGTGAAACTATTCTCAACAAGCACTTCTTGTGTTCATCCCAAAACATCTGGATGCAAATCTAAGAGATTACTGTAAAATCATCCAATTCACTACTTTTCACCTTGATTAGAACACACAATGTGGTTAATTTACAATTAGTATTGTTATTTTGTCTCAATTGTAATACAATAAGCCCACAGTAACCCAGTAACTCATTGTTTTTGGTATAAACATCTGGTTTCACTTTTTGGGCAGCTAATCCTGTTGAACTTACAGCATAAATAACAGATCCAGTAAAAAAACAGAACATAATACTCTACTTTGAATTGTCATCAAAAGAGAAGTTATTGTTTAACATATTACAGGACATATCATCTCTTGTGGTTTCCGTCTTTATTGATGTAAGTCTGTTCTTCTAAGTTGGCTTGAAAATTATATACTTATTTCCTGTCTTTGTTTCAGTTAAAAAGATGACTTACCATTTCAGCAATGTTAATTGCCTATGTTTCATTTCCTGTCTTTGCTGATCACACACTACAGTTTGCAGGGAGGAAGAGACTGTGAAAACTAAGCCAAGCTTTCCTCACGCTTCTGAAATAACAGGAACCCACGAGTCTCAGTTAGTAACTGTTCCTTTGACAATATTAGCACATGCATTATCGGGAAAGTGTTCAACCTGTGACTAATAAACACTTTAATGAGGAGAAGTCAAGCAAACATTTTGATATCATGCATGATCCACTTTAAAGTAGTTCCCCGGGGAGTGGTGGAATATGATCCTGGCTCCTTCTGTTCCGGGGTGATATATTTTTCTTCAGCTAGAATAAAGTTCACTTCAAGGTATGATTTCATTCAATGCAATTGCCAATGGAAAAAGAAGCCACAGCAAGGGAACTCTTTTATATTCATATTTTCAACCAATAGTGAGATGATTGCCAGAATAATAATCAAAGAGGCATTATATGGACTATATTTGGGGAGTATGACCACTCAGATCCCAGTTGATTAATCAATTACATGAGTACATAGTAGTCTTATTTTTGTGATTCCTACACAGAAATTAACTGTCAAGAGGGTGACCTTGGAGACACCTCTCCAGAGCTGTAGACCATCTTAAGGGCCTGAAGTTCTCTCCCAAGGTCAGCCACCGCGGGAAACAAAGCAGCCAATCAGCCAAACCCTGGAGCTCAATCCAAACAACAGCTGTGCATCGCCCAGCATGACAAAACACTTATACTGGGAATTTCTTCTCTGCAACGGACAAGGAGCAAGTGGGCTGCTAATCACATTAAACTGACAAGTACTGTATACATTAGTAAAAGAAATGATGGAAACGTCAAAACTAGGGGATTCTTACAAGACTGGGTGGGGGGGCGTTGCTTAATTGCGACCCTATTTCATTCTTTCTTTAAATTATGATAATTATTGATAACCACTTAAGTGACAATTGTTTGGAGCTACATGATCACCAACCGATAGATAGTGAATAGTTTAACAAAGTCCATCGCCTTTGAACGAGCCGCCCTCTTTTGGCATTGACGCGTAATTACATCAACAAAAGACGGTTTTTTTCAAGGGCACAGCCAAACCCCGCCTTCTCCCTTTCTGATTGGTTTAGATTGAAGTTCTCGTGTATTCATTGGATACTCATACGTCAGTAAGATGACGAATAGGGAAACGTACGGGAGGAAAACAGCACCGGTGAGAAACGTGGATTTCAGCGTTATTAGCCGTCTGTCCTTCTAATATTCCGTTTGTAGAGAGCTCAGTCGTACCTCGTTTTTCTTTTAAGGAAAACCCCACGATTTTTATGCTTGAATTAACAGCCTCGCGTTCTTTTAACAGCATACGACCCGATAAGTTGACATTAGCCGCGATGCTAACGACCGTGTGCGACTCAGTCAAAGCTCAGTCCGCCGTCAACTTAAATGTAAAGTGAATTATTCCAGTTTGAGGTTATTTCACTTCCTCCCCAGAGGAAATGTTGGGGTTTAACGTAGCAGCAGATTCCACAGGGGCCATTGGCGTAAACTAACTAGTTGGACACACGTGTTTTCCTAATGTGGAGTGAAAGACTATGGTTTTGTGATTAAACTCGACCAGTGGTGCTCCCATTGGTGGGTTAGTGGTTAGGAGGCACGGTGAGGAGGTGAGGAGGGATCAGCCCGAACAGCTCCTTAAACAAGTGGTTAGGGATGATCGGAATTAAGTGGAAGCAAACGACAGGGAAAAAGTGTTAAAACACCTGATTTTGTGTCTTCATGTTGATCATTTAGTCTTCTGTTATAACACCACTAGGTGGTGCACAAGTTCTTCATGACCAGATACCCGAAACCTTTTAAAGTCAACCTCGGTAATGGGACTTGACAACAATTCTGCCAGAATTGACCTGTGTTGATTGAGACTGTGCTGTTTGACAATAAATGTCCTTTGCAATATGTTTGTGGTAAAACATTTTAAAAGCTTATAGTAGCCTATACAATTAAATACTTACCTCTGAGCATCTGGCCTGTGATGCATCTGTGATGACCATCATTTTCACAGAATCTTTCAAAAGCTCTTACTGAGAGGCTATAATTACAAGCATGTTGCCCTTTTCAGGTTTTGTACCGAACTGCAGAGGAAGCTGATCAACCACACTGTTTCCTCACCTTTTTGTTTGTTCTCTTTTCCTTCCGCAGTGTTCACCGGAATGATGGCCGCCTCGGGGAAACTGGCGTCTTTCCGGCTGCCTCCCCTGCCTACCGTTGGCGAGCTCATAAAGCTGTACAACCTGCGAGCTGAGAAACAGCTGTCCCAGAACTTCCTGTTGGATTTGAGGCTCACGGGTCAGCCTCAAGTCTCACTCTTCCTTTCAATAGAGTTCTTTATCTGCATGGGAAATACATGTTTACCTTGCCTTTTATTTTGCCCTACCTGCACTGCGCCAGTACCTACCCACTGGCTCCTGTTCTCTGTTACTATATTATGTCAGCACCGAGGGCACGGTGGTGTGTTTTTTTTTTTTTTCTTCTCGATTGCACCGCTCTGCATCACCTTGTTTCGGGGCATTGAAACCGACAGGGTTTTCTGTACGGTCGAGGTTGAGTAGATCTCCTTCTGATGTGAATGGATCGAGTCAATTGTTTACAGCCCTTGCAGAGCATCGAGCCTTAATGTAATTATCAGTGATGCAGTGCAGGTCTGATCTGCGCTCTTGTCCTTGGACAAGGTGACTGTTGGATTAATGCACCTCCTCTTCATCACAACGACGCAGACAGATATTGTGACACCACACTATTAATCTCAATTTATACACCCCCGACTCTAATGAAGACATTTGATTTGAGGTTACGGTGTTATTCATGTGGTGCATTAGTTAAACTTAGTAACTACTTCAGTGTATGCCAAAATGCATATTGCATATTAATGAGATTTCGCTGTTGAGTTGTTAATTAAATGTCCATCTTTTTAGACAAGATCGTGCGTCAGGCGGGCGGTTTGAGGGATGCCCATGTGTGTGAGGTGGGTCCTGGTCCCGGTGGCCTCACCCGCTCCATACTCAATTCCGGGGTGTCAGATGTGCTCGTGGTGGAGAAGGATACGCGCTTCATCCCAGGGCTCAAGGTAAATTGAACAGCCACAGCGATACAGGCTTTTGCACAACGTTATCAAGGTCATTAGGTCACCCGGCAGAAAAAAAGCTCCTACGCTGTCAGCTTTCATTTGCCATTCAATCCACCTCAGCATCATTAGCCACCTGCAGAGTGACCGAAGATGTTTTAGAGCACCATTTTTCTCATTTAATGTCACCTCCGTTTTCCACAGCTGTTGTCCGAGGCGGCACCGGGAAGGTTGAGGATCGTGCACGGTGATATACTCACGTACAGGATGGACCGAGGATTCCCCGAAAATGTCTCCAAGCCCTGGGAGGAAGGTGCGAACAGGAGCCTGTGAAAGCTGTTGCAGCCGCCGCGTGTCATCACACACAGTTGACCCGTGCAAGTGTGGCTCCACAGATCCACCGAACCTCCACGTCATCGGGAATCTGCCCTTCAGCGTCGCGACCGCCCTCATCATTAAGTGGCTGGAGAACGTGGCCGACAGGACGGGGCCCTTTGCCTACGGACGCACACGCCTCACGCTCACCTTCCAGAAAGAGGTCGCAGAGGTGAGTGAAGATTTGAAAGAAGGCTTGATTTTGTTGCTATGCTATGCTACCACTAAAAGCAACATTCCTTAACTAACCCATGTGTGTCCTCCTCTCCATCCAGAGGTTGACAGCCAGCACGGGCAGCAAGCAGAGGAGCAGACTGTCCATCATGGCTCAGTACCTCTGCACAGTCCGCAACTGCTTCACCATCCCCGGGAGGGCCTTCGTCCCTAAGCCGGAGGTAGGATTAAAGTTTAATGATGGTTCTTAATATCTCCAAATGTAATCCTGCCATGTCGAAGAAAAAAAAAAGGCGATTTCAACCGCAAGCGCCGGTATTGAATCAGTGACGGGCAGTTGGACACATTATTATGTTGCAGTTCTTGACCTATAAGGCCTCCGTCTGCTCACAGCTCCCCTGCTTTGCCCCTGTCAGAAGCCCCCCCCCACCCCCTGAAACCCCCTTCCTTCTCTTCTTGCTTTAAGGCTTCATTAAGACTGTGTTGAGTGGATGTTGTCTCTGTTCGGTCTCTGGACCCTTTCTAGGTTGTAATGATGCCTGGTGGGTATTTGAGACGTAGCACGATCACACTGCTCCTTATAATGAGGGCCCTGCTTCTTTTTTGGGACCATTTTCTCGCTCTGCGTCTTTCAGCCCTGGTGCGTGCCTCAGTGGTGAAAGAAAGACGTTTGCTCTTGCGTAACATGTGAATGCAAAGTTTTCGGGGGGGGGGGGGGGGGGCATTAAGAAAATATAAGTACCGCTGCAACATCAGAGTTGGTTAATCGACAGCTCTGCTGAGATGGATTTTGGGATTACAGACAAACAATTCCTCGGAGCTCTCCCACATTTTTGTACAAACGAGGCCATGTTTTTCTTTTCCTGAATTAAAGGATAGGTGTTAGGTTGATGTCAGAGATGGACTGTTTGTCCCCTGAAGATGTCGTGGGTCTTTAGAAGACCCACTGTTGGTCAATATTTAATCTCCTCTGTGGCGTAAAACGCAGCAGAGTGAATGGGACCAGGGCTGATTGTTCATTCTCTTAGAAGAGATGGCTGCCAATGATTATTTTATCACACTCCGCTGCCTTTCAGTGCTTTTCTCTTTCTTTCCTTTTTTTTACCCTTAAAAGTTTTGCTTTTATGTGCATGTCAAAAAAAAGGCAGCTTAATGGATTTCAGCTTGCTGGTCTGTGTTAGAAATGTGCACGCGTGTGTCATGGTAACATGCATACCGTGTCTCAAGAGTGCACGAGTCTTCACTGCAGATGAATCGGCCGCTCATGCACGCAAGCCCCCCCCCCCCCCCCCCCTCCCCCACTAAATGTTTTAATGGTCAAATGAATATCATCAGGAGAGATGATGTGTGTTTGATGAGCAGGCCTCCTGCTGCCGGTGTCCTCCATACAAGATCAGAGAGCACACCGAGTATGTAAATGCTCTCCTACTCTGTGCACTGTGCAGGGCCCTGTTTACTACTAACCCTCATAAAACCCTCTATGGGTCCATATCGTTTACTGGTGCACACCAGCGTAATTACACAAAATTGCATGAACAGTAAAAACGTCCTGCCTGATCTATGGGACGGCATTAAAGGCTTGTGGGGGGGGGGGGGGGGGGGGTTGAAGTTGTGACACTCAGCAATATAGACTTCTAAAGCGGTGGTTTGTCTGCAGAGATGACCGATATGTTGTCGGAAGGCCTACAGAGATCTAGAAGAATATTGTCACAACAGAAATAAACTGTAAAAAGTGTGTAACACTTCAAAATATCAAAAGGTGTTCTCCCTCTGCTCCCCTCTCTTTCTGCCTGTCTCCCATGGTTACTGCAACGTGCGTCTCATACTTAATGGCCAATAAATCGGCTCGGCGTCTGTATTATCTAGTTTCCACTGCAGATTTGTTTGTTTGTTCAACTTGTTCAGATTGAAGCACAACTGGCATTGCTTCTTTTTCTTTGTGGCCAAACCCCCGAGGCTCCCTGATTCCGCTGCGGGGGGGGGGGGGGGGGGGGAAGAAGAGAGTGAGTCACGGCCGCTCTGGAGCCGGGGGGCCACCCGGTCACGTATCGATGGGTTATTTCTGAACGCTTCTGCCAAATGCCACTGGTTCGTCAGTAGGGCTCCCAGGCCGTCGTCCTCCCGCATCACCAAAGGACTCTCTCTCTCGCTCTCGCTCTCGCTCGCTCTCTCTCTCTCTCGCTCTCTCACACTCGAGTAAATGCAATATGCAGGTGATACCCCGCACATATCGGAGTTGGTGGAAGGTGAAAAACATTTCAAGCGGTTTAATTCTGTCTAATCAAACACGCAGCGAGTCACAAAGAGCAACGGAAAAACTATGAAATTACTGAACCGTTCCAAATAACCATAATGAGAAAATAGCTTCAGCTTAAAGCGGGGGGGTGGGGTTGATTGGTCGGTTGAACCTATAGGAGCTAGCCAGTGCGAGCTAATGGGATAATGAGAAGGGAAATGTTGAATCCATTTTAAATCAGCAGCTGCCGGGAGCCCGTATTGACTTCAGGGGGCGGGTAGACCCTTCGTCCGTCCCGTCCTGTCCTCCTCTGCTTGAGTTTGTCCTTGAAGGTTTCGGAGCGCGTCGATTGGCTGCTTTGACGGTATTCCCAGAGGCTCTCCATTCCCCCCCCCCAGGATGCGTCTGGCTGCAGTTCACACCTGCCTCCCTTTCCTCATTAGTCACTCCCCGTCGCTCTATCGCTTCTGTCGGTCACAGCTGTACATCAATCTGAAAGGTGTCTTTTAAGTGTTGCTTTTAGTCATTATACGCATTTCTAATTTGTATCCCGGCCAGGGGTCAAAGAGTTGCATCTGCATCCTGTATGCGCCGCGTTCAGTCATCCATTTTCATCTCCTGCTGCCTATTTACGTAGACAATGGCTGATTTGCAAAGAGCATGTGATTAAAATCAACTCGTGTGCGTCACAGGTCTTTTAAGGCGGACAATACATGCTCCATCACAAGCAAACCCGCCGTCTCTCCTGTACAGCAGAGGAAGAAAAGACATTTTCAATGACAGAGATAAAAAAAAAAAGTAAAATCAGTAAGAGAAAATGAGTTGGCGAAAGCTGGGGAATGTAGATGGGAATAAAGTATGCATGAAGAGGAATCCGCCTAAAACCACGGTGGCATATGAAAAAATAAAGAGTGGCGAGTCTGTGTGGAATGTAACAAAGGCTGGAGGTGGTGGAGGATGTAAAGACGGTAACGCCCCCCCCCCCTCCCCCCGTACAGAGCGCCACGGGACGGCTCCATGACAGAGATCGATCTGAGAGGCGAGCGAGCCGTACCTCCAGCACATGGCTCTGAGTAATGGACGCACCGGCCTCGCGGGCGGAGCGCCGCCCAGATGTTTGTCCGGTACTCAATGGTCGACCAAGACCGCCGCGCGGTTGAGTCGCGTCGAAGCAGCCGGGTTGAGACGACCCGGCGGTAAAAGTCCCACGGATACGTGGAGTACATGTTCAATAATTAAAATGTAATATCCTCGGTTTCAGCAGCTGCTCATCCTGACAAGTACATCCTTTAAAGTCCACTCAGAGGAGGCGCCCTGGCCGCTTCCTCACCTGCACGCTCACTACTCATCCGAGCCCGGGGTCAAACGTGGTACCGGGGGGGATCGCGCCAAAGTTATTTCAATGACTTGGCGGTAAACGCCCGCAGGGCTTTGTCTCAATACATCACAGACCCGTAAGAAGTGGAAAAATACTCCCCTCCTCCTCCTCTCTTCTTTTTTTTAAAACAAAATGCAGAGGTTGACGGAGTTGGCTCGTGAACATCTCCAGAGATCTATTGCTCCGCCTAACAAAGAACCCGGGCCTGGTTCGCTCAGTCAGCGTTCAGTTCTTTCAGCAAAGTCAGCTCTGTTTTAGTTAAGTAAGCAGGCCAGGAGAATATGTCGGTATTTTGAGGAATTAGGCTAAAACAACTGGCTGCGTCCCAAATCTGGGAGGCCGGCTTTAAAAGACTAAACCTGCTGGTGGCGCGAAGATAACAAATTAAGTTTAAAATTTTAAAAAGCTATTTGAAGGCTCAGAGTAAAAATCGTATCGTTGCTCTTTCAACAATTCCAAGATTTGCGGCAACCCTTTTTGTTGCATCCGGGCGTGCAGGCATGCATTGTGCTAATGCAGCGTACTCTCCTGTAACACTACACAATAACCTCCTCCCATCAGTTCCATCCAGAGAGCCATTGTTCGCAACAAACCCTTGTGTGTGTGCGCGCACCTTTCCAGTCATTTAGCCTCCCTCGCCTTCAGCTCACAGGATCCTCCCAGCGCCGCGTAAAAGCTGAAATATTAAAGCGCTTCCTTTTTGAGCTGTCACAGTGTATTGTTTCCCTACAAGAGCTCCCTTTTGTCATCCGTTTCTGCCTTTCTCAGCAGTTAACTGCTCGGCCAAGGTCGTCGCCATTATTCCCCCCCCCCCCCGGTCCTCAGCGCGCTCTCGTATCCGCCTCGGGCCCCTCGTGTCCGCCTCCGGCTCTCTCTCTCTCTCTCGCCGCGGTTGATCTTTTTTTGGAAAGGTCGCTTGCCGGTCAACGGGGGTTCGGCGAAGTAATCTGTGGATCTGACGTGGTGGTGGACTTCAGAGGGAGGCCTTACGCGTGGTTAATCCCCGCCCCCCACGCCCCTTCAAAGAGCGCTCACCTCCCTCCACATTCCAGATCTGTCATAGCGGCACAACTCGGGGGTGAGAGCCTTTGATGGAAAATGTAGGTTAAACACACGGAGGAGCAGATCTTATTAGCGTTTTCCCCACGAGACGAGCGGTTATTTGATCTGCACTCTTGTTGCATAACCAAGAGGAGCGGGAGACTGGGGGGGGGGCAGTGAATATTCCATGTTTGTTTCAGGAAAGCACATTCTCGCTCCAATCAGCTGTAACGAGAGCCCAGATTCACTTGAAGAGTAAATAGAAAGTGAGCGAGCGAACCGTCTGAAGTGTACAGGCTACGGAATGTGACAAAGATACTAAAGTGGGAAAGTTTTCCGAAACCAGTTCAACTCGAGGCCAAAGACATCGAAATGTTGTTCAATGGGTTTTTTTTGGACATTTTTATATTACGGTTGTATGAAACACATTTTCAGGAATTCTCTCAAAATTTAAATTAGCCTTTCTTATGTATATCATTTTTTCTTGATAAGTGTTCTTTATTTTGTGTATAATGGCCTGACTAAAGCGGTGTTAAAATTCTCGGAGTAACACTATTTAACCTCATGCATGTTTCCATTAAAAGTCTTTTCATAGTTAAGTATTTGTAATGAGACCGGGATATATGTTTAGTAATTGATGTTATCATTATCAAGTAATCCAACAATTATTTTCCACAGGCTTTCAATTTATGATTACATAAAAGAAAAGTAGCATCACTATTAAGTAGCTGCAAGCAGTTAATAAAAATGACTCCCAACAATAATTAGAGTATCTGCAAATAATTTTTCTGTCGATCCACATTTCAATTAATTGATGAATCTTTTCCGTCGGTTTAAACTGCGAAAAAATCTTACGTCAGTCACGTTGGTGATAAATCACCGCCTCCATTTGTTCCTCCGCTTGACGTGAACGTCTCGCCGAATGTTCGACGCAACGCGCACGCCTGCGTCCCGCTTCCCCCTCGACCTCCCGGCGTTCGGACGGCGTGCCTCTCCCGGGGTTCTGCGTCCGAGCTGCCGGTCGCCCCCGGCGCCGCTCGCCCTCGCCCGACGAGCTGCCGTCTCCGTCCTTTCATCGCCTCGACCACACCAGACCACACCCGCGTTTGCTTTCACAAAATAGTTTTATTGGTAAAAAATAGAACTACTTGCACAAGCACATTGAGACCACTGTATCAGAACTTGTGAACTATTAATCATCACAAATATGCTCTGGCAAAGTAAGAAGTGCTAAAGCATCCACAAAAATAAGCTGCAGTTATCAAAATTATAAATCAATGTCTCGTTACAGTATACGCAGGAGAGTTGTAACTCTTTAGACTTTTAGGACGTAGTCGCTTTGCACTCTGGCCACTT
This sequence comes from Pungitius pungitius, assembly GCF_949316345.1. Lineage (NCBI taxonomy): Eukaryota > Metazoa > Chordata > Actinopteri > Perciformes > Gasterosteidae > Pungitius > Pungitius pungitius. The sequence continues at coordinate 4,902,201 of NC_084913.1, forward strand.
ATAAGCTGATGAATTTGCGTGCTGATGATCCAACGGCACAGCCACAAAAAAAAAGAAATCTCTAGCTCCCGTTTTCTTGCTGATCATCAGAGAAACCCTTCACTTTTTAATTTTTCCCCCCCTGGAGTGTCGGTAGTTTTGTGTATTTTACTGGTCCAGGGTGCTTGGAATGCTCGGCCGTTTCATACAAAGTAACAAAAGTAAAAGTGCATCGAGTTGTCTTCTTATAAAGAAGATATGGCATGAACATGAAATTGTATTTAATATTGAGACAATCTGAGGGAATCCTGATCCCTCTGAGAAATAAAAACAAGGGTGAAAGCCTGGATACTTGTACTGTTGTCATGGACTAAAAGTGAACCGGGAATTAATGAAACGAAAACACAAGAACATTTAGAAAACACCACACTCATTACTCCTCAATGAAACTCTCACCCCTATAAAGTCCTGCTGTGCTTTGGGAAACTAAGAATAAAGAGGATTTAAAATAACCCTCGAAAGCTTCACTGGACTGAACACAAGCATCTAGTTGACTTGAGTCGGGCAGAACAAATCACAAATCCGTAAAACATTTGTTGATGTATAAGTCACGTACAAACAACCCAATAAAAAAATAAACGGAAAGAACTCCAGATAGTACTAAAATGTGTCCTCGTGAAAAGATTTGGCACATTCTCAAAACGCATAACGTGTCGGTATTAGTTGATCACATGGCACATTCTTCTTCGTTTATTGCATTGGTTATGGTGCCTGGGCAGTGAGTCATTGTCAGGAGGCCAGTTCCGTCGGGCGGCTATGTGGTGGGCAAGATGGCTGAGTCGGCAGAGGGGTGGGGGAGGGGGGGGGGGGGGGGGGGGGGTGTGTAAGAAACCTGGCCCTAGAGCGCTGCCAGGGCCCGCGGCGGAGGGGGCCCGCGGCGTGCCCGGCAGCGGCCTGCAGGTGGCGAGCTGGGCTCGGCCATCTGCTCTTTCCCCCCCCCCAGGAGGCGAGAGAAGGAGAGAATGTGCAGGCACTGTACATCGCTGCCTCGTGTCCTGTCTCAAACACAATCCCCCCCCCCCCCCCCCCCCCCCCCCCTCCGTCGGCGTAGAGCAGACGCACCGATGTCGCCACCGACAACAAAGTAGGAGGGGAGTCTGTTGGTGCCTTCGGCATGCATTAGCTTTCTCTTGTCAGCAATCGCATCCATGTGACATCGATGAGACAAAAGCAGGACTGCGGGGGCGAAGCGCGCGGGGGGGGCAGGCGGGCGCTGGTAGAGTGATGGATAGGAAACGGAGGAATGGCGGCCTAGTCAAGTGGCTGCAGTTTTAAGACACTGAGACCTTCAGCAGGTGCAGACCGGCAGCATATGCGCACTGCTGACGCACTTGGAATACAAGTCACATCTGGGGAATGACTCAAACCTTTTTTAGCTGCCCGCCACAACAAGAAGCCTCTTCCCTTTCTGCCTCCTCTCTGCACCATTAAACATCCGTTCATCCCTGGGAGGTCACTCGCATGGTAAAACTATTGCAGCGGGCAGTAAAGAGGGCCTTTTATTTATTTTTATTTTTTTACCTCTGACCATGCAACAGGCTAATAAAGAGGATTAATGAAAGCAGTGTGAGCTCTGATTTAAAGCTTCTGGATCCATGCCAACGGGAAAAAGATGTCCCCCCCCACCCTCCTCCTCCTCCTCTTCCTCTAAAACAACTTCAAATCACTGACTGACATGCACACAGCCGCCCCCCCCACAAACCAGTCATTTGAATGCCGAATTCCGTTTCCATGGCAGTGCGGAGGAGGATGACACAAGCAAAAAGCACATGTAGAAAGCCGGCGATTGTTTACTGTGCACACACACACACACACACAGAGGAGAGCGCAGGCGGGTGGGTGGATGTGCATGTGGTGGGGCAGAAATGGGTAGGTGGGTTGGGAGGGGCGGCTGCTACTCACAGGCAGTGTGTGTTTTTTGTCTTGGTAGAAATAAATAAAGCCGCACAGATCAGACGCTGCACTCTGCTTCTTCATTGACTCCCTTTCTCTCTCTCTCTCTCTCTCTCTCTCTCTGTCAATTCCTCTCCATCTCTCTCGCATTTTCACCCCGCAGAGAGAGGGAAGCAGGCAACTGTTTGTCTGCGTTTTCTGTCTGAATTGCTGCCCGCCAGTCCCCCCCCCCCCCCCCCGTTTGCTCCTCTTGACAGTCCTCTCTGAACACTCGCAGCATGGGTAATGTTTCTACAGCTTTTCAGGCACAGGCATTTTGTGGCTATGTCTGAGTCTTTTTTATAATTATCTTTTTAACCAGGCATGCCGCTGTATCAGTACACAGGCAGGCTCCACGCAGCATGCTTTAGAGGCAAAATATCAACATCATTCTAGTAGCTAACAAAAATATGACTATTTGTTTTTTTTTCGATCAGTTCCTCGTAGCGTTCTAGTGGAAAACTACAACGGCTCGCTACGGAACGGTTTCTCAGGCGTTATACTGCCTCTTTTGTCAATTGAGTGGACACAGACAGATTGTAAATAGCAGCTAAATGATTGCTTTTTTTTCCTTTTGAATTCAAACCTTTGGCGAGGGGTGGGTGGGTGGGGAATCAAAAAACATCTATCTACACGGAAGGCTTCCTTATTTGCTTAATCCATTCCCTGGGGAACTCTCTCTGTGGTTTACCGGTGAAGGAGTTCTGCGTTTGGTTAGCGGCATCCTGCAGCGCCTCATCCCGCCTCCTCACACGTTCAGTTCAGTTTGATCCAAGGCGACGCCGAGGGAATGTACCTCCACCGCTTGTGCTTTGCAAAAGACCAAAGGGAAGGAAGTGCAAGACGGAGGGGAAAGGGGAAATTAATTCAAAGTCGTTGCCCTCCCCTCCCCTCTCCTTTTTTTTTTTTTTTTCCCCACCTCCATCTGGAGTGGAGCCCAGTGTGTAGCATAAGCCGCGATGGCGTCCCCCCTCAGGCTCGTCTCCTCGTGGCCGTAGAGCGCTGCTCCATCACACGTAGTCCTGCAGGCTGTAGCCGGTCTTGTTGTCTAACGGGGAGAGGGAGCAGTACTGGTGCTGGAGCTCCTGCTGGAGCAGCTGTTGCTGCTGCTGCTGCTGCTGCTGGAGCAGCAACTTGTCCGGGGGAGGGAGCAGGATCATGTCTTGGGGGCCGTGCCTTTTGCCCGAGCAGGACATGCAGAAGATGGACCCCCCGACGAAGAGGAACCCCGCCGAAACGAAGGCCACGTACACGGCGCCCCCGGGCTCAAACTTATTGCTCTCGGGCACAGAGGAGTCCAGGAAGTTGGTGATGACCTCGTTGGTGAACCAGGAAGCCGGCACCAGGCACAGGAAGCCGGCGGCGACGAAGCAGCCGCCGCTGGCGATCGCAGCGTGCCGCTTGGAGCGCCGGCCCCCTCCCCAGCGCGTGCACTTGAGCCCCAGGGACGCCAGGCAGAGGCCCATGGCGGCCATCACGCAGCAGAGCACCATGGTGGTGCGGGCGGTCTGCAGGTACGCGGGCAGCGAGAGCACGGAGTACTTCAGCGTGCAGCTGAACATGCCCGTGCTGTACCACGTGCAGTCCATCCACAGACCCTGCATCTGGGAGATCGCCGTGATGATGTTGGAGCCCACGTCCGCGCTCACCTTCCAGTTGGGCAGCAGCGTGGCCACCATGGCGCCCATGATGCCCAACAGGGCGAGGACGAATCCAAATATCTGCATGCCCGTGGATGCCATCCTCCTCCTTTTTTTTTTTTTTTTCTTCTTCTTTTCAAGTGGATGCTGCCGCCGCCGCCGCCGCCGCCTCAGCGCCTGCCCTCGCCGGGCAGCATTCACCCAGCGCCAGCCAGGCACGTCGACCCCGCTGCCTCAGTGTCGTACCGGCTGCCAATCAAAGCCCCAGTTCTTCAGCTGCGGCTCCACCGGACTGGAGGGGAGAGAGAGAGAGAGAGAGAGAGTGTGAGGGAGACGCAAATGAGAGATGGAAGTGAGTGGGTCCCCAGGCACTGCCTCCTTCCTTCTCCCCCTTCGCTCAGCCCCACACAAGCACACACTTTTCTGGGTGGAAACAAAGGGCAGCGTGGCTCCGGCTGACTGGGATGCAGGTAAGCCAAGCGCTCAGGGTTGTCGTGCACGTGTGCATTTTCTACGTGCTGCCTTTCTCCTCCTCTTCCTTACCGGAGCCCCATGGAGCTGTTATTGGAGAGGGAGAAATGAGTTTGGGGGGTATTGGTTCAATAGCTATGTGGACTTAAAGCCGCAGTGCCCTCGCCGTATACTACCACTTTAAAGCCACTGCCGTTTGCCTTGTTATTAATTGAGCCAATATTTCAGACGAGGTAAAAAAAAAAAAATACCAGTTCACTCAATTAAACTTCACCAGTTCTTTTGGTTATTTTTGTTCCTCCTCTCATTTCCTTTTACTTCCCAGCTGGCGCATTTTGATCTTTAACGTCTCCGAATGAAGAAAAAGAAAAAAAGACTCTTCAATGTAGTTTGTCTGTTGTCATTTTACAATCCAAGAGAGCGGAGGAAAATAAAATTTAAAAATGTAATAAAAAAAAAAAAAGCCAGAAGAGCGATGTTGAAATTATCCCTTACCCCGGCTGGCGCAGAGCTGGCGCGCGCGTCACGTTGTTCGCAGTGAATCCCGTAAACACGCAGAGCGGCGCGCGGAGAGACGGCCGGCCGGCGAGGGCGCGAGCGGGGACAATTCGGCCCGGATTACGGGTCCATTCGAGCCGTCCATGTCCTCGGCAGCAGGGCGGGAGAGGACATCCCTGCTCCGTCGACCGCACAGAGCTCTCTCTGTCGCTCTCTCTCTCTCGCGCGCGCTCTCCTCTCCCTCCCTCCCTCCCTCCTTCGCCCCCCCCCCCCCCCTCCCCCCTCCCCCCCGCTCGCCGGTATATATGAGAAAAGCGGTCTCTGCCTCACAACAACTTCATAAGCGGATGAAGGAAGCTGCATACTGCCGTCCAGCTAAGAAATACTTCGTGAACGATCTAAATAATATTAGACTTCATGTGGAAAAGCTTTCTTCCCTAAACGTGTATCTGTATTTGGTTTTCCACAAATTTTAACAGACCTTTCTCTAAAGAAACAAATTATAATAATAATTTAATTATTTCAATTCCCTGAAGGAAATTGTTCCTATCATAACTGTTTATTTCCACACTACTCTGGGATTGGATAAATAAAACCTAGTAATTGATGGGAATTCTACTTTTTTTTAACTGTTTTTATTGTTCATCATCTAAACCAAATGCTGTTTCAAATATAGTTCTCATATATAGTTTTGAATATTATTTATTTAGGATGTATTTTGTGAAAATAACTGAATACTTGAGTAATTGTTTAAAAAGTCCCATGGAGTTAAAACAGTCAAAATTTGAAACTTTGATGAATGACTAGCACATTATTCACAATATACATCACATTTGGTAGAATGGTGTTGCTTGAACGGATCGAGGCTACAAAGAGGATTATTATTAGTTTCTGTAGATTCCAGATGAGATGGTGAGCTTTGTTTTGGGTTTGTTTTGGCTCAGAGGGGCACGGTCACCCCTCCAGGCCCAAACTGACCCTCCCTGGGGCACCGTCTTCGTCCAGCATCCGTCGGCCGGAGCCTAAAACTCACAGCTGCTACCCCGTCTTCCATCGCCTCTCTGTAGAGGCCACGCAACAAAGGAAGGGAGTGTCTCAGGTGGTCCACGAATGACAAAGGACAAAGAGGACAAAATGGGAAAGGGAGGGGGGAAGACAAAAAAAAATCTGATTGGACTAATAGACCCGATACCCTTGGAAACGCAGATGTGTGTTGCTGTTATTTTGCTGCATTGGCAAATCTGCAAAAAAAAGCCTGCTGCCAGAAATAATTCCCCCCCCCCCCCCACTTACAGTGTAATGACCAGCCATTGACCACAGTGATGTGTGGTCGTTACGTGTGGATTGGCAATTGATTTGTTTAGCTATTGATCAGCTTTCTCCATTCATCCTTGTTCTGGTTGACAAAACGTGGTTAACATAAGCCCGGTGAGTGTGTGGCGCTGTGATGTGTGAAGATATCGCAGCTTATTATAAGCGTGGTCCCCTTTTTTTTTAATTTATCTTTTATTTCATCACCTCGCAGCAGACCTCTCTAGCCTTTCTGCAGCATCGCTCGGAGGCACAGCCGGACGGGCCGCGCTCCTTTTGCCCGCACGAGGGGCTTTTATCGTTCCATTTGCATTTTTCCCCTTTTATGTCCTCCCCTTGTGTAATTGGGTTTTTTTTTTGTTTTTGTTTTTTGTGCTCGTCGTCTTGTAAAGGCGGTCTGCTGTGTGGCAGCTGTGATGTCGTGTAGCAGCACCAGGGCACAGATTCACACACAGATAATGTGTGGAAACCCCCCCCCCCCCCCCCACCCCCTCTCCGGTGCAAAAGCATTGTGACATTCTGCAAATTTAGCGGCGCGGCCTGATTTAAGCGTCTCCTCGGCTGACTTCATTGGGGCCGAGTCCCGGGGGAACGACGGTGAACGTAAAACAGTCAGATGCGCGTGAGAAGTTCAGAAGCTCTTCTTGGAACAAAAGAGTCCGTCCAAAAGGAGCTGACCTCGTCAAAACGCCATGGCGACGGTCCTCGGCGGCCCACCCCCCCCCCCCGCCCCCCGGTTTGCACGCCATGGGCCACTTCACGGGAAATACGCCAAAGCCCTTTCTCCCCTGAACCCCCTCCGGCAACACCAGCCTTGCATCGGCTGCTGCCTCCTCCTCCTCCTCCTCCTCCTCCTGTCTCCCTCCACCGATGTAATGGAGGTTGTCCTCTCAAGGTATTGTCATGATTAATGCAGCTCTTCCCCCTTAGCAGGAACGCTGTGAGCTTTTCCCTCTCTTGTATTCCCTGGCTGTATATGGCTTTCTTCTTCAGTGCTTTTTTTTTTTTTTCCCAGAACCTGCCATTATGTAAGCGCAAGTATTGGTGGTTCAGGTAGCGGAGTGGCCGGTGGCCCCAGGGCCCCCCCCCCCCCCCCCTGCCATCTCGCCATGGTTACGCTCAGAGGGACGTGACAAATTACTGCACACAACCCCATTGGGCGAGAGCTCACCAAGAAAGCGACGTTGGCGGTGGAAATGTGGGAGGAGAAGCATTACAGAGCAGTAATGGAGTGCCCTGCTGAGCTGTGGGAAGGTCAAACACATGAAATATGGTAACTCACGGGTAATACTTTTGCACTAAAGGTCTTCAGTTGCAGGCAAAAGCAGACGTTGGGCTTTTGGGTGGCGTCTCATATTTGGCCCTCTTCTCTCTACGAGAGGGAATCTAAACTAGCTTATTTCTACGGTGGATGTGCATTGTGGTGGTTTATTAGTTCATCCAGTATAGCATGCATAAGGGAGGAAGCCGTAAATGTTTTAAAGTATCTTCTAAAGCTCCAATCAAATTAGCCAGATTTGAGCCGGAGCAATCACTTTCATGAGCTTGAGTATTGATCCCTACATAACAATCTAATTAGGAGGCCAAATTACGTAATGATTCACACGTTTCTGCTGCCAGATATGATGGCCTGCTGAAATAATTACCATAAGAGCATTGATTGAGCAATGAATCGGCGGGGTGGAGGGATTGGGGTGGGGGGGGGGGGGGTATTAAGGTTGTCAAAGCTGGTCAATTAGTCAGTCTGCTGCCCCAGTTCAGGATCTCCCAGCAGATGTGAAGCATTTTAAAGGTGTTTGTCGATGGGACCGAAGGCATGTTCACAGCATCTCAATGGAGCAGCCAGGCGACGGCGCGTGATTTAGGACGGAGTTTCCTCGCATGTTGAGGTTATCAGGGCGAAGGATTAATGGCGGGGAGCGCGCTATATTCCGGTGGCGCTATTGAAGCCGCGCAGCAAGGCCATACATAAATCATCGCAGCAAAGTGACTCGGACAAGATGATGGCTGAAATGCTGCTGCCTGTATGGTCCCCGTATCGACTTCTCCACTTGCTCCCCTCTTAAATCACGGAGCGCAGAATACAAACGGCCCGATTATTCCAGCAGAACCTGAAATTAAAGACGTTCCCCCTTCATCGCTCCGGGTTGTGGTCGGATATCTTGCGCGCCAAAATACAGATGCAACCTCTCGAATCAGAATCCAAACATGTTGATGTGAAGCTCTCAATGCCTTTACGTTAAAGGGATTACGAAGCCGAGGCTCTCACACGCACTACAGAAACTTAAGAAGTCTTTTTTTTTTTTGTGTTGGGTGGTCTCTGATAAGCCAAAGATGGACATTGAAAATGAAACCAGAAGTTAGTCAACAGATGTTCAGAACATGCCGTACCTTCCACCCCTCCGCTCTATTGTTGCAAGTAGCCTCCGGTGCTGTTGAGACAAAGCGTTCCTGCGGCACTTTACAGGGGGGGGGGGGGGGGGGGGCTGGGATCTACAGATCAGATGGGAGATAGTGCTGCGCTTTAACAAGGGCTCGCCGAGGGGTACCGCGAAGCCAAAAGGGGCTCATTAGAAATCCTTCACGGGTCTTCTTTGGACCACTTAGGTTTTCCTGCCCCAATTATTGACGCCTGCCCCCCCCCTTTCCCCCAGGAAAGAAAAAAGCAGCTGTGAGTGACGCAACCCAGAAATAGAATCTCCTGAGGAGGCCCGAGGAGGAGCGCCGCAGGGCGTATCAGTTTAAACCGCAGGGCGGAGGAGCCGAAGTCCCTTCAAGTTAGTCCAGTGTACGTTTGCGTTGGCAGGAGAAATAAGTGCGCTGCTATGTGTTAGCACGTGCTCAATTTGCCTTTTTAAATCTCAAGTTAACATGCTGTGAAACCTTGTTTGCTTGCGTCCTTTTAACGCCTTCGGTCACAGGGATGGAACCTCTCAGGAAACGCCCCGGTCCACCTTGCAGATCTCCACTTCTTTTGCATTCACACGGACACGTGAGCTACTTACGTAGGCGTTTCTCATCATTTTTGCTCGCTATATAAAAATAGTCCTTCAGTATCATGAAAAGCACTCAAAAGGCCAAAAGCACTCAGGGACAATGAAAGGTATTATTATTTAGAATAACCCTGCGGATGTTTTCCCTCGGAGCCCCGTGGTGCTCAGCCAGTCAGAGTACAGCGCCTCACAGGGGAAGCGAAGCTGTTACCATCTATGGGAGGACACACACACACACACACACACACACACACACACACACACACACACACACACACACGGCTCTGCCATTGGTTCGCACGCAGTACAGTGTCTTGCAGGACTGAACTGCGCGCAGGTCCAAACTTTCTGACTTTATAGTTCTTTTGATTCCGTGATGGTGCTCAGAATATTAAGAGAGTAGATGGTTCCTTAAAGGGGGGGGGGGGGGGGACAGAGTGAGGATGTTCAGTGGGTGTGTGGCTTGTCAACAAGATTCAGACGGAGGTCTGGCGCGACCACTTCATTCAACAATGTGTCAAGTCAGCTTAGGACTGAGGAACAGGAGCTAAGGTTAGCACCACCACATGGCCCTCCGCTCTGGTTCAGGGGGGTTTACAACCAGGGCTACTGGCCGGGCCCAATCGGTACATCAAGCCCAGTTACTGTGTCGTCAAAATAAAGCCGCTAGAAGAGGAAAATCTGAAATATTTGCTGGCAATTCTTCATTTTCAGACCTTTCACAACAAAGCCGGGCACGAGGATCTGACCTTCATTGCGCTCGTATGTAGCCGACGTGTTAACTCTGATGTGGTACCTGGTTTATAATGGTCAGCTTAGAATACCGCTCAAGCAAAGGCAGTGAGCTCATAGGCCGCCGCTGCTGGTAATATATAAATAAATGAATACATACGATGGGCCGACGACTCCCAAATAATTCGACGCTTCCTCCAATTTCTATTTTTAAAAGCTTTTAGAAACCATGCCTGTGATAGTCCTCTGTCTCTCTGTCTCTCACACACGCTCCATCATACACAGCCAAGCGGCAGGCACTCAGCCCCCTGGTCTGTAATTGTAATTGTAAAACGGACTTTTCTGCTTGGTTTGCTGCCGTTTAGTCCGGCTCAGACCAGGCCCATGTTTCGCCTTCTCGTGTAGGCTCGTCACCCTCAAGAGGACGCTCAACTACTTGTCTCTGTTTGTGGCATTTATGCTTTTTCTTTTCTCTATCAAAGACGACGATTTGCGAGAGAAAAAATTAATTTGCTTCGTGTGCAAGAGTTGTTACTTTATTGCTGGCTTGTTTTTATTGGTATTTGTAATTCGCATAAAAAAACAAAACTGCATTAGAAGAAGAAAAAATGGAGGATTTGGTGTACAATAAATGTCTCATAAAGATGCCTCAAAGTGATCTTCCGACACATATTTCACGTTCGGTGTGAAACGCCCTTCCTTTCGCGGCGCTCGTGTCCCCCATAAAGCAGCGACGTGAGCCGTGTGACTGCCTGACGCTCCCATCGCTGCGTCCACACGCGTTGGTGCTACGTTGGCCCCCCCTTGTCGTGCAAATGGTAGACGGACAACAAGGCCGTGGCGTGTAGAGGGGCGAGCTACGGTGAGTCAGCCACGTATTAAGAAACTCTGGCGGTGATGCGGGGCCCACGAGGAGAGACGGGGGGGGGGGCGTCTGTGGTCCATCGCGCCAGCGTTACTGTGGCAACTGGAGCCGGCGATGCTGCGTCACCTTGTTTTCTGCCTTTTGCTTCTTTCGCTTCTATCCCAGGATATTGATCCCTTCGCCCCTCCCCCTCGCTTTTCTTTTTATAAAATCACATTTCCAGTGTTTCACACTACTCGCTCTTTCTCGCCACTTTCCCCATTGCAAACCAGTTCTTAAGATGTCTCTTGCTCCCTCCGGCTGTGTGTAGGTGGACGTGGGAGTAGTTCACTTCACCCCTCTGGTTCAGCCCCAGATCCAGCAGCCCTTCAAGCTGGTGGAGAAAGTCGTCAGGAACGTGTTCCAGTTCCGCAGGAAGCACTGCCACAAGGGAGTAGAGTAAGTTCTACTTGATGGAGCTTTCAAGGCTTCCACTACTTCTTAATCTTGCCTCATCCTCATCCATCAGTCTCTCTACATGTTCCCCTCCCTGCTTCATCGCTTCTATTAGTCCGATTGTTTTTTGGGGGATTTGCAGTCCTCTGTCTCTCTCACTCACACACACACACACACACACCTTTTTTGTTCTCCGGACGAGTCTGATCATCGGAGCCCGCTTTATAAAACCCACACGCCCACACGCTGCCCGTCGCCCCCGCTCCTGAAGGGTACGTGGGCACGGATGACAAAAAGGACTCTGGTTGTGCGAAAGAGAGCAGCAATTATGAGTCATTGAGGTGGCACAGGAGGAGGAGGAGGAGGAGGCAGCATATTTTTATGTAACTGTAGCGGGTTGGCGGCGGCACCAAATTGGAGAGGAGGCACCGGCACTGAAGCGCCTAAAAGGATTGGGTGCTGCGTGGTGTGTGGAATTAGCCGTTACTCACCGACCTGCAGAGAAAGAACACGGGGAAGGAGGGAAGCGTTTATAGAAACAAATGATCGCCCGTCTATGTTGAATATTTGGGGAGCTTTTCAGGAAAAATGCTAAACATTCCAATGATAGCTGCAGTCTTAATGTGTCCATTTTGGCTCCATCTGAGTATTTAGTTTTTTATTATGCTTTTTGCGTTTTCAATTCATTTGAACAGTTGCTGAGGGATCATTTTCTTACCGTTATATCACCATCAATCTGTCCCATTATTTCTTCATGTTTTCCCCACTCACCTTTTCAGAAAGCTGTTCCCCGAGGCGCGTCGTGCCGAGCTGACGCAGGAGGTGATGCGGAAAGCAGACGTGGACCCCATTCTGCGGCCCACGGAACTCACCATACCCCAGTTCGGGGCCTTGGCCGATGCCTACGCTCATCTGTGCGCACACGAGCCCAGTCTCCTCAGCTACGAGTTCAGAGAGGAGCTCAGAGTGAAGAACCTCGCCAGGAAAATTAAAAAAATAACGGACACGTCTACGGACGAGCCCCCCCCCCCGGCATCCTGCAACAACCCTGCTAAATAACTTAAAATAAAGCCCACTAATATTCCAGTGCCATGGCAACAGTGCTGCTGTTACTCACATTTCAACCTGGCATGTGCATGCATTTTTTTTTAAAAAGCCCTTGAAATCCTGGGAAAGACGCAAAAAAACATGGGGCGCACGAAGAGCCTGCATGGGTCGGATCATCTCCAGAACCCTGCAGTAGGTCTTAGAAGAGTGAGCGTCTCTTTCTGTCCCATTTTCTTTCACTTCAGATCCACTTGCATAACATTTTGTCCTGCGGGACCTGAAATAACAGTCAGTGTTTTCAGGGTGATTTAGAAAACGGGAACAACACGGCAGCACCAGATTCAGGTCGTTTTCCCTCCTCTAAGTACTGAATTGCTTAAGTCACTTGGGAGGAGGTAAGTGATTTTTTTTTCCATCATTAAAAGGAATGCACTCTTAATGCCGATGTTTATATCACGAAAGTCCCCTCGGTGGACTAAAAATGTCACTGATGTCATACAGCATTCACGCGATGTGTGCTAACCACGCTGTAGCCGTTTAATGTTTCATGTCAATAAAATAATCCTTTTTGAAAGCTTAAACAGAACGTGACGAGGGGGTTTCCCGTCGGGGTGGCAGATGGCCGCGGTTCAGTTGCAGGAGGATCGGTCGGTGTTAACCTCCAGCCACAGTCAGGATTTCATCTGATCCACGTGAAGCATAAACGTGCACGGTGGCAGCTGTGAGTCATCACTACGCCGTCTGGGGAAAGTTATGAGGGTGGTGTATAGACTATTTGCAAATGCCTCCCCAGAATGTTCGTTAGTTATGTCTGAGTCACATATTGTAATGAACCAACGTCCGATTATCTTTACAAATGTAGAACCTCATATAAAGCCTTCCTAAAATCCCAGAGTTATTGAAACAGGAATTGGCTGCATGACCTACAAAGTCCAGGCAAAAAAAAAGGATTAAAATATATTTTTTTCAAAAATAACAAAATGTCATAGTATGCCGAAAAAAAAGGAACAATTACGGTAGAGTGACAGTAAAATGTCAGATGATCGTAGTATATTATGTCAGTAAATAACTAAATGGAATGTGCTCAGCCAATTGAAGACGTTCCCGTATAAAGCTTATAACTTTGCTTCTGTCAGTTTTCTTTGAATTCTATTGAGAAAATACCTTTTCTGCCAATATCTGAATTTCTTACGACAGCTTGATCGGGGACCCCCCCTCCCGCCTGAGAGAAGCACCGCTCCACCTGTCACTAGGACACAAGAGAACCATCAAACGACAGACTGTGAAAAGGTTGAACGCGTCATTCACAGATAAAATATTTATTCATTAAACAGTTCCATAAGAATGGGACGTTCACATTCATTGGTATGCTAGCTAGTTGAAGGCCTGGTAAAGTGGAGTGGAGGAGGGCAAAGGATGTGATATCAGTTTGCCCTTCTCTCGTAGTTCAACACGTACTCTGTGATATGGCGAACAAGAGATTTTTTAGAAAAATATCTGCTGTGTTTATTGCCTTCTGTCCTCCCTGCACAGTGTCAAGTCCGTATGTGAGAATACGTACACGAGGCGGAGATAGAAAAGGTGACGTATACAAGACAAACGTAAAAAGAAGCGTTGGAGATTCAACATGGTTGCAGTTTAAATCATTTCAATGAGGCAGCAAGATCTCAAAACAAATGTACATTCCAAAGCATTTTCTACAAATTGCAAATTTTGTGGTAAAGACTACCAAAATCCAGTAGGCAACATTTCAAATGGAGTTGAATAAAAAGTCAAGCAGTATTGCATATTTTGTATTTACTGTTCAAGCCTTCACTCAAATAAGTTTGCCAAGCTCGACTGTACATGGTCCAAACCATTAATAAATAAAAAAAAAACAGCATTAATAACATCAAAACCTGTACAAATAAAAAATATTTCAAATATATAGGCAAACATTGTACTTTAGTGCACAAAATACAGCAAAAATAATCTTTGTTTTGAAAGTCGTCGTCCTTCCTGTTTGTTTATGTTAAAATCATCTAGTTCGAGGAAGACTGACGTAACCGAAGCTCTTTGGCAGGGTGTCATCGACAGATGACCTCTGACCCAAACTGTTTGACCCCCTGAGGAGGCGTCCGGTGGAACCTCAGGATGTTTTTCATGACTCTATAGGCAGTGTGGACTGTTCACTTAAGGGGACTGACAGATTGAGGACGTTTCCCTCAAAATCCCCCATCCATGGTCGGTAATCGATCAGCTCGAGTCTCACACAGGCGGTTTGTTGGGAGCGGAGGAAAATCGCTCTAATGCGCCGACACTTGGTGGATTGGTTGGATTTTCTTTCCCTGCCACTGACCGCCTCGCTCAGCCAGCGGGCTTCAGAGCGGGTCGCGTTGCTCCCCTCGAGAGGACGGCGCGTTCGGGCCCTCGGCCGCTTCGTAGAAGCAGTCCTCGTTCACCACAGACGTGAGACTGTGGACGCTGAACTCCCTCTCCAGCAGGGCGTTGAGGTCCGGGACCCCCGGGGACGAGGCGGCGTCCGTCTGGCTGTCCAGGGACCTGCTGTGCTGCCTCATGTGCAGCAGGGCGCCCTGGCTCCTCCTCAGGCTGCTGGACTTCCTCTTGACGGCGCTGAAGTGTCCGCGCACCAGCCGGGGCTGCGTCTCCGGCGTGTCCCCCAGCCTCTCGGGCTGGACGCGGGGAGCCCGCGCCGCGCCGTCCTCCGACAGCTCGAGGCGGAGCAACTGCGCCTCGACGGCGCCGGTCGGCGAGCCGCTGTCCCCGCTGCCTCGCCGCGCCGCGCCTTCGCTGAAGCCGTCGTCGTCGTCCTCCTCGTCGCTCAAGATGTCGGACTCCTTGACGGCGGAGCAGCGGGGCCGCGGGTTCGATGCGGGCGGCTGGGACCAGCTCTGCTGGACGGGCAGGAGGTGCGACTCGGAGGAGGCGCACGGAGGAGGCGGGGGAGGAGGAGGTGGAGGAGCCCCCCCCCCGGACAGACTGCAGGTGCCGCTGCTCAAGCTCCCCTCGTCCGAGTCCGGCGCCGGCTTGGGCCGCCCGGCCTGGGCGCCGAGCGGCTGCCGGCAGAGCCAGGACGCCCTCGTGGTACCTGGTCGCCAACGTGGAGACGGGAGTCAGAAACGCCGCCGTCTCATCGGAGCAGAACACTCACAAGCTCAACCACCACCACCACCCCCCCCCCCCTCCCCCTTCCTCTCCCCCCTCTCTCCCCCTTCCTCTCCCCCCTCTAGCGTTTCATGACCTAAAAAAGTGAGATACGATTATCTCCGAAGTACATTCATAATTCGCATTACACAGTTGATGATTTATAAAGGCTGACTACCAGTTAGGGGACAATCTCTCCTCAGCCCCACGTGGACATTAGAACAAAAAAACGTCCCAGGAGACCATTAAAAGAAATATCTTCTCCATGAGGAACGTTTCCGGAGGCTCACCCAGCTTGACGCAGGAGGGGAAGGTGCCGCGGAGGGGGACCAGTTGCTCCTGGCAGCTCGGCTCCTCGCCCCTCATGGTCCTCCTCACGTTCTCCCGCAGGATGGAGCGGACCACCTTGATAACGTTGACCTTGTTCTCCACCACGCTGAGGAGGACACGGCGTGAGCACGCGGTACGTAAACTTGATTTCAGATGCTAAATATAGATTAAGGGGATTAGAAGGAGAGTTCCGTTGTGTCCCCAGTGAAATGGGTGATGTGATTCATTAGGAGTGATCCCAATTTCACTCGGTGTCCCGGGACTTACCAATTGGGTCACAGGCTTTACTCCTGCTAACCTCCCCGTGTAGAGAGGAACAGACTAAAGTAGGAACAAAAGCACCAATGGGACCAAAAATGCTATTAATGAGGTCCAAAAAATGGCTTTACACAATAAAATGTTTAAATAGTTGAAAAAATACTGAATAGCGGACAAAAAAGGAAAACTCTTAGTATTTTCCATACTATACATTGTCTGTCTTACTCGTTTTAAATTATTAGATTAAGATGAGACTAAAACAAATGTTTTCCTGTTGAATACGAAATTTCACCCAACAGTCAAATTCCTTAGCGAAGCACAAAAAGGCCGTCTTTGTTTAAGCCGGATTTGTAAAAACAAGATATATAATGTTAATTACTGAGCCCTAAAGGTGCCCGTTAGACGCATTTCCCTCTTTCAAGTCCGTATGAGAAACCAAGCGGCTGCTGAACACGGCTTCATATCGAAGAGAAAACATTCATCGAGCTGTGAAACAGATTATTGAATTAAATGGGCTTATTTTTCTTGAGCTTGATCAGCACCCACCCACCCAAATTCTGGGCTTGTTTACAACCTCGGAGAATTCTAATCTGTCTCGCAGTGTAGAATCTCATAACTTTGAGTACAATCTTGGTAATAATAATAATAATAATAATAAAAAAGGGTAGAAATTAATCCCACGCGAGGCCAAACTTTTTATTCACCTTAATTATGCTTCAATGTGTACGCTGTGGAATAATCCACCTGAAAGCGTAAATGTCTGACCTGCTGCACAGCTGGAAGACCGTCTCCGGTCTGCCTTCCACTTCCGACTTGGAGTGAATCAGCTCCCAGATGCAGCTGCTTTCTGTGCCGGTTCCTGGGAGACACAGGAAATAAAGGGGAGGCTTTTAATCACAAGGAGGGAGCCGAGCATAAATGCCAGAGGAGGTGTGTGTGTGGGGGGGGGGAGCAAGGAGAATGAGCTCAGGGGTTTTGTGTGGAGAAATATGAAGGAGCGAACCTTTTTTAGATTTAGGGTCTGTGCACTTTTGAGTGATTTAGTGGGCGGCCTCGTTCTTACCTGCAGTGTTTCCCAGCCTGACCTGCAGCGAGGAGAGCGGTATGAGCCAACGGAACTTGAAGGGGTCTGAATCTCCGCGGGAGCTGGTCTGCTCATCGCATGGAAGGAGAGAACGAGGCCCGAGTTTAAAAAATAAAAATAAAAATAAAAGACACCAATGCGCAAAGCGCAAGGGAAAACAACAGCTTACCATCTTCTTCTTCAGCTTGTTGTTTTCCCTGTAGACCAATATCACGGCTTTCTTGAACACTGGCGAGAGAGAGAGAGAGAGAGAGAGAGAGAGAACGCGTCTTAGTTTTGACTGCGAACGCCTCTTGGGGAAAGCGACTGGAGGGAGGAGTGCAACCCACGGAAGCATTTTAGATGCCAGCTTGAAGCCTTGAAAGCTTATATCAACGCTCCAGCTCGAATTTTTTGAGATTCACTGGAATATGGTGGTAATCCATGCCCAAAGCCATCGGGACAAAATAGTATGGAGTTCAATCAAATCATTGGTTGTCTACCAGGGTTGCGGATAGGGAAAGAAAGGGGATCGTACTTAACACACTTTCTAGTTTCTTGTTCCTCTGAGTTTGTATCCTGGTTGAAATGCACTTTTTTTTTTTTAAGTCGCTTTGTATGAAAAGCATCAGCTAAATGACGAGAAGGGCGCAGACTCACCAAACACGGTCATCTCGGGATGTTTTCTCATGCGTCCCAGCGATGAATGCGGGTTGAGCCAGACCACTGAGGAATGCATGAGAAACTCCCCCATAGAAATCTCTGTGACCTGAGCGGGACACACAGGAGACTGTTGAACGGTGTGTGTGTGTGTGTGTGTGTGTGTGTGTGTGTGTGTGTGTGTGTGTGTGTGTGAGAGATACATATCAAGCGGCCCTTTATCTGTGAATACAAACAACTGTTTGTACATTAAGTGAAAGCTTTAAAGCTTAAAATATTTGAAAAAACTCTCGGTACCCTAGACGACATTATTTCGCATTCACTTTGAATGTTCACACAACCGAACTTGATATTCCATCAATTTCTAAAAACATATTCAATCTCTGGAGGCAACGCACGTAAACATCTTCGGGAGCTAAACAGGCCGGGGCCCGCTCTGATGTAGTGGAACTGGATCTACGTCGTTGAAACGAATAATTAAGAGTATCTTGTATTCTTGTAATGTTTGCCCTTGAGGAACAGTGCACAACCGCCTTCAAATCCGTCGGCTACACCAGGAGAGTCTGAGCCGTGGGTCTACCTCTTTGTCCTGGCCGCTCTGCTCGGCAACAAGCTGATCGAACACGGAGCCGTAGTCCTCGTAGATCTTCTGCATCTCGTTGATGTGGCTCGCCACCTTCTCCATGGCTTTCTGTGCCTCTGCAGAGAGAGGAAAAAAAAAAAAAAAAACTGTTACCGGGGATCCATTCGGGGGCCGAATTCGGGCGCACTGCGCGTCGTTGCATGACAACATTGCGATCTCTTTATGTGCAGAAGTCACTTGATGCTCGCAGGCTCGACGGCATGAAGACAACACACTGAAATCGACAAGTGTGAATGTGGCTCGTATTTATAGCACATCATCCCTGGGCGCGTGTGTGTGTGCGCATGTCTCCTCACGGGTCAGGTGGTAGTGCTCCTCGCTTTCAGCGTCCGTGAGGGAGACCAGCTCCCTGAGCAGCAGGGGGTACTTGAGCACCCGCTGCACCGGTTTGATCAGGTAGGACTCCAGGGTGGACGAGTGCTGCTTGGTGGGGTTCCTCGCATCCAGAAATTCCTTGAAGGCCTGATCCGTCTTAGCTGAAAAATGCACACACACACACACACACACACACACACACACACACTGAATGAATAGGAATCTCGGAGTGGCTTGTGTTTCCAGATGCCCACGTAGCGACAGGGACGTGTAGCTGCAGCGTAACCGTACATCATGAAGCGTTAAGCTGTCACCGTTCTTCAGCATGCCGCCGCCGCCGCCACCGTATTTCACCACATTACTAAATCCTTCACCCATGAACACCATTATAAACTAAAAGAAGATCTTTTTTTTTTACCCTCGTGCTGAAATCTAGCAGAAGCCGTGATAACGTACTTAAATACTAAAGCCCGCCTGGTGAACACGATCGAGTCGGGGCTCCTCGGTTGTGTGGCCTACTTAGGATATACGAAGGTTATACTAAGGAGCCTTTTGTAAAAGGTGATGACATTTTCCCTGAGGAGTACGCTTCCTTGTCGCTCCCCGAGGGGGGAGCCATTAAAGTATTAATTATAGCACTCGCAGCCACAGACAAGGCAGCTGCCGCGACACCTCCCAGAGTAATTGGCAGGCAATTAACGAGTCGACAAATAAACACGGAGAATAAGGCAACCCGGGGCCCTTGGCATGATGGGAAAAGGGAGGGCGTGATATAATGGCAGAGATGGGCATATAATTACTTTAAGGGTTGACAGACTCCCCCAGATTTCTTCTGTGTGTCCTTGGATCAGCTGGTTGGGACCATGCTGAGCCAACTACATCCTCTGTATGGAATGTGCAACTATGACCCTTTTTATTCTTTGCTATTCTTATCTGTACTGTGCAATTATTGTGTTACTCGTGTGCACCGACTACAATACAGTTCACCACACCATTTAAAGCTTTGGTTAAAGAATAAGTGAGTAGAATACTTTGCATCTGAGATCTTTTTTCCTACAATTGAAGTCATTACGAGCCAGGTTTGGATCGTTCATTGTTATTAAGGAGAGCCAGTGCTCTTTACCTCACAAACGGGAAAAATATATATACAGTTGGATCCAACTGCTCTCTTAATTTAGCTCAAAGGTGGTATTAGCATACGATTAAACATTTTCAGCATTTTAAATATTCCATGCTGCAGAAAACTCTTATTTACGTATTTACTGCACTTTGTTCTCCTCTAGGTAATTCTGACCCATCAGGGACTATTTCTGAGTGTTTTTCTTCTGCAAATCCTATTAAAGTTATCCTCTAGCTTACTTCGAGGAATATCCCATGCAATTCTAGTAATGGGGCGGATTTAAGCAGCACTGGGGGGGCCATTTCCCCCCATGTTGGCAACAAAGTCGATCTTCTTCCATTTCTCTCTGAACTGGGCACCGTTCCCAAATAGTGGCAGAAAAGGCCGGCGCCGCGGGAGCCATAAATCAACGGCAAAGATTCTGCTCTCAGGCGCCGAGGGGCGACGCGAGGAATTATTAGAGCTTCATTGTACGGCTTTAAACGCTCCATGTGGACAAGGTCACCCAAACTCTAATAAATGCATGTATTTGTTTTGCCTGTAAAGCTGCTTTAAGGTCCAGACGCCTTAGACGGCAAAATGAGATCGTGGGTTGGATGTGCGCGTCCGTGCACGGTGATGGAGACGGGACGAGTAAACGGCGCCCACCTCCCTCCTGGTGCATAATCCCCCTTTTTCTCCCAAAAAGACAAACGCAAAGCTTCAACAGTGACTGCTGACGCAACACAGGTGCAACGAAGCGGCCTTAACGCGGCTCCGGAAAACACTTTGAAGCAGTAAGTGTCGCGTTATGTCATTCGAGTTTGTGTGTGTGTGTGTGTGGGGGGGGGGGGGGTCGTGAATTGTTCATGTGCTCAGGTGTTTGTTGTACCTCTCTCCAGGACCTTCTGGACCTTGATGTGGTTGGCGCAGAAGCCGCTGTAGAGCTTGAAGTGGTCGGCGTAGTAGAGGAACGACCCCCCGAGAGAAAACAGCAGCCTCTGTAAACAGACAGCGTGTGAGAGAGGGAGCAACGGGGGGGGGGGGGGGGGGAGATGAAAGGGTGCAGACGTGTGAAGTCCTGACCCAACCACTCTGTCCTTACTCCAAACCCGCCCCCTCTGTCCTCTTCCCTTCTCGCGTAACCTCTCGAGCTCGCTGGCTTTCAGCAGCTCGCCGACCTGCGAACCCTCGCGGCGCTCAATGGACAGCACACCTTTTCATGTACAAGGCACAAGGCTGTAAATCCCCCGGGGGGGGGGGGGGGGGGGGGGTGCTCTCTCGTCTCAGAGGTCCTACCTTTCTTTGGAATATTGTATGAAACCACCTGGCATAAGAATAATGTTGTCCCGTATACTCATACTCGCGAAATCCATACTGAAGTGTTGGACGTTTTAATCAATAAGGCCATAAGTTACCGTGTGTGTCTCACCTTGAATTGTGAGGGCGTCTGCAGCGTGCTGAAGTCAGGCGAGGAGGCGATCCTCTCCTCCAGCGTCTGTAGAAAGACCCTCTGGAAGTCCAACATCTCAGGCAGGCTGCCAAACAGACTCTCCATCTGAGGAGGAGGGGGGGGGGGGGGGGGGGGGGGGGGGGGGGGGGGGGCACCGGGGGATGAAGGGACAGGTAGTGTGGAATTGTGGGGAGGGGGAATGGAGGAGGGTTGGATGTCGGGAGAATGGCAGAGAAAAGAGGGCGAAGGGGGGAGAACATTAGGGAACGAGCGCTAAAGGATACGAGTCGGTCAGAGTCACACTGTGACGCACACTCAGGGTCAACACCTCCCCTCGTTAAAAGCTTTTTAGGGGCTAACGTGCTCTCATCCATTTTGTGTCTGGACACATCCCATAATGGCGTTTTAATTTGCCCCACTGCTCAGTGGTCTATCGACTCCTGTGTCTCGAGGTCAAACCGGACACAGAGGGACGGATGCTGCGGGCCCTGTCAC
This sequence comes from Pungitius pungitius, assembly GCF_949316345.1. Classification (NCBI taxonomy): domain Eukaryota; kingdom Metazoa; phylum Chordata; class Actinopteri; order Perciformes; family Gasterosteidae; genus Pungitius; species Pungitius pungitius. The sequence continues at coordinate 4,923,624 of NC_084913.1, forward strand.
ATGTTGTCACGGCAACACACATGAGGTGAGTGCTTAAAGGATGGGTGTCATCTTTAACTCTCATTCATTGGGGGGGGGAGGGGGCCCTCACATGCCGTAACTCGCCACCTACCTCGTCCAGTGTGAGGAAGGTTTCACTCTGCAGGGGTTTCAGGTAGATCTCGAACAAACAGGCCAGGTCCTTTGCACCGAGAGGAGAGAGACAGAGACGAGGAATCAAACATCATCCCTTTGTCCGCCTGTCCTTTATGCGATTTATCATCTTTAACCTCCAATTGTCTCCTCCTCCCACAACGACCCCCCCCCACCACCACCACCTCATTCCTCCATCTTCTCCCTCTCCCCCACTACTTTAATGCTGCCGTAGCTCGTCTTGGTATCAGTGGGGATGTTCTCATTTGGTCGATTTATGGGTTTCCTCCTCCTCAAACTACCTCGTTCAAAAGAGGCGCATCGATACAGGCGAGCGGGCCTGCATCAAGGCAGTCCGGGGAGAAAATCTCCTCACTCAATTACCAATCAGCAGCAAGTTGAGGGGGAGGAGGGGGGAGCCGGGGGAAAGGACTTAATGAAAAAAAAACACCAGACGCAACAAGTGTTGTCGAGTCTGAAAGATCATGAACGTGGATCTTTAATGTGAGACAGGGAGGAAAAGGTCAGAATGGAAAATAGGGCAGGAAGGAGATAAACAAGGCTAGACGAGGAGCTCTCACTGTGAAAAACATTTTCTTCTTTTTTAAGTTCCATATCACTTCTAAGATAATATCTTCCATTTAGAGGAAAAGCTCAAGAAAAACAACATAAGATGAAACATGTAGGCGTTAATTACTGAGCTTTAGAGATGCTGATTTTGTTAAATTTTAACAGAAGAGAGCAAGGTTTCGCTCCTGCCAATTATCTATCATAGAGATTTGATTAGATCTCAACAAATAAGTAAAACAAATTGTTATTGCCCAGATAAGTTAAAAGGAGTAGGCAGCTGCCAGCGATAATGCCTGTTGTATTTTGAGATATCAATTAAAAACACGAGTTGTCCAGCCAAGAAAACTTTTACCGCCTCACAGTTGAGTCCCTGTGCCAACCCGTCATGTTGAAATATATAAATCCACGTCGGTCCAAAATAACTTCACTTCAACGTTTTGTCAAATTACATTTTTGTTAAATTGTCATACTCGCGTATCAACTCTTATTTTTGCCAAGGGTGTGTTTTGTAAAGTCGAATCGGCATATTTTGATTCCAGGTGGACGCCAAATTCAAAAAGACAAGTCGACTGATCCAACAACACGAGGTCATTATATAATGAAGGCCGTCATAAGGTGCTCTAATACGACAGCAGCCACAGAGCGGCGCCGGCTCACCTTGACGTAGGACTTCTCCGTGTCCACCAGCTCCTGGATGACCTTGCGTAACCTCTCGGTGGCGCTCATGTGCCCGGGGCACGGTCTGAGCAGGGTGGGCTCTCCCGTGGCCCCCGGCCCCGTAACCCCTCCCCCTCCCTGCCCCGCTGGAGGCTCCTTGGCGTCGTCCATCAAACCCCCGGAGCCAGAGCCCGCCCCCTCCTGGAAGGAGTGGTAGAGGGTGCACACGGTCTCCGCGCTCTGCAGGGGGCGACAGAGAGAGTCGGGGGTTAATTCAGGTGAGGGAGCTCAGGGGTGATTGACAGCCAGTTGACACTGCATTACCTGCAACAAAGGTCCTCAAGGATCAATTCAAATGAAAAAAATCCAATCTTTCACCTTTAACACATTTAACTCGTCACTCTCACTCATCCACAGTTGCTGTATATAATATAATGAATGCCAGTGGTTCTCCTGGGTGTACTAAGAGCCTTGTGGGGATTTAGTTACGCAGTCTATGCTAATTGGCTTTGCATCCAATGGTCTACAGTGCATCTGAAGGACTAACTGGACATCCCGGCAGACAGCATTATATATATCACACTGCATCATTCTTCTTAAACCCGTAATGGACAGTCATGCAGCTTTGTGTCGCATCCATTCAAGGAAATCCGACATGCGCGAAGATCCCAAGAGGTCTATTTTATTTAATGATTGTTTGGACCGTAGAGTGGAGGAGAGGGTGCAAGCATCTCATTTTCTAAACTGAGCTGATAAAACCTCATTCATGAAAAGTGAGAGTTAGTTGCAGCCCGTTTTGTACTCTTGATACGTGGAAGCCTGTGAACCCTGTGAACCCCTGCAGCGGCGTGCCGTTTACAGAGGTCTGTGTTCATTGGACTGCGTCGCCTGGGGTAAGGAAATTAGTAACCGCCGTGGGCACCATACTGCGAAGTCTTGCCTGTGGCGGGTAAGACTTTGAAGTCTTTGAGCAGCTGTGGCAGAAAATGAACCCTCATCAGCCTCTCATCAGCCTCAATGGCAGTAAATGTCCCTACACAATCAAACGCCATCCTAATTTCTTACCTCGGCAAGCTGCTCAAGCACTACTTCATCAACCGCACCAAGCTTTGCCAGGCTGTAGTGCGCAAGCCATCAATAGTGATGCAATTTAGATTCTAAAAATAGCCTCGCGATGGCCGGCCGTCCTTGTTCCAAACAATGCGGTTGTGTAATCTGTTGCCGTCCACTAGAATCAGCACAGGCTGATAAGTGCCAGTAATAGCTGGTTCCAAGCCGCTGCCCCGGCGACGCAGCACGCCGGGGCGGCAAAACAGCTGCTCAGCACTTTCAGCTTCTGTGTATGTGTTTGTGTGGGTGGGTGGGTGGGGGGGGGGCTGGGCGGGGGAAAGTGTTCCTGCAGAATGCACAGCAACACTCTGCGGATCGATGGGCCGTCCACTCAGACAACACAGGCATCGATGCGCGCGTTGCGAGCAGTGTGTGTGTGTGTGTGTGAACACTTGTCTCTGTCGTTCAGTCTGGAAACTTGTGTGAGCTGCATCCCATAAACCCCCCCTCCCTCCTTACCCCCCCCCACACTCTCCATTCCCAGGGAGCCCAGAGACAATCAAGGCTTCCATTAATAAGTCTGCAACCCATCAGCCCGCTCATTATAGCCTGGTCACTCCAGAGACGGCACCTCCACCGCTGCACTGCAGGCTGTGTGAGGGGGACAGACTGGCGGGGGGGGTGGGGGGGGGGGGTGTATGCCTCTCTTATGTATGTCTGTGCTAAGCCCCTTTCAAGTGATCCGCCGCCCACAGCAACGCTCCGCTCTGGGGCTCATTGAATGTGGGATGATAATTATGAGGGGACTTGGTTTCTCCCTTTGTGGTGACGTTGAGGTGTTGTGACTGGAGAGCGCGCACACACACACACACCTGGCTACTCCAAACAGAAACATATGTTAAAACACACCGGCGATAAACCTCTCGCTCGGTTGATGGTCCAAAACGAGTCCGAAGCCGCACTGGCAGCTCCAACAGACGGGCCTGATGCCCACATTGAGAATGCTAACATGTTTAGCATTAAACACAAAGTGCAGCTTTGCTGTCTCATGGGCGTGCCCTTCGTTTTGCAGGTGATCAAAATTCAAAGAATTTGACAAAAATGTTTTACTGATTCATCCAGAGGGGGACTTGAGTCATATCCAATAGTTGATGAGATATTTCATGTAGAGGACCAACCCATCGTTGCCATCGTGCCAGCCTTTCCTACAAACCCTCATCAAGCTTTGATGAAGCTTTGAGACGAAGATTTGCTACCATCATGTTCAGAATAAAAGTGCCAATGGCCAACAATGGCAGCCATGATCCGTGATGGCAGTTTGCTGATGCAGACTAGGTCCAATGAGAATCACGAAACAATTGAGACACTGATGATGCCGCAGCACACAGCGCCAGCGAGCCACTGATTTTGCATGCAGCGGAGGGCGGGCGAACAGGAGAGACATGCGCGACGGTAACACAGAGTAATGCACTCATCGGAGAGCCCGCCGGTAGCTACAGGCCGGTGAGATATGTGGCCGTTTATTCCGGGCTGCGGGCGGCCGCGGGAAAAGGGCGCTTCATTCGTTCTAATCATGCCAACGCGTGGAATGCGTTAGGAATACGTGCTCACATTTGCCTCACGAATGAGACGACAGAGGAGCCCCACAGCGGCTGAAAAAAAGAGTTAATATGCCTAATTTGACTGAGCGTGCAGGGGAAGAAAAAAAACGTTTTCCTGAAGTAGATACGATTTTCATCACCACTAAATGAAATCGCCACCTGCATTGGACCGTGACAGGGAGAGGTGGGGGGGGGGGGGGGGGTGCTGCCATGACTCAGGAGTCGGAATTGCCTCACAACAATGCCACCAACACAGCCTGACAGCTAGCGCAAATAACCAATGAAGGGCCGAGACGACGCGGAGACGGTGGAGGCGGGAGAAAAGCCCCGGAGCTCCGGGAAAGAGGATTGGATCCGACAGCGCTGCAGAAAATTCCTATTCAGGTTCTCCCTCTGACAGCTGACACCTCCGAATTCGTTTCCATTTCTTTTTCGCCATGTATGCCCTTAAGTCTAGAAAAAGAAGCGGCCTTTGTCACCTCTGCGGGTAAAAAAAAAAAAATATCGAAGTGAGAGGGTGTGGAGTCATTTCGTCTCTGTCGACTCGGTGTCCTTCTGATGGTGTCCAGCAGTCAGAAGTAATTCCCAGAGAAGTGACAGACACACCTGTAGGCCTACATGATGTCCACCTCTGCCTTGATGTCAAAGCAAAAAAGGGTTTCATCAGAAAATGCTGTCAAGGAAAATATTATTTCTATTGATCCACTTTTTCATGGAAATTACCATGAAATAAAAGCTTACGCTATACTTCCTTCACCGCATAATGAAAATAAACAGCACCCCATATCAATATGAATCCAAAAAGCCCCTTTGATGTATCCACTCGCTTTCTCCAGCAGTCACACTTAGAAACACAGTCGCGTAGTAGACGACTTTCTGTCGCCTCTCGACCCATCGTTAACCCCTAAAACATCCGCTGTAGCTCACCATGAAGAGCAGTCTGTAGAGCAGCCTCCACGCCGCTGTCGCCTGCCGCCGGGTTCTCCGGGCCAGCGAGCAGCCCTTCCTGCGCAGCCGGCCTCCCCCGGGTGCCGGCATGAGGTGAGATTACAAAACGTCTACCAAACCGGACGAAAATATCCGCCACGAACCCTGGGTAGTCGGCGCGGTGGCCTCGCCTCTATCTGCCGCCCAACCTCGGATTCGGGTTGGTCTTCAAGTTTTGTCCCCCTCCCTCCTCCTATCCGGGCGTCCTTAATTAAGTGTCCACTGCCGCCTGCCTTTTCCACTAAGGCCCCCCCCCCTGGGTCGGAAGCCCTCGGCATTGAGTACACCTGCGCCTCTCTGACGGGGATCGAGCCATTGATCCTGCGCCGTTCTGTGAGCGTAAGCAGAGAAGAACAGCGCTCGCTGCCAGCTTGTTTTGCATAATAATCGCCGGCCGGACAGTCTGCCCACTTGGCTTGTGCCAATAGAGGGGAATTCTCGCCCTGGCAAATGCGTCCTCGGGTCACCGTTCCCAGTCTTGTTTCATCAACGCTGGTCTTCCGACGTCCTTTTTACATCCTGCTTCCCTCTCTCCATTTGCCGCCAGATATCTCCAATCACGTTTCCTCTTACGCGCTTTTTCAGCTCCATTTGAACTCGGTGTAACTTCCAGAGAGCTGAATGGAGAGTCGGTATCCAGCCTCTCAATAGCATCAGCACAATGCAGACTGTTCTGGCTTGTTACCTCCACACACAGAGGAATGGCTGACTCCAAAATGTGAGGCTCGAAGCCCGTGGGGGGGAGGCGGGGGGGTGGGTAACAGAGCAGTGATGTTAACCATGGCCTCGTACTAGAATAAAACGTGACATGAATAGCACATTGCAGACGGTACTTTCGTACTTACTCAACTTGTTTTCCCAGCTGGCTTCAGCCTTAAGACTAAGATAAGGCACTTGTAGCCTATAACAAAGACAATCCAGTGTCCCGGTTCCTCTACTTCCCCTGCGCCCCCTTCGAGGAGGTATTTAGGTTTTCATGCTTTTGTCATAGAGACGCTAAAGTACGAGCTGCGATCCGAGATTGGGGCCTCAATCCCTCTGCTTTTCACCAAGGCGCCCCTCGGCATGGATGTTTCTTCTTCTTCCAAACAAATAGAAATAAAGGTTGTACGATGTGTTGTTTAACTACCAGGCTAAATGGCATTGGTAAATGGAGTGTTTTAAAACCACATGGCATGACTTGCCCATTCATAAACCCACATTGGGGGGGGGGGGCTGCCAAACAGAGTGTCACGTGCCAACCAGGACACGGTTCCAAAAGACCTGCATGCCACAACCTCACAGACAGTCTGTCTTCATCATCTCTGTTGTCTTGAAGTGATGAATGGAGCACATTTTTGGAAGGTTTCTCTCCTCTCTGAGGAATTTTAGGAGTGGTGGTTGGGACGTTCACACGAGAATGCACCAAGTTCCGAACCTGCCGACAAAATGCTGTGTAAAGGGGAGGTTCCAGGCGCTGTAAAACAACCCAACGAGCACGTAGTTTGAAGCGTACGGAGGCCTCATAATTCTCCCCCTTTGCAGTAATCACAGGCACTTATCATGCAGGGGTTTGCCCCCCCCCCCTTTAATGCCACAGGTAATAACAAAATATTATTCCATCTCATTTGTGTCACATTTGTATACGTTTTGTCCAAATGTTGGGTGTAAACAGTCTGATAAAAACCCCAGCTCTGTCAGACTGGGAGGCTGAAAGATGAACACTAAACGCCGTCTTCCATCTCGCTTTAACGCTCCGATGGATTCATTATGTACAGAACTCAGTCTGCTTTGCAGATGAAACAAATCCCCAAAGAAGTCTTGCACTTCATCAGCAGAGGGGCCCAATCTTCTCCAAAATACACTAAATAAATAAATATGATGATGGAGAGGAAAAAAAAAAAAGATGAAGAGGGGATGAAATACAGGTGTGCCCGTGGGGCCAGCTTTGCCCATCCCTCACAAGAAGCAGCCTTGTTGTGACACTTTGAGGGAGAGAGAGTGTGAGGGAGAGTGGCCTGGCAGCCCGGTGATTCATACGCCATGTTAGTGGGCTATTCTGCCATGATGCCACCTTCTTTTCAAAGCTCAATAAAAGGAGACGCATGGTCATAAATCAAACATAGCGGAAGGGTGGGGGTGGGAGGTGGGGGGCGGGGGGGCTGGTCCCGTCGCGCTCCACTCAAGCCCATTTGCGCCTTTTATTATTCACCCTAAACAAATATTATTCCACCAAGTCTCAGAGGACTTTGGAGGAAGGCTGTATTTTAATAATGAGGCCGTTCCTGCCGAGTCCCCCTCGGCGATCCAGACCCACTCCGCTGCATTGCTGCCAGTGCAAAGGCAGAACAACGTTAGGACGCTGTTCTTACGCCACCCGGGTGCCTGAATCTAAGCGAAAGGTTGAGGGGAAACGCTCGTTGCCAACATTAAACACGGATTGATGACAAGCGTGTCTGCAGGATAAACTAATGGCAACCCCCCCTGCGCTGCCCCCGTTCCCCTTTCTGATCTGGAAAAAGATCAATCTGGGTGATTCAGAAGGGACCAAAGGACCCTGAACTATTCACACCCTAGACCTGCCAAAGATGGTATGACGCCAACAGATAATAGACCCACTAGGCCCACCGGGGGACAGTCAGAGAGTGAATACACAAATAAAGACGCCAACTGCTGGTCAGACCAGTAGAATTAATTATACCACAGACATTACTGCCGAGATAAAACCGTGAACGGCAATGAAGGCGGGAGAAAAGTAACGCCATGACCTTTTGACTGCGTACAAGAATAAATCTAACAGGAGAACATTTCAATTAAAGACCAGCAGGTTAGGGCCGAGTTAAGTGGGCTGACGGGGTCAACCGGTGGGAAACACGTCAACCTGACACATGACCCGTTTTTCTAAATGTCACAATTACAACTAACATTCTAATGTTTAGCAGGCAATGCCGTGTTCAACATCATCATCATTAGGTGTGTCAGCGTGCTAACATTCGGGTACAGCTTGGGTTGGTTGGAATGTCACAACTTTGGATGAACGAAGGTATCGGACAAAATGATTATTATTAAGAGCTGGCAATGGCGAAGGAAAAAATATTCAAGGGCACATCAGAGTGACTGGGATTCATCCTCTGGCCATGTTTTATGGCAATTCATCCCATAGTTTTTGAGATTTTTCAGTCTATATGAGGTGGGCTGACTGACGGTAACTGGCCTCCCTAGAGCCAAACCACTAGCATGGCTAAAAATGCCGTAAATTCATACATATTGCATGTGGTACTGTAAATGCACACTGTAATTTATGAGCGCTTTACAAAAATGACTGGCTGAGTTGCTAATAAAATGCAAATAAAAGGCAAATGAACCCCTCCGAATGTAAAACTACTCCAGATCCGTAGCACTGGAGGTATTTTTAGCAAATACACACAGACGGTCGTGGGAGTTGTGCGTGAAAGTTTGCAGCTCTCATAGTGTGAACCCTCATAGCATCCGCTGCCTCGGTGAAGCGATACGCAAACCAGCCCGATAGTTACCGTCCGCTTGTCCCCCTTAGCGTCCTTCTTGCAGGACAGGCAGGCGGCCATGTCCCGAGCCAGGCAGCCCAGCTTGTCTTTGACCAACCTCCCCAAACTGAGCAGCACGGAGCCCCGGAGCAGGTCATTCTCCTCGGACTCGCAGCCGGACGGCCAGAACCAGCACATGGCCAGCAGGGAGCACAGGGCCTGCAGGGGCGACTGGTCCCGCATGAAGAGCCCGATTAAGGTGGTGAGGAAGAGGCCCGGCTGAGGATCTTCATCGCTCACTGCCGGCGCCACAATGGGTATGGCCACGGCGCCCGGCGCGGTCATTCCGGCCGGCTCCGGGTCATGGTCGATCTGGGTCCCGACCGGTCCCGCCGTCGCTCCCCCTTTTGGGGGTTTGTATCTCCGGGCTCGGTCTTTCCAACTGGTCCACTGTGGGGTGGACTGACGAGAGCCGGCAAGCATGAACAACACTGACAGCTATAAGCCCAGATTATTAGCCTGCTCACGGCCAGATGGCATCTGGCATCATGGTTTAGTCATAACACACACACACACACATCTCACTAAATACACCCCTCCAGACTCCCATCCCACAGACAGACGTCCACCCCAGTGAAGTAGATTCTCTTAACGTTGGGAAAGGGATGGTTGTAGCTCAGAGGAAGACGGGAGCATGTTTGAAGAAGATGATATAGGCCAATATCCGTAGGCATCTACCACATTCTTTTGAAGTCTAGGAATAAAGGAATAATTTAATTTTCTGTTCGTCACACTTTTTTTTTTTTTTTTTTTAAAGTTTTAAAACACCTCTCAGACTCCTCTCGTTCACAAGGTAAAGGCGGAAAAAAGGATGATCGAGACCTGAAGGAGAGACGAGGTAATAGAAACCTTCCCAAATGTGGCAGCCGACTAATACCTTCTACTAATCACAGATGAAGCGGAATAACATCACTACTTGAATCCGGTGAATCAAGCCAAATCTCTCTTACTGAGATCCAGACAGAAAATGGCTCCAGTATATCTCTCCTCATAAGTCCATTTAAATGCTCTTACGGAAACCTTTAGTCTGGACGAAAGCAAAGAGGCTTAATATGTCTGCCCCCTGTTTAAACCTTGAGTTAAACACATGACAGGCCACCTTACAAAGTGGAAAATATCAAAGGCAGCAGAAGTGATGCTACCCGAACTCCCTGCATACTCAATGTAACTATAATGTTAATTATCTGTTTATCATGTGTTTACTATTGATCAACCGACTAGTAATTCCTGTGACGAGGAGCTTCATGTCATCCCGGTATGTTCCTGTGTCTGTGCACGTGTTGATCATGCCGGATTACTCCCCGCATCCTTCCATCTGTCTCCCCAGGAAACGCCAGGAATGCCATGGATGAGCGTGACGTGACGAGGACCTTTCAGCAGACAAATCCACATCGAGCCGCTATTAAAAACCCCTCAGTGGCTAAACCAGTTAAGATTAGGCAAAGCACAAAAAGATATTGGATGCTGCCGTTCATATTTTGCCTCGATGCACTGCACAACCTCCCAGCGCAAGGCGCATCGAATCAATTCCATTTAAGGGGACCTCGTGGGGAGTTTTCTGGAACCAATTCAGTTTACGTTGGCAATCGATTGGCTACGGCGACACTGCTTTAAGCCGAGTGCTGTGGCGCCGCGCAACGTCCCATTGAGTCGCCCACAGGCAGAGGAATCACAATCAGTGCCTCTATCAATTAAGTAAGTGAATAAAGTAAAACATTGATAACCGTGCCTGATGAGCACTTCAAAATCACACACAGACACGCGGATCTCTCTTGTGTAATAACCACAAATTGGAAGGCTTGTCTGCCTAGTGAGAAGGCAGGTGATAAAAGGCCTTTCCAACCATCTCTGCTGACATGTGTGCGCCCATATGCAGATACATGGCTGATTTCTTCCTCCTCCCCGCCCCAGAGAGAAAAGTGATGGCCGGGCCGTGCTAAAATCCTGTTCTCCGTGAGCAAAAAGTATTTACCAGCATTTCTCTCTTTTTTTTTTTTTTTTTGCCCCGCCTTCACGATGGCAGACACTCCCTGGTGGAGGCAGAGCGCCTTTCCTTCTTTTGTGCCTCAGATAAGAACATATGCAGTGACATAAGCGCACACACACACACACACACACACACACACACACACACTTCTCCCATCCACTCCTCTGTAAAAGAGAACCGGCAGGGAGCTGAGCAGCAGCTGCCGTGGTGCAGTGCAGATCCCAGTGCAGCACGACTGACTCAAGTCGCTGGGCATACAAAAAGAGAAGATAGAGAGACAATAGAGCGCGGCCGAGTCCTAATCCACCTCCCGGCCGACCTCGGGTCAAACGCTGCGCGGCGTCCTCCAACACGGGCAATTAGAGAAGAGCGGCAAGGACAGCTACGGCAATTAGAGATGGTTTTCTGGATATTTGGCCTGGATTTACTATCAATGAATCATTAATGAAATAAACACGATAACATGACTGCCTATTCCCTTTGCAACTTAGGCCTCGTTACATAACGAGCAGGTTGGTGAAAGTGTGCCAAACATGCACTCAATGGTTGTTGACAGTAACTGCGTAGCTCACAAAGGACACCACGCATTAGCTAAATTATGCAAGAGATGGGGCATATGCATGAACGTACACACACACACACACACACACCTCGGCTCTCAGGCCTTCAGCCATGTCCAGATCACTGGCACGCGGCTCTTTGTGATGACCACACGCTCATTACTGCTCCCCATAAACACTGGTACACACACTTTGCCTTCTTGCATCACTGCAGGCTTTAATTCCCAACGGGACGGGCTCATGCTCAATTTAATGACTTCAATAAACTTGGTTTGCATATCAAAAACCTGGCCGGATATTCACAGACGGAACAGAAATAGGCATGCAATCTGCCATAAATCATCAGGGACAACCATTTGGCATAGTCAGAGACATTTAAGACACAAGAGTTGTATCGATTGCAGGGCGCCTGTATAGTGTTTAGGAGTAAAGCCAGGACCAAGAAAGCAGTCAAAGCACCATGAATGTCACAAAATATATGTTTTTGGGTTTTGATATGATGCTAGATATGCAAGTGGATCTGATTTATTTATGCACAGCGGGAATACTCGGTCATGTGCATGCATGCGTGTACATAGGAATACATATGTGTGTGTGTGTGTGTGTGTGTGTTGAGGAGGCAGTGGGAACAGCCACTTCTCTTAAGCCTGCACCCTCTCTGCATGACAGTAATAAGCTGTGTTGATTCCGGTGGCGACGACGGCGTATCCTAATTACGGTAATGCTAAAAAAATTGGTGCCTGTCTGGCTTCTGACAATCCCACAGCTGCCAGTGTGAGTGGGCACACAGACACACACACACACACAACACAGTGTGCCCACTTTTATTCAACACATACTAACCCGGCAGGGGGGGGGGAGAAAGAGAGAGGGAGGGGGGTGCTATAGGTGGATTTCTATGGGACAATGGAAATACTTCTGCTCCTACCTTGCTGTGCTGAACGGGCCTGTGCAGCGTGCAGCGGTACGGGCTACTGTCCTCCGTCCCTACACCCGGGGAATCAGAACCATCAGCTGCATCGCCCACACCTGGAGGAAGAGAGAGAGAGAGAAAGATACAGTTCAGCTTTAGTCGGCGTGCGTGTGTGTGTGTGAGACAGAGGTTTATTATCATACCACTACGGTGGTTTCTGCTGAAGCACATCCTTCCACAGACTACAGTACACAAACAAGGGAAACTAGTTATTGTTTAAAACCGCCATGGGCGCCCACCGGTCTTTTCTAAAGTAGTAACTAACCCTCCATCACCAAGAAGGCCCAGCAGAGGATGTTCTTCCCGAGGCAGCTGAAGAAATTCAACCTGCCAAAGACGATGATGGTGCACTTCTACACGGCCATCATGGAGTCCATCCTCTGCTCCTCCATCACCGTGTGGTACGCTGCAGCCACAGCCAAGGACAAGGGCAGGGTGCAGCGTGTCATCTGCTCTGCAGAGAGGGGGATTGGCTGCAGTCTGCCGTCCCTTCAGAACTTGTTCGCTTCCAGGACTCTGAAGCGAGCTAGAAAGATTGTAGCTGACCCCTCTCCGTTTTTTAACTTAACTAACCCTATATTTAATTATATTCCTATCTTATTCCTGCACTACGTTGTCTGTTGTCGTACTGTCTGTCGTCATGCACCAACCACCAAGTCAAATTCCATGTATGTCTGACATATTATGGCAATAAACGATTCCTGATGGGGGACATTTTCCAACACACCGAGCGACATGTCTTTAAATTCAAGGTCCCGAGGACAAACTCTAGCGGTTGGCACAAGAACAGACTTTATTCTTTGATTGTAGCCCGGGAGGCGGGCCGGTGTGACAGCAGGAAACAAAGGCAAAATTCTGGACCGCCTGTGGAGCAGAAACTCTTTTTCAAGATGCCAATCAGCTGATGGAGTAGATTCACAAAAGATTTCCAGTAATCGGAATTTGGTTCTTTTTGCCTCCCACGTTTGCATGAGGCTGCATCCGTCAAGATAACACACCGTTTCCTGTGAGGAATGTCATCGTTAAATAATTTGTGTCAGACAAGTGTTAATCCCCCCTGCTGTCTGCTTTTGCCCCCCCCCCCGCCTCTTCATCAGTCTGCCTGAAATCACACGCCCTCTAGAGACAGAGAAACAAACTGCAGGCCCTTTGATCACACCGCTGTCTGTAATGAGGCCTTTAAGTCATTAATTCCTCCCGGCTCAATGACTGCTGTAGAGCAGGAGAGAATAATGAATTAGAGATTATTGAGATGAGGCTCGATACCTTCTCTGAAACGGACTCTTTGTTTATACTTTTCATGCCAAACAATGAAAAAATAGAACGGAACGGCAGTTGTAATTATAATATTTTTTTTCAAAGAGGTTAAAAGGCAATTTAGTGGCGCGCGTGTCCCGAAGTCGCAAAAGTTCAAATCGTCGCCGTCCTCACATCTTCAGATGTAGTTTTTGAATGGCCATAATTATCTAAGACCATGTGAACTGAACGAAGCGAAGAACTGTAACAAACAAAACAAACCAAACCTGACTCGGGCTGCACCAATACATCTCCCTCACCTTTTAGATTGAGGCTCGAAACCAACACAATGGATCCCTACCAGCTGGGCTTCAGCTGCGTTGCTCCGGCAACGTGGATGGACTCACGTCAGATCCGCAGTGAGATAACACCAAGCTGACGGGCGGCTGTATGCATTCACGGCGGTACTGAGCCGTCTCGGGTCAAGCGGGCCATTCTGGTCTTTCCTCCACCTCGCGGGTTCGCAGCACTGTGAGACTTCACCTCAGGCTGTTACTTTGGGGGGGGGAGGGGGGGGGGGGTGGCTCTTGAGGAAGTAGAGGACGAACTGCGGTCTTCGCTGGAGCAGAAGTGTTGTAAGCCGTTCCGCGGTTTAAGAAACAAAAACTTTCGCAGCAAACGCTATTAAAGCCACCGACCGTCCAGTCGCTTTGAGGCTCAGCTTAACACCACAACTGCTGAGACTAACTGGATAAAACTTGAAAATTGGAAAAATTAGCAAAAGGATGCAAGATGTGCAAGATCAGCAACATGAGACTGATCACTGGACGTGTCGACAGGGTGTTGACTCTGAGCAGTGGCAGCTACACGTTGTTTAGAGGAACCATGACACAGCTGGATCTCTTTGCTTGCAGAGAACCTTTTGCCTCGGTGAAGCACGCACACGGAACCGAGGGAGGGCCAAATGAAAGGGTGTTTGAGCATTTCACAGCAGCCACGGCGTTCTCCCTCTCACCATCTGTCTGACAGACTAGAAACTAAGGGGGCAACACTATCAACTTTAGCTTGTGCCATTAAGTGTTCCCATTAAGTAAAATCTATTTCCTTTCGCCAGTGCAAATCCATCCCGGCTAATGACTCGATGTACAGCGATCCGTGTGGTTCCGTGCCACGCCGGCATAAGCACCTGGGGAGGACTTGGCGCGGACCTCCTGGTCGGGTTCGGGGGGAGGGGCCAGGTGGTCGGAGCTCGCCGACGACGGCAGGGGCCCGTCTCTCCTCAGGCTGAGGTGCAGGGCTCGCTCGGCGAACAGCGTCTGGATCAGAGCCAGGTCGAGGCCCGACACACACCTGCCGTTCAGCACCAGGATCTCGTCGCCGGGACGCAGGCCTGGGGACACAGACAAGAGAGTTGCAAAAAAAAAAGGGAGGGAGGAGAGCAATATTGGAAATGGTAATCGATGGTTCCTGCAGGCGGGCACCTTCGTTGAACGCCAGGTCGTCGGGAAGCACTTCGCTGACAAAGATCCTGCTGTTTTTCTGGCTGTCAATGTGTCCCGTCACCGCGAAGCCTGGAAGGAGAGACGAAAGACGGAGCCCCGCAGGGAGAGTCAAGACAGAGAGGAAGAGGACATAAAACACTGACACAAACTAGACCTAAATCAGTCCCCGTGTATGAGGTCGCCTCACCAAAGTCTCCTGCGTCGCTCGGCCTTTTCATGTGCAGATTAAAAACGTTAACCGGGACCACCTCCAACTGATCGTTGACCTACAAACGGGACGACATTAAATGCACGTTGACCAAAGGGCAGATCACAAGGAGCTTCCGCGTGGCCACATGGCCACATGGCGCGTTCTCTCCCTCCTCACCACGTCGCCGAGGAGCTCCCCGGGAGCCAGGTATCGGACCTCCACACCCTGCCCGGCTCGTCTGTGCAGTCTGAGGCAATGCAGGCCCGCGTCCAGCTGTTTCACCTGTGTACACGAGAGCCCCTAATGTTCAGTGGCCTGCGTGCACAAAACCATCGGACATGTTTCATGCACCAGCGCTCATTTCAGACAGCTGCCGTGCGGCCGGGGCGTGAATTATTCAGCGACTTTACACTTTGTGATGAGGAATCTGCGGAAAACAAAAAAGCTTTGCCCAGGGGGGGGGGGGGGGGCTTCGGTGTGCGTGTGCGTGTCCAGCTACGTGCAGTCCTCCTTAAGGGACTGTGTGATGTCAGACACTGGATGAACAGGGGGTGTTATTTCAAGCTCATGGGAAAATAATGCAACCAGATCTGCTTCTGCAGATGCGCAAACAAAGACCGTTCGACCCTTACCCGGCACAGCTGAACATGAAACACAAATTAACATTGTTATTACCATTAAGTATGGGTGGTAGGGTTAAGTTAACAAAAAATAGACCACTAAGTTGAAAGTGTGTCATACTTTGTTGGGTTTTGCGACACCTGTCAGCATATTGTTCTCCTATTGTGGTGAAATGTCATCATTTCTCCGCAGCAAGCTGCCAACCGAACCTTGCAAGATGCGAAGAGAAGGTCGGCGGCGGTCTGGTCTCTTCTGACAGGAACTTGGACCGTCAGGCCGTCTGGCATGTAGACGCAGGTCGGCACGTCCGAGGCGCCGCTGATGCCGTCCCACAAACCGCCCTCGGGGGGCGACATGGAGTAGATGCTGGTCAGCATGTCCAGCCTCTGTGGGAGAGGGTAAGAAGGGCGAGGGTAGAGGAATGAGAGGACGGGGGAAATGCAGGGGGGGGGGGGGGGGGGGCGCGGGAGGGAGCGGATGAGAGGGAAAGGTAGACTTTGAGTAACAGCACACAAATCAATACGGCTCCATTAGTCCGAACGCTTGGCCGTGGATCAAGCAGCGGAGCGTAGATGTCATACAATTAGCCTTTCACGGTCACTTGACAACACGGACGGCAGCCGATCCACGTAAGAGTCTTCGTACGGGGGGGGGGGGGGGGGGGTGGGTCGACCGGCGGACTAGACTTCCCGGCGATGTCGCCGTTTGTTTGGTTTTCAAAAGCCACAGCAGCAATTCTAAACCCTAAGTGAGGGATTCGGGACGACTTATCTTAAAAATCAGATGGGCCATTTCAAGGAAGTTGCTTAATGGTGGCATTAACCGTGAGGTTTGTGCTGGATATTATGGTTTGTGTGTGTTTGTGTGTGTGGTGAGGGGAGGGGGGGTTAGCCCACCAGGCAGTCATTTGGGGGTTTTGGTTGCGACTCTGTGTCTCTGGAGGGGGAGAGGGGCGCTGTTGCATCGAAGGGGCCTGACGGAGAGACTCCACGGTGCAGCAGAAGGCCTCAATTATCAAAGCCCAGATGCCGAGGAAAGCATCAATCACACCGGAGGAGACGCCAGCGACGCAGCACCATCGGACAAAGCGCCTCAGACAAGGATTTCTGTCTGTTTGAGAAGCTGGCTGCCTGCAGTTGATGCATCACCGCAAGAGGAAAAAGACTGTCAGACAACAAGCCTAAAGGGACAAGCCCTGGCCTCTGATTCAGAGCGTCACACACACACACACACGCACATAAACACACACATGCATGCATGCATAATGCTCTCTCAGTGTAGCTCATGACCACAGGCACAGACACAAACATTTTCTCAATTTGTCATCTAAATGTCTGTTGACTTGTCTACGTAAGGAGCCAGAGTCTAAACAAACACAGCCAGTGTTCTTGCTAAATGTTTCCCCCTCTAACCTGCCGGGATGCAGGAACACAAGGTGCCACTTGAGCACACACACACACACACACACACTCGGGCCTGTGTGTGTGTGAAGGACGTGAGGTCATGCTTACAGAAAAAATATATAAAAAACGAGCCGTCATGGCAACTTGTTGCATAACCAATTCGGCTACGTGTGCCGACTAACAACTATACGCTCATTCATGGCCGCAGAGGGTTGCAACGCACCGACGGTTCCCCCTCTCAACGTTCCACGAGCGGCTGCCAAGAGCCCGGTCCGGGCACGTGCCGAACTCCAACAAGTGCTCTGTGTGGCGAGTGTGAGTGTGTGTGTGTGTCGCCTGGATTCAGCCTCTCATGGGCGGATTCTTTTCCTCGTGGATGCAAAAGTGCGCCCCTGTTCCTTTCCACTAAAGCAACTGGATCTGGAACACATATGTCACAGGACTGCCTTCGAAGAGACAGCGTGGCCGCGAAGGAGAAACAGAGAAGCAGTTGAAATCTATTTCGGCCGATTTCCTGCCATCACGTCTATTAGAAGGCTATTGCTCTTCACTTCCTCAAAGCTGCGACCGAGGTTCCTCGTTGCATCGCGGTCACAAACCCTTCAACACACACACACACACACACACACACACAAGCTTATACCCGTCTGCACACCGTCGAGCGCCTGTGCCTCTCTTTCTCATTTAGAAGTCAGAGGTGCGTATTTGTGGGTAGAGAAGTGTGGTGAGACGAGGTTGATGCACGAAAGCGGCATCGTCATGTTCGGATCGAGAGCACCAGCCAATAACTTCTTTATAAAAAGAAAGAAAGAGAAAGAGAAAGAGAGAGAGAGAGAGAGAGAAAGTACACTTTTCCGTGGGAACCAAATAGTTAACAAGTTAAACCGGAATCTTATCCCTTAGCGATACGTTGATTACCCCATTGAATTATGTGAGCAGCTTAAAGGGAGTGCGAGAATGCCACATGAAAAGGTCAGAAGTTCACTATTCACGTCGCTCCAGTCAAGCATTTCGTGTCGTCTATTGTCACGCATCCACTCCCTCCTGCGCTGACAGAGGGAGCGGGTGGATGAGGGATTTGTAGAGTAAATGCCACGGCGGTCCCACGCTATACGAAAGAGCGCACAAAGACGTACCCTTCACTCGACTTCCCTTTGAGGGATTAGCGGAAGATGATTGCTCATTAGAGTAATTCGGGGGATTTGAGACAACAGGAGCAATGTCATCAAGACAGAGATGATGTATGTGCCAACAAAAATCAATAAAGCTCAGTCATCCTCCCCCTGCCTCACCTTTTCTGGCCCGAAGGGTCTTAATCCACTTAAATCAAACCCATGCCAATGACGAGCTGCTTTCCACCTCCAACTCTAGGACGGACCAAGATACTCTGCCGCATTTAAAAAAAGATTAACGCGTTGAGTCGATGAAGGCCATTATTGTGTCCCGAGTCCATTTCTAGGCTCTAAATGGAGGAAGTTTTAACACTTGCCTCATTCACCACAGACTGGCGCTATGAATCACAGCATCCTGCGGAATAGAAATCTCTAGAACCCCCGTCCTGCTCCGTCTAAAAGCGTCTATTGTTCTTATCTGTCAGCGACGGGAAGGATTGGATGAGATTTGACTCGAGGGGACCCGAAATACATCCATCAAACATGTCATCCCCTGGATTTTTCCCATGGATTTTCTTGCCATTTCCCCATCCATTGAAATATGAAAAGGGCCTTTCCTTGCTTAAGAGGCACTTCAGAGCGTTCTCAGCACGTGGGCTGCAGCACAAAATCAGTCTCCATGAAGGCAATCGTTGAATATTTAAGGGAATATTTGAATTTGGCTTTGTTGCAGGTCTACAAGCCCCCCGCGCTAAGCTAACCCGCGCTAAGCTAACCCGCTGCTAGCCGCGGCTTCGCTGCCACACACGACAATGACATCGATCTTCTCGTCCAACCCCTGGCAGAAAATATATCCAACTATTCCTTGAAAGCGTCATTCGGGTTTATTGCGAACTGATTCTTGTTTTTGAAATCATACTTTTTTTTTTTTTTTAAAGGCCTGACCGAGCAGACGAAGAGAGATGGAGGTTTGTTGACAGGGGAGGGTTGGAGCCAAAGCTCACGGCAGTATTTCACACACGCCATATTGGAGGCGTGCAACCACCTCATAACCAGGCTGCACAATTCACGCTCCCCCCCAATCATCCAGCACCTTTAACCGTGAATCAATACATTTACACTTTCACGCG
This sequence comes from Pungitius pungitius, assembly GCF_949316345.1. NCBI lineage: Eukaryota > Metazoa > Chordata > Actinopteri > Perciformes > Gasterosteidae > Pungitius > Pungitius pungitius. Next base: position 4,942,877 of record NC_084913.1, read on the forward strand.
TGGTCAACGCTTCAACTCAACGCTCTCCATTAACCGCCGTCAATTGGAGGCCGGCGTCCGTTTCAGACACCTGCTGATCAACATGAAACGAATCTCTGCTTTGATCGTGCACGAGTAAATTACAAAGGCAGACACACACACACACACACGTTTAAAATCATCTTTACACGGACCACTATCAAAGCGATGAAGGACTGCGCAGGTCAGAGTAACACGTTTCTGCCTTGACTCCTTCGCGCCCGGACCGATAATTCAGCACCGCAGGATAAAAGATGGCAGTGGAATTTTTTAATAGATATATCAAAGATCCACACGCCCGCATCGGACGGAGTCACGCCGACGCCATAACTCACCTCAGTGCTCCTGGGAGGAAGGGCGTACGTCTGACCTCCGGCGTCGCTCTCAAAGATCTAAAAAAAAAAAAAAGACAGACACTTAGGAGCGCAGACAGAGGGGCACCGCGCAGATGGACTCCGCGGCAACTTGGGAAACAGAATACCAGACACACACACACACGCACAGTGCTATTATGTTGTTAATTAAAAACTACGTGCGGCGAGTGCCGCGCTTTGATAGCGCTGCTAAACGGGCTCTGTGGCCTTTGAAGGCGCAATGGTAGATATGTGATGTGTGTGGACACGGAGCGGTTTCTGGGTAGAAGAGAAATGAAAGGGAGAAACAGGTCAGTTACAGATGAGAAGAGGACGAGCCCCCACCAACACACACACACACACACACACACAGCGTGGAAATCTCTCTCTCGATCCACTCCGTCTTCCTCAACCTCTCCTCTTCAGAGCCTCTCCCTGGCCTGTGATGGTGAGGCGTGTTGGAGGCGACTCTGCCCGCCCTCAGAGGGCTTTTTAACGACTCTATGGAGCAGCAGTGACACAGAGCCATTCGTTTTCTCAAACTCTTCTGAGAGGCGTGACATGTGCCACAGCTGATGAGAGAAGCAGCCTGGTTTTGCTCAGGATCAGGATTGATTCTCCCCCCCCCCAAGAAGCTTAATTTAAAGTCCATTGCCTCTATTGTGACGGTTAAGAAGGAGGCTAACCTCCCCATCCAGTGCATTTATAAAGAGGCTGTAAACAGACTAATTTTAGAACGCTCACCAACCCTTTCACAAATCCTCGGACCTTTCTGGCCTACTTCCCACAGGCAACTGCTGTTCCTCACCGTATACATAGCGGACGGATGAGAAATAGAGAGAGAGAAGGAGATGGGGGATGGGAGGGGGGGGGGGGGGGGGGCATGACTTTGGGGCAAGGTTGTTAAGCGCGGCGGCGCAGTGGTAAATGAGATTTAGGCTTAGGCACTGCAGATGAGTCAGTATGGAAACTGTGGGAGAACGCTGGCGCGTTCATGCTCTGAGAAAAAGGCGGTTTGAGAGGTGGCCGAGGAAAACCCACAGACCAACGGGGAGGAGAGTGAGATGAAACTTTTACCTTTGGCATATCAAACAGGAGGAGAGGGTAAAGCAACAAAAGTGTGTCTTCTCAGTACAGCAGAGAAAGAGCTGAAAACAACACTACAAATGATATCTGAAAAGTGCAGCCACCACAAACCAGGACTGTGTAACTCTCTTTTTCCGGTTCCCGACTCGCCTCCAAAGCACTAAAAACGCGCTTGTGAGAGAAGGTGGGTGGACCAGTGGGGGGGAGGGAGGGGGGGGGGGAATAAAAGGGAGGCTGTTTAATATTTAGCGTCTTCACAACGACCATCTGCTGGCGTTTGCTGGGCTGAGAGAAAGAGCGGAGAATGCCATCCACCACACACACATGGCGTTCAATAATTCAATGCGCGCCACCTCCGCCCGTCTGCAGCGCGAAATGTAACCGGGCCTCATCTGGGCCGGGCCGGGCTGGACCTCGCACCTGGGAAAATAACGTCTACTCGCGAATGCGCAGGCATAAATATCACAAAGCAGGTGGTCGGACGGCTGAGCAAGATAAGAGCAAGTGGAACAGGGAACATTTTGTAAGCAGTCGGGAGGGTGGGGGGGAGGTGTGTGTGTGTGGGGGGGGGGAGCTCAGCCACCGGAGCACACGGTTGGCTCTCAGCTGCGCGACCTCCAAAAACAATAAGACGCCATATTGACTCTTCGAGGCGCGAGGAAAAATGAGGGGTTGAGCGGGCAAAACCCCTCCTCCTCCTCCTCCTCGCTACTGAGTTTTATAAAAACGAGTATTTCCATGTGGCGATTCTAAAAATAGACAGCCATGAGCGCAGTATGTAGCAGCGATCTACCCTCGGTGTTCAGACAGGGCGGGTTTCAGTATCAACGAATCTTCCGCTTGCATGATTCTAATTATTAACCTGTGAGGATTAAGACCCCCCCCCCCCTCCGTCCCCCCTCCCCCACCCCCTGCTCTGCACCTGGGAAAGGAATGCCCCTATGTCTTCATGTTGATGGGGGACGTGCGCTCGAGGGTGAGCTTAGGTGTGCTTCGATTTAATAAACTGTCTTTTAGGGGGCAAAAGGGCTGAGATGGATGCATGACTGTAACAATGTTCTTTCTTTCTTTCTTTCAATGTACATGAAAGTAAGCGACGAGGAGACGGGTTTCATTAAGCCCGGTTTTTGTGGAGATCACCTCAAGCCGAAAGCTGCTGCCAAGGCTTTCGACAGTGGAGACACTTAGCACGCTAATGTTTGGTGATCCGCTGCTCTGCTCAGTGGTACCTGTGAGGCGGAGGGCCTTTTGTCCCGGCCCCTCTTCGTGAGGTTGTCGAGGCCTTTGAGGGACGAGAAGAGGCCTTTCTTGCGCCGCCGGTGCGTCAGGGACAACGAGCGCCTCCGGAGCGTGGCCTCGTCTCTGGAGCAAATCTGAGCAGACACACACACCGACCGTCAGAACCGCAAAGCTTGGACCTCGGACCTTTGGCTGTTAATCATGTATCTGCAGGCTCTTTAGGGGGCCTCTCCTGCGTTTCCTCACCAGGGCGTGGAAGGAAGAGACAGAGAAGATCCCCAGACGTCCCAGGGTGGCTTTGGTTGGTCGGCTGGCGGTCGCCAGCAGGCTCTTTGGGTTAGGCAGCTCCCCCCCCTGTAGACTGGCCAGGTAGCAGCGCATCCTAAACAGATCCATGTTGAACTTCTCCAGATTCTGCTCCCACTGCTGGATCTGGAAGAAAAATAGGAAGAGGTTTACTTAAAAGGTTCTAAAATGGGACGTTTCTGTTTTTGTGGGACAGCTGAGGGTAAAAGAAAAAAGAGCCAAGGTGGGGGCTCCGGGGTCAGCCGAGGGCTTTGCATCAAGCGGCAATTGTTTGCAGATGTTGGTGGAGGGTGAGGTCACAAATGAGTGGGGGCTTGATACGACCATATATCTGCAGTAGGATATATTGGAGGAGTCAGAGTGTGTGCAGTAAATCCTGATGCTCGTTTTTTTTTTTTTTTTGCAAGTCTTGCAAGACTTTGCATAAGTGGTGATGTTGCACAGAACACCCGTTAAACCTCCATCTCGCACATACGCACCAACACGGCATACACACCGTTTGCACTATGTACACTATGAGAAAGTGCTTATTTTGCTGGCAGGAGACTGGTTTTATTGAGAAAACCTTGAGTTAAACAACTCTCTGTAACCACTGACTTTAATGCGTCTCGTCTGCATTGCGAGTTTCTTTACAATAACGCACCCGATGGTATTTGGCTATTCGGTCATTTTAGTTTTTCATTCTTTAGACATAGGAACAGGAAGGTGGTGGTTTATTAACCTCAGAGTTTTTAAACATCTCCCCAAAAAAAAAAAGACCATAAATCCACATGGGACCATAGTGGGCTATGTGCTAAGCCCGTAAAAACACCCGCGTACTCAGCAGAGCAGGTGGCCTCCCTTAACAAGCCGAGAGTCAAAGGTCGTTAGGCATTATTTTCCATTCCGGACTTGAACCATGAAGACAAGTAAGAATCCACAGGTTTTGGGTCAAAATGGCCTCGAAAATGTAAAATGTAAACACTAGAGTAAGGCATTTGTCCTATGCACAGTATATTTACTTTGTTATCTGTAAAAACCACATAATAAAGTATAATGAAAAACAACTTTTTGCAATTAAACGGGTATTCTTTTTGGGACAAAATAAGTCCCAGATACAATTAGCATGCATTAAAGCTAATGAAGGGAGGCCTGGATATGTTATGTGCCTTTGTTCTCATCATTCCGTAAGCAACCTAACAAACAGAGCATGTACATAAATCCTCCAAGCAAGCAAATAAGAACTTATTTATCCTGCTATTCCTCGGCCATTATATGTAAAAGGGTGTTCTGCAGGAACAGTAAATAAATTCGTTTGAAGAGGAACTACTGAGTAAATGAGCTAAGCCCTTGCTTCAAAAGCAAAGACACATCCAGGAGATTTGCTGCAAGAGAATAAATTGCATCTCTATGTATAACTACCAGGCAATATCCCAGCAAGGCCCTGATTCACACCCCATCAGAGTCAAATATCCCAGTCCTCATTTAGGGATGTTTTAAAATAGCCCTGAAGATTTTTTTTTGATTTGATGATTCATGCCACGGGTACATCACTGACTGCCTGTATGCAGCCTATTGCATCATGCCTTTTAGCAGGCCTGAATGGCTGCAGTGAGACAACCAACATCAGTGAAAAGCAGGGCATGTCATTAAGCCCAGCACTAGGCCTTTTTTCACAGAGTCTCATCTTTTCTTATTTCCACTCTTCAACATCTGCCCCCTGGCTTTCTGTAAAAAGCCCTAATGCACAATAAGTCTTTCAATGCAACCTGATCGCAGTGGAATACGCGAGCGCGAGTGTGTGAAATGGGGGCAAATGCGGTCTTCCAAAGACGTCTTCTGGCACCGACCTCCGGCAGACATCGGTGGGAGTGGGGTACATCAAAGTGGTGCCTTGTTGGGGTTAGACAACCCCCGTCGAAACCTTAAATCCATCCTCAGCCTCAGGGGCGCCTTGTATCCGAGCCCCGGCCCATACCCCCCCCCCCCCCCCCTCTCACCCTATCATTGACTCGGGCCCCGTCCTCCTCTCTGTTGCCTCTGAGGTGGCATGCTGGCTAATTGGAAACAGATGACACGGTCGGTCTCGCACGACGCGGCAGCGACATCTCCGTCCGCGCGAACGCCGGGGCGAGCCTACGTAGCGATGCGCTCGTATTTCCACCCACTGCGCACGGAGATGAACACCAAATAGCAGCCCTTCCAGTGAGTAGCCATTTTGTATAAGCAGCGAGTGCACGGCGACACGAGCAGCTGACGAAACGCGAATCCCCAGAAGTAAGAGACCCTCCAAGTCACTGAGCAGCTCAGTCACATGTAAAAACAGAAAGAAAACAGCTGTAATTCCCACATTCTACAACAAACACCTAAGTATTTGTGTGGGGGGGGTCTTGCTGAGCAATATATTAGGGGATTCTTATACCCATCAGTAATCTGCTGTATGTAGGCTACAGCACAGCGCTGGGTGCTTTGGATTCTCCCCCCAGGCTATGAGGAGGAGGAGGAGGAGGAGGAGGAAGAGGATAATGCATGTTGAGAGGCCATTACCGGGAAACATCTGGAATCTCGATCCGACGCCCGGGGAGCGAGCTGCTCCCTCGGGCCTCCGGCGATGCGTTTGGGGACTGATGCGTTCGGGCCACGTCGCCCGCCCGCAGACACAAATGAGCACGAGCCAGTCGCCGCGGTAGCAAATACAGTCGAATGAAGCAAGGCACGTTGTATCAACGACTCGCAGCGATGCTGACATACGTTCCCACTAATTGCCCCGCTGAAGTCTCGCCATCGGCCTCGCCGCCGCCGCCGGCCGCCTGCCTCACCTGGTTCTCGATGGCCTTGCGGTTCTTGGGGTCGCTGACCACCGTCAGCTGCAGCTCGGCCATCTTCCTCATCTTCCCGTCCATGTCGATCTTTTGCAGGAGACTGCGGACCTGGCTCCGGAGCAGGCGCACCGTGTCCTCCTTCCCCTGGCGCTTGGCCAGCAGCGAGGCGCTGGCAGAATGGATGGCCGTCACCCAGTTCTCCATGTCGGTCTGGTTGCTGGCCTGGAGGAGCCGAGGAGAGGGAGAAATTCCCCGTTAGCGTTCGGAAATGCTGATCTGTTATTTAACAATGAAAATAATAACAACACAGTGAGATCGTTGGGTGGCAAAACGGGGCAGTGAGAAGGTTCGGAACGCATGTTGAAATCAAAGCGCACATTTTTCCCCCCTGTTAAGAGACCGTTTCAAGAGGCGCATCAGTTGAGAGATCAGTCCCCCCCCCCCCCTTTATTGGGAGTGACTCATGCTCAACAGGCCGTGTGAGTGGAAACAAAAAGGTAGAAACCCCAGGCTGTCTCCGTGCTATTGAGCCTCTGTGGGCCCCATGTCAGCTCCACACAGGACTATTTAATCAGATGCAGACATCACAACGTACTGCAGTCCAGAGAGCTCATCACGGCGTGGGCTGCACGCCGAGGGGCCGTGAATTTTTTTGTGGCGATACGTAGGTCAGCCCACGGGCCTGAGCCGAGACTTGGGTCCGTTCATAGGAAGCTAAAAAAGTCTTTTTAATTGAACCATTTACTTCAACGGTAAAACCTAAAACTATGCTACATATTTCCGTTGGTTCTCCGCTGACATCGTGATTGGATGAGAGGATTCAGGAGACGGGAAAAAAAGACCAGAAGAAGAAGAAGGAGAAGAACTCAGCGGGCCTCACCTGAAAGAGGTAGACGTCTCCGTACGAGTTGCTGAGGCAGAAAACATTCTCCTTCTTGGGGTGCTCCGGGACGGCCTGGACGACGCCGTCCTCGGCGAGCAGAGCGTAGCGAGGGGACATCTCCTGCTCCAGAGGGCCCTTCCCGTAGGTCTCGTAGAACAGCAGCGTGCACCCTGGAAGCGATGGAAGAGAAACACAGACACACACAAAGGTGCATGAGTGAGTGATGCAGATTGTCTTCTTTTTGTTCCTTTTTTTTTTTAAAAGCTGTCTCATAATCTTTTACAGAAGCAATGTCCTTGAAACAAAAACACATCCAACAAATGAAGTCCTGCTGGACCGGGGTACACACAGAACTTTTACACACTCTCAAAAGACCACAAACGATGACAGTGTCCTTGCCATTTTCTCTCTTTTTTTTTCTTTTTTTTTTTTTTTTTTTTACTTCCAAGAGGTGCTCTGCAGTACTTAGCAGTGTCGGGAAAAGCAGCACGCGTGGCCTACATTTAATCTATTTAGCGAGAAGCAACAGCGTAATTCCCTTGAAGCCGTGGGATGGAGTGAAAATCGCTCACTGTTGAGTGCAACGTCAACGGTCAAGGACAGAGCTGACGTGAAGAGGAACCAAGAGGGACCCGCCTACTGAATTGAGGTGCTAAAACTATGATAATCTACTTACCTGCGAATCACTTTAAAAACCAAAAGACGGCACATTCTTTGACTCAATTTCAAGGGGCGTGATCCTCCTCCTCCCGGACTCACACTCACCTTTCAGGGTCACCCAGTACTGCTTCCACTTGCGGCGGGTCACCAGCTCCAGCTTCCTGTCCTTGTGCAGGGTGACGAGCGGTTTGAAGGACAGCCAGCCGGCCCGCCTGACCACCCCTTGCTCCTTTTCAAACAGCAGGTCCAACTGCTCCAGGGAGCCCTCGGCCGACTCGTTGCTGCTCTCCCCCTCCTCGGTGCCCGTGGACGGGTCTCTCCTCTCGCCGCCGCCGCTGCCTCCTCCTCCGCAGCGCTTTCCCGCGTCGGTCTCGAGCTCCCTCATGAAGTTCTCGTAGATGTTCTGGCGCAGGGCGTCGCTGGTCGTTTGGTGGATGGCTCCTGACGATTGGGCCCTGGAGGCTCCGGGCAACCAGAGGAGGCTGGAGACCTGAGAGGGGGAGCTGGTGTCTGCGGTCAGGCCGTCGACCCCGCTATCGAAGGCGTCCCCCAGGTCCTTGTACCTGGACTCCTGCACACAAGACAAGGGCGGGGGAGGGGGGCATGAGACGCTGAAGAGCGGACACGATGAGATGTTCATGTAAGACTAGACAGAACCCGGATTGTCTCATTAATTAGTCACCATTACGGTTTGCATTTATTTATGCAAAAGCACGAAACCCGCGTCGCTCCCGGAGGAGCACACCTCCGAATCACAGCTCACACTGGAACGACAATCAAACCGCGCTAGTTTCAATAAGCCCCAAGGCGCGGTGGAGGAACGGGGACGTGCTCCTCCTCCGCCTGCTGCCGTCTCCCACTCGGCATCGTCCACGTGGCGCTCATTAATGCTAAAAAATGTAAAGTTACCCAACTATATCTGCACAAAAAAAAAACGGATGTTACTTAAAGCCCTTCACAAAATGTTTTGATTATATGAAAAATAACAGCAAGCTGATTAATGCTTTATTAATTCCCAGAAGTTCCTGTTTAGCTACAGTTTAACCTACAGTGTTCAGTTGAGGACGGCCTTTGTTTAAACAGTACATCCACCTGCCACCATAAAAAAGAACCGTATTTATAGTTCAGATGAAGGAAAATGTGTTGCGAGCACAGGGTGGGGCTTTTTTTTTTTCCAGCTTTAATTTTCTTTTTGTCCACACAGCCTTGATGTTTCCACCCATGTTCTCCAGCTGCTTTCAATCACTAAGCAGGTTCTTGGCCTTTGACACCTCGGGGGTTGCAGCGTGACCTCTAAACCCACAAAAGAGCCCTGGAGTTCAGGTGGAGGGGTTATACCACAGCTGGAGGCGCTCCTGATTTTGGTTGGTCTTGCACTGCGAACGGCTTTTGGAGGCAAAGGCCACAGGAGGTTCGGCTCTGCAATAAATGCGCCCCCCCCCCCCCCCCCCCTCCGAGAACCGATGGAAATTCGTTAAGAAGCACCGAAGGAAGCACCGGAGCCACTTTAACGGGAACATGATGCAAAGCTACTGCCGATTATATTTTCCTCCGGTAATCACACCTCGTTTAGAGGTTTCTTTGGGAGGTTAATCAGCTTCATTTCTGCATCACAAAGACTGAAGCAGATCTGTGTGCGTTAGTCTGTCGCGTTGCCTGAGATTAGCGTGGTGTTATGGCAAGTAGGAGATTTAGAGGCGGGTGTAGCCGATGTAAATGCCGTAAGTCCCTTGGGAATTTGTCAGGTAGGACTGACGGCATAAAGGCAAATAAGCTCATATATTTCACTGAGCATGACCCCCCCCCCCTCCCCCTCCTCGAAGCAAAAGAAGAAGCTCCCACGGAATGCCATCTGAATACAGCGATTGTTCCATTTTGTCCTTTATAGTTTGTTGTCAGACCCAACTGACTGAACACCAATCCCTATTAGCAGATTTACTCTCAAGGGTCCATGAGGGGGGGGGGGGGGGGGGGCAGAAAGTCTGCTCCACACAACAGCCAGAACAACCACAAGTCATTCATTAACATTAGCGGGGTGGAGTTCAATCTTCCGCTAGGATTTAGTTTCACTCGAACAGAGCCTCTCAAAAGGCTTACAGCTATTCTCTTGGCAGTGCCCAAACGGGGTTCTTTAAACTTTTTCCAAGCCAGAGCTAAACGAATTAATGCAGAAACAATCGCTTTCAAGCCCCAAAATACGCAGAGGGAGGCGCGGGCTCAGGCTCGGCTCCAAAAAACGTTTTATGTCAAATTAAAGCCATTAAGAATGCAGTGTTTGTAGAACAGAATCACATGGTTTCTCAAAATTCTGTGCAGGCAACAGGCAGACGAGCTGTGGTCATCCCCTCTGTGTGTATGTTTTATAAACACACACACACACACACACACACACACACACACACACACACACACACACACACACACACACACACACACACACACACACACACACACACACACACACACACACACACACACACACAGAGAGAGAGAGAGTCAGCATATCACTACTCCATTAACAAAGCTTTTTAAATAAAATGCCTAATCACCACTGAGGCTGAAAAAAATAGCATTCAGTTTAAAATTTGTCCCACGCTGTATCTACGTCACAAAGAGCCGATGACATCAACATGCGACTAGGACTCGTTTAAACCACAACTAATCAATACAAACAATCGGCGTGCAATAATACTTCAAATCGTACCCACCCGGATACAGTCATCGTGAAAACTGCGCATAAAACCCGGACTTCTCGTCCTCGGAGGATCATCCATGCCTGACGCATCCTTGTTCCGTCGTCATAAAAAAATAAAAAATAAAACCCGAGCTCTGGCTGCCTTACAGATTTTTTATTTTGTGCCGCCCCACTGTTTCCCCCCAGTCTCCGGACAGCTGGTGCTGCAGTGCTAAGGACCAGAGGACGGGGGTTGGTTCTTGGCCGTGGCGAGACCACCGCCGCGGTTTGCCATCAAATAAACCTTGCCAGACAGGAAGCGCTCCGTGCACGGCTGTTACTTTGTGGCCTCACCTGTCTAACAAGCTGTGGCCTTTAGGGGCTAGTTGTGAGGCAACGACAAGAAGAGGATAAGAAATGATTGACATCTATTGATGTGCGACGTCGGGGTCAACCATCTGCGCAACCTGTTGTTTTACATACCGTGTAGATAAGAGTGGCAAAGGCGTGTGCATCAAACATACCTGAGACTTCCTCTTCTTGCGGCTGAGGCTTCCTGTCCAGTCACTGAAGCGCCTCATGCGGGTTTTGATGGAGTCTTTTTTATGGAAGCCACAGTCGGGTTCGGCCGCCTCCTGGTCAGGATACTGGTCCAGATCCTCGCTCATGGTGTGGGCTTTGGCCCTGCGGCACGGCAGCGTGTACGACGAGTACTGGCAGGGCTCAGCGGACTCCTCCTCCAACGGGACGTCCAGGACGGAGGCAAAAGAGGCCCTGTGTGGCCTCTGGGCTGGAGGCGGCCGGTGCGAGCGGGAGGAAAGGTCCCTGGCGGCGGGGAACGTGGCGGCCATCGTGGAGTCCTTGTAGAGGTCGGCGACGGACGCGGGCGGGGACTGCTCGGGCGGATGCAGGGGGGAGTGGGCCGGCGTCCCGCTTGCCGAGCAGCCCGGTTCCTGCTCGCACAGCTCCGCGCCGGGCCCCCAGGGGGAGTCGTACCAGGAGCCGTCGGAGCTCAACGAGCTTCCCTTGCTGGTCCTGGCCGTGGAGGAGGTGGAGGCGGGAGGCGGGCCGCTGGAGCCCGGCAGGCTGGGAGTGGATGCCGACTCCAGGTTGGGGGAGAACTTGAGGAGCTGCACGGGCCCCGAGGCCTCGTCCAGGAGGACGGGATTGCCCGAGGCGTTGGTGAACTCCACCCTGAGGCTGCCGTCCTTCTTGATCACCACCCGTGGGCTGCTCTGTTCCTCCAAAGCCTCGCGCTCATCCGCGCGCGCATCCAGGGCGCCGCCGCTGACGTCCCCGGCCCCGTACGGGTTGTCCTCGTACTGGTCCGACGCGTGCCGCCTCCGCAGGCCGCACCCGGGCGACCGGCGCCAGCGAGGCTCACCCGGGCTGCCCCGGACGCCCTTGGAGAGGTAGTCGCAGTGCCGCGGGGAGTAAGGCGGCCGGCTCTTGGGAGGCGACAGGCAGCCGCGCGCGACACACCTGGCCTTGTAGCCCGAGCCCAGCGGGGCACTTCTCCACCAGGTGTGGGGCGACAGAGCGTCGTCTTTGGCCGACTGGAGCTTCAGCGAGCGCGGCTTCGGTCTCCCGGGGAAGACGAAGCTGCTGCCTTTGGGGCCCTGGATGCTGTACTGGCTCTCTGAATTTCCCATTGCTGCCTGGAAAGAATGAAAGCGGGAAAACTAAATCGTAATGTCGCCTGCATTATGCTACTGGAAAACTCTGTTACTCCCAAAATAAGGCTGTATAAAATACATGAAATGGTAGGACATCATGCCAGCAGGTCAGAGACATACAATTAACTTATTACTCATAAACAAGAATAACTACAGTCACATAAAACCATACCATACACACATTAAACAGTTTCATTTGGAGTTTGTGTAGCAACCCCCCCCCCTTTACATTTTACTAGATCCATTCATTCTTAGTCCATTTAGATGAACAGGCTTAATACGGTCACGGTTGTTATGTGAGACGGAGTTAGGGACAATGTGAAATCCCTTCCAGACATTAGTGACGGAGCGCCGCGGCCACACAGACATTCCGTAACAGGCCTGACGCTATTGCAGATAGTGCTGCGGACACGGTTTCCGGAGAGAGAGAGAGAGAGAGAGATGTCGCAATCTGATATCACGTAATGGGTAAAGCTTAATACCTTCAACGGTCTCAAAATGATTGAATTAGCACACAGAGAAAACATTTTTATAAAGTGTATATCAAGTTTATACTAATATTGGCCTCCAATGAAGACTCACCCGTCAAAAAACTGTCCTTTTTTTTCCTCAGATCGGAGCTCCTATGTGCAAGGTACCGTCGACATCATTCCTTTGCCATCCAGCTCATCTGAAACACAAGAGACAGAAGTTGACTTAAGTGCTTACACGCTCTGTGCAGGGCTGTAATTTACCACCATGTAATAAGCTCCTTGTCTGATAACAGGTGTGCCAGTTAAAGGGTACACCTAATCCGCGGCATTTTGGGAGACGGCAGCGCTTGGTAGGCAGCCATGCTTGGCTTCTCACCGGGACAGACAAAAGCCCGTGCAATGCTGAATCAGCATCTGGGATCCTACTCGCTGTAATTTGAGAATTGCTTTGTGTGGAAACGAAAACATTTGTTTTGAGGTTTGGGGCGGAAAAGACAAAATGTCAATATTTGTAGTAAATGAAAACCAAGCACCAAGTCGCATCAAATCAACTGAGCACAGCGCAGTGTGAAATATTCAGTACAACCCCAAAATCTTTCCTCATAATCAGCCCCAACTGAACATCGGTGCCACTTTTCCTTCCACCTTCCAGCGAGGAGATGACGTCATCTCCGATCGGGTTGGAAAACTTCTTGAAAGCCGGCTACAGTTTATCCGTCGGTTTATTTTTAAACCTTGGGATCTCAGCCTGCTGGGAGGTGGGGTCCAAAACCCGAAACGGGCTGAGGGAGGGCGCCCCCTTTTTTTTTCGCAGACGCACACGGGCATCTTCTGAGAGCCGGTGAGAGAACCCCCCCCCCCCCGAACGTGTGTAACATAACCCTCTTACATGCGTGTGGCTCACACTCCAAGAAGGACTTCAAATAGAGCTAAGCCTCGCAGAACACACACACACACACACACACAACGCGTGAGGTTACAGCGCCAAAAAGCCCCGACCTTCAGGATTAAGTGATCTGTAGCATTAGGAGTTCATCTGCTCCTTCTTGGATGCACCTCGACTGTGAGACAAGATTATACATAGCGTTGGCTGACTGAACGGACGACAGTAAAAGAGCGTGGTTAATGCATGCAAGTCGAGAGGGAGCTTCCAGGGGGAGGGGGGGCGGGGGGGTCTTAATTTTAAATGTAAAGCATATGAGGAGCAAAAAAAAACCAGACTGACGTTACACACAAGGAAATGTTTCGCTCTGAAGTGAGAATGAAAAAGCTGTAGCCCGGCATGCCTGGTAATGAAGCTGAACCACCGCTCTGAGCTGATCGGAGGATTAAACAAACGCTCGCTTTGTTCGTCATGAGTTTTGAAAAAAAAAAAAAAAAAAAGGGGGGCGAAAAGCCGCAGTGATACAGAGACAAAACGGCCCAGGCACAGCAACCCTGAACCGAGGCGGCTTTCTGCCAGTAAAACACTAATGGTTTCCATCTTTGTCATAGCCCATGATCAACGGCACGTGACCGGTCCAACTATAAGCACCTACAAACCTGCGGGACAACTGGCATATGTGTATTACCGAATTCCCTGCATCTAGAAGCCTGGAAAGGGTAAATAAAATGGCTTTGAGTCGAATGGAGCATGACTAAACGTTAGAAGAGAGCAGCTGCCGACGGCACCGGGCGAGTCGGCATAAAAGCGGGATGTCGAACGTGTCAGGGTGACTTGTTTTTCTTTCTTTTTTTTAAAAGGCCTTCTTGCAAACTTCATTCACACAGAGCCGGGAACGAAAGGCGTGCCGACACACAAACCCGAGGACGCACACGTCCTCCCCCCGCCCGCCACTTGAACTGTGGCATTGTGCGGCGCTTTCGGGAGGACAGCGAGACAAGTCTTCCTTTTAGCCCCTAAAACCGGTGCTCCCGGTCTGAAGGCTCCCTCCCTCCTTTCCCCCTTTGAGTCCTCTGTTCTCGTCAATAGGCTTCCTACAAGCCATCTGCTCGGGCGGAGCGGGGGGGGGGTTAAGGTTAGCCGCTGCCACCCCGTGACCTGGCATTCTTCTGCGGCTGCCACGCCGAATGACGCCCACGTGAGCTCCGTGTTTAGTCTGGCACCGTGTGTGTGTCTTAGGTCTGCAGCCCCGGGAGGAACCTGCCCCACCTTAGGAACGCGGTATAAACAGTGGGTACGTGGAAGCATTGTGCCCTTTTTTTTTTTTCTCCCTCCCCTACACGGAGACCACCACGCAACAGTAGCCTCCGACCTCATCTGACCTTGGCAACAAAAAAAAAGCAGGAGGAGCAAACTAATGACGCAGCAGGGCGATTCCCCAGGAAACTTGGCGTCGTGATACATCTGAGAGGCCATGTGCAGTTTTTCTACCATAGAAGCAGAAATCCTGCAGGACTTCTCTCTCCACGGCTGCAGAATATGGGTTGACCATGTGTCGAGATCACAAAGCAGCAATGCAAGTAACAAATAAAGAGGCAGAACAATTTCATGCATGAGTCGAGTAGCGACGAGGTTTCGTGTTTTTTGAATTACGATTCTGTGAACTCGGAACGTATGAGGTCATTTGTTAACAGTCATTTCCATTAAACACAATCACGCCGGCTTCCTCCTGTGGAACCACAGCCCGTGGGACTTGTCTCTTATCACGTCCCTCTGGCGCGGTGACAACTGAGCCTAAAGCCTCACTCGCACCAGACACAGCTGGAATTCACACTCATGCAAAGTTATTTCGGGACAAAAAAAAAAAAAACGAAAAAGCTAAAAAAGACGAGGCCGTCTCCTGCTGAGCTTTTTGTCGTAGGAACCAGATTGGAAGCATTCTGCGGTCGCTCGATGCGCGGAAGAGCCGTCAATCCATGAATCACTCGCTGAAAGAACCACATTACCGTGAGGTGGATTCGGCCCAAGCCACCAAACATCCATCATGGTGCTTGTTAAGCGTCTTTCGGACTTTATCATTATGCATTTCAGAAGCGCCGCCCGCGCTTGGCTCCCGACCCCCCAAAAAAAAAGAAGGACATGGCAGCCTCTGAAAGATTAATCCACGTACGCCGCTGCCGCCTCGGAGTGACAACAATAAAAACGCAAGGCGCTCACGTGGGCGAGGGTCCAGAGGGTTCTGTCACCGTGGTCGTTTCTTCAAACTGACTTCTGCTCTCGAAAAGTACCGAGTCACACTTAAAACAAAGCTTGGCTTATACGGGACAACAGAGACGAGCCATGAAACACAAACTGCTGTCGGACAGACGCAGGAGGACACTCAAACCCACTCAGAGACACCTGTGGATCCAAACAACGCATCCTCTTCCAAATCCAGTAAATAGGAAAAACAAAAAGAGAGAGAGAGAGTCCATACCATCCTTTACCTCTGTGGCCCGGGTGCTTTCATCTGAAAGCTCTTTGAACAACTGGCAAAGGAGGACTGTGGCGTTCCCTGATCTCAAAGTGGATATCCATGCGAAGGCTCGCTGTGTCTTAAAGCCACACGCGCACCGCATCTGACTCAGTCACTCACACACAGACACACACACACACACACACACAGACAGACTGGAGGACACGTGGAAACTCCCTCCCGGCAGCGAATCACAGCGCCCCCCACCCCCCGCCGGGGGTAACCCTGCTTTTAAAACGCAGGATGTTTTATAGCTCGCGTACCATTTGCCGTCCTCCCCCAGCAGAAAAGGGGAAGGGGGGGGGGGGGGTTCCGCTGCCGCGCCGTGTCGTTTCTTTTTTCCTCTGGCCTGCTTTTCCGTTGGCCGGGGAGGAAAGATGCGGGGCTCGTCGCAGCCAAGGCGTTTTTTCCACTGGCGAGTGAGGCGCTCGGGGCCCAGACGAGCTGGCGTGTTGCAGCGGCTGCAGCTCTGCATAACAGGGAGGCACTGGGGAGGTCGCAATGACTGGAGCTCTTGTCTGACCCTAAATACCACAGTGACCCAAGGGCCGAGGCGGCAGCCAGCTACTGGAAAGGCAGAAATTAAGCGTATGCACACGTGTGTGTGTGTGTGTGTGTGTGTGTATGCGCGAGTGAGTCCGAGTCATTTACTTTTTTTTTTGTTTTTGAAAGTACAGCAAGCAAAGAAGTGAGTTTTCCGGATCCCAGTGGAGACAAACTTGAGGCCGCACGTCGCTCTACAAAAATAAATAACACACGCGTGCGCGTGCCTCCGTTAAACTGGACCCACAACAGAACGCGGCACAGCCCCATCAGAACCATTGAGTGAGAGGCCGCTTCCCGAGCTGCTCCCTGGCGCTCGTTCAGGAAGCCGCCGGCGTTATCGGCGTTCAGGGACATCACTCCGAACAAATGGAAATACACGAGAGCCCGAGTAACTGCGACTCACTCAATGGGGTTCTTCTCGGGGGGGGGGGGGGGGGGGGGGGCATCGCGGGCCTGAACTGATCACGAGCGCGCCAGCTGTGGCCTGCTGCCCGACACAGAGACGTCAGCTCCGGGGGCCTCAATGTCAAGCGGAGAGTCGTGATGACACTCACACAATAGTCACGGGCCTGGTCCGCGTTGCTCTCAAATGGCCTTTGTCCGCCCGTAAATGGAGGGCCCCCCCCCCCCCCCCGCTAAGGGGGTGGGTCAACTGGCCCGGGACGGCACGGGGAGAAAGAGGAACAGAAAAAGGAGAAGGCGAGGAGGCCCCGGTGTCAAGTCTAATCCCACGAAGCGAAGTGATCCGACCGCTAATTAAGACCAATGAAGGCGCCGACGAGCCCTGCGGAAGCCAAATCAACACGGCTCGCTACACTGTGACAGTGATGCAGGTCCTGACGTTTTCGTTTTCTGCTCGTCTATGCCGTACGACCAAGAAAAGCACAGGAAATGAAAAGAAAAAGCGTGTCCAACGGGCTTTTTTTTATCCTCCCCCGCAGAGCAAATGGGGAGAGCGCTGCTGCCGTGTGTGCGGTAACGCGCCTCTCAGGGAGCTTATGGGCAGAGCTCGGGCTTTGTTGTTCTGGGATGAAGCTTTCAGAATCCTCACCGATGCCGAGGTCCAAGACGATGGCCCGATGAACGGCGGAGGAATCCTCTCCTCAAAAAGCTGCCGCAGATATTGAACATGGAAAAGAACATGAAAGAATCGTCCAGAATGGCCGACAGACTTGACGAGGACCCCGAACTTTCCACGACTCTTTACATACTTTATGTAAAATCCATAAACTGTATCAGATTTATTCTCAGGACAGATTACTTGCAGTGCTCCTCTCTGGTGAATAACTCACACTGGCTCTGTGATGCTAACGGGGCTGACGAATGGGGGTGTTAATGCCAATATTTCTCTCGTCCCCCTCCCTCGTATGAGCCTCGTGGCCCGGAGGCCGTTTACAGTGCGACGCCATTGATTACCCGCCCCCCCCCCCCTCGCTGCAATTTGTGAACGAAAACGCCCATTGGGGAGGAGATTAATTGATCTTAATTGCTCAGAGGATAGCGGAGCGCCTCCCCCCCCCCCAGACGCGTGGGTTTGAATATCAAGCGTCTGGAAACGCAGCAGGGAAACGATGACAGTTGCCGACTGATGGAATTCCCTCAGGATGGAATGCTTTGAGTCGAGGTGAAAGGTCGGGTCTTTTGTTTGCCCTCTGCCCTCAACTCGCTTTAACAATTCAACTGCGAGGTAACTGGAATAAAAACATCCTTCATGTGAGGTGGGTTTAGTTTTTTTGGAAGGCACGCCTGCGTCTAGGTGTAAAAAGTAAAGGAAACAAGTAAAATATGCGTTTCTCACGTTCCGTCAATCGGAGGTTATCCCTCCCACTTTCCTCCATCCCTCCTCCTCCTCCTCCTCCTCCCCCTCCTCACAGGCGAAATCTCTGTCCTGTCGGCCTCTGCGGCTGTCGGCTCAGTTTATTTTCTGGCGCTGCTGTCAGACGAGACGCAGAGAGCACGAGTACGACGCGCTGTAACTTTAAATGAACCGGGACGAGATGAGATGTGGGCCTGTGTGTGTGTGTGTGTGTGTGTGTGTGTGTGTGTGTGTGTGTGTGAGTGTGAGAGAGAGAGAGAGAGAGAGAGAGAGAGAGAGGGGATAACAGAGGGAGTGTCCTCGGCCAACAGGGTAGAAATCTATGGAAATGTGGCGTCCTGATGATTTGTTTGAACGGAGACACTTACTCAGGACATCCTCAAGGGGGTGTAAGTACCCATATGGTGCTTACCAGTGTGTGTGTGTGTGTGTGTGTGTGTCCCTAAACTTTTACAGCTGCATGTTTTCAGAGGCAAAAGGAAGTAAGGAAGGGGAGAATCTCTCCCACAAAAATACGGTGTGTGTGTGTTTGAGATTTGGCAAACAGCTGGAGGACTGCAGGTGCGAATCGGCTTTGCATCAGCTTCTCTGCCAATTAAGCTGCTTAATGGACAGAAGGAGGTCATTTTGGGGGTTAAATCTGTGAAGAAAGGAGGAACAGACACACACACACACACACAGAATGTACTTGAACATGATCCAGAGATACAGCATCTCTGGCTTTCCAGCCCTGTAATTTTAGCTGGATTGATTTTCTGGTGCAAGCATTAGGCTCTCTCACACACACACACACACACACACACACACACACACACACACACACATCTGTGCAGCAGCGGAACGTCCCGGCAAAGTTTGATTCAGGCTCATGTCGTTTGTCATATGGTCCCTTTAAAGCAGAGCTAACGCAGAGCCCCCCGGTGTTTAGGCAGCAGAGGTTTACAGAGAAAAGAACGCCTGATAGTAAAAGCAAATTAACGAGTGACAGGCGCGGCCTGACGAACATGTGGATCCAGACACTTCAAGCAGCCACGGGGTCAGATAAGAGACCCCTGCAAAAATAAAAAAAAACATGCACACACACCCAACTCTGCCCTGGATGACGGGGCCGATGCCCGACAGCTTCCTCGCACAAAGGGAAAGGAGAGACACCCATTTATGTCGCCGCCGATAGCAGGCAGGGAGGCGAGAAAGACAACAGAACAACGTTTTTTCCGTATTTACAACAGTCAGGGAGGTCGTTTTGAATCCCAGGCATCATCAATAAAGAGACAAAAACATTGCCGCCCCCCCCCCTCGAAGTAGAGTGTGGGCTGCGGGATAATCGGTCACGCGGTTTGCCGTGGCGTGAGCTCTGGTTGATTAACAAGCAACTCACTCACTCGTTACCATAGCGATAGCCACTGTACCGCCCACCCCCCCAGCCACGCGAGACACACTCCAGGCTCCCCAAGGTGATCCATCAGAGATGGTTGACCATCGCGGTGCAACGGCGTTCACACGGAGCCGGCAGCTAGAGGTCACGCCGCCGGGGGGGGGGGGGGACAACGAGGTGGTGGGTGATAGAAGGAAGCTGAAGTCACACACACACACACACACATCCAAACCTCAAAGCCATGAACGCGGAACGACGAGGGGTCAGTCACCAGATTCAAAGAGTAGAAGGAGGAAGAAAAATTAAAACAACGGAGCGACAATGGTTTCACCTGCGATCTGAAAAGGACGCCGTGGATCACTCAAAAGCGACCCAGACGTGAACTTGGACAATGAAAGCTAAGCCGTGTGCTCAAAATGACTAACGGCTGGCAAATACAGCTCTATATGGGGTAGTAGGGCAAACAACAGACACCTGGCTTTGTCCCAGCGAACACACACACACCTGTTAAGATAGCAGATACTGCTACAAGGGAAGACCAAGTACTTTGCATCCAGATGCTCTTTTGGAATATGTGTGTGTGTGTGTGTGTGTGTGTCGTCCCATCCATCACTGCCTCAGACTTGCATTAATCCCTCCCTGCATTCTTGAGGAGCTCTGTCGCCAGAGGGAGTTTGCCCTTGTGGCCTCCCCCACCCTCGGTGTGGAGCGCGCCCCCCCCACCCCCCCTGCAAGTCTGAAAACTGCTGAAAACAAATGCGTTGGCCCTGTGCGAGCTGACGGATCGGCCACATGTGATTTAAGCCCGACGGGCCGGAGGACAGGTTGACGCTAATGTACATGGTAACCCAAATGTTGTCTGGGTATGCCAAGGCGAGGTGCTCATGGTAAACTACCCCCCCCCCCCCCCCCCCAAACGACAATGGGGTCTCCGTTTATGGCCTATTAAGGGCCTAAGTGACAACAGAAAAAAAACAACAATAAAAAGGACTGATAGAAGTAGGTGAGAAATACACAACGACCGGGTCATCATCCATCATCCAAACGTGGCAGATCAGTCAATGCGGCGGAAAAAAAGAGATTAGCATGCGATAACTAACGATGCTGATCCACTTCCTTTCATGTAGCGAGCCGCTGAGATCGATTAGCAGCGTCCACCAGACGCATTGACTCTTTAAAATTCATTTCCATGAACTTTTCTGCGGCGGCCGGTTCCGACCCGCCTCACGAAGTGCATTGGAGGAACGCTGGGATGCAACCTCATTCTGGTTTGAATATGAAAAATGAACGCGATGATTCACCGGAAAAGGGCTTTCGCACATTTGTGCGAGGCAAAGATGGGGCTGGCACCCTCCTCTTCAGCACCGAGTCACCGACCTACATCAGAACCCTGTAAACACAGGGCTGCGCTCAAATAAACCATCCGTCGCTGTTTTGCATTGAGCGCTGTTTGGACCTGCGGCCCGCGTGCGTGCGGTTTCACGTCCTCACGCGGCTCATGTCTTTGGTAAACACAGTTCTGAGCTCACACACGCAATGAAAGCTCATGTACATCTCTGATGTAAAGCCGCTCGCAGCTACCGGCTCCCCCCAGAAGTGGGAGAAAAACTAATATTCTCTGCCGTGCTGAGCTGGCCGGTGTTCACACAAAACAAAAAAAAAAAAAGGTGGCAAAATTCCCAAAGCAATAAACAAGTCATGAAATAAGACCAGCTTAGCGCAAACTGGCTTTTACAGGAGAGCGAGAACACTACCGGCCCGGTTGTCACTAAGCAGAACCATTTGTTTTATTGCAGATTCCAGCCCAGCTGTATATACACAGGGTCCGTCACTCTCTCGCATACTGGAGGGGAGAAGGAGTCTGCTCAGCCTCCCCAAGGCCCCCGGTGATGGAGGAGACAGCTGGTGAGGAGCCAGAACCCCCCCCCCCACACACACACACACACACACTGTGTGCTCTTAAATACCTCATACAATGTCCGGGAATGAAGTGATAGAGATTAAAGCCAATGCACCTCAAACATTTTTGTAAACAATATTGACTTTTCATTTCAGCTCACCTGGGCAGCTTAGCCGCGACGGGGGCATTTGGGAAAAGAGGCTACGCCGGACACATGGTGCCGGGGAGGGGGGGGGGGGGGGGGGGGGGGGGGGGAGAGAGAGAACTCGACACTCACAAACAGGTTTAACACCTGTGGGGAGTGTGAGGACACATCTTTGCATGTCTGCCAGGTTGGTCCGTGCAAACCCCGTGACCCAGTTTCCGTGCCCGGACCGCGTGACGGGGTTTGACACCTCGTCCACGAAGGGACGTTGCGTGACAATCTTTGCTTTCCACGCAGAAAAAAATGAAATAATTCTACAGAGCTCGTTCTACGAAAGCCGCCCCAAACGGCAAAAAGGTGAGAAAGCTTTTTTGCTTTTTTTTTTTTTTTCCGCGCTGGTGGATGATCACAAGAATCGAGCTGCGAGGCGTTATCGAGCCTTAATCCACAACAGGTGCTCCACAAAGCATGCGGGCAGTGCAGTGTTTAAGTGGGAGAGTTAAATAAACGCCACGACAAAAGCCCTGCGGCAGGAAAAAAAAAAACCAAACCGGTTTGTCTAGTCACGCGATCGCGAGCGAGCGGGTGTGGGTTGTGGGGGGGGGGGGGGGGGGGGGGGGGGCGGGGGGACACGCGAGACAATGCGATTGCGGGAAGAAAAGTCAAAGACAAATCTTTGCAAGACTAACCCTTTTGTCCTGTAAATCCCTCACTGGGAGGAATGTGGTCCACAAAAGGCCCGGTGAGACGGGAGGCAAGCCGGCACAGGGACACCGAGTGACAACTCATCCGAGGGCCCAGGCGGCGCCAGCAGCTGCCCCGCGTGTGCGCCGCTTTTACCGACATGATTGAATTAAGGCCGCTGCCCAACTCGTTATTATCCCATCCGTACGGGGGAGGGGGGGGGGGAAGAATGTCAATGAGGGCCCGCGCTCGTTTTTTGCAGTCGTTGTGCGCGAGGGAAACAAAGCACTTTTCACACGATGGCCGGCTGCGAATCGACGGCAAGTTAGGAGGGGGGGGGGGAACTATAGAATATAGGCCTGTGTTTGATTTTCATCCACCGATTGAATTACAAGCGCTGGGGGCAGATGCGAGCGGCCCGGCGGCGTCCCGCAGGACGGCCCGGGCGGAATCGACGGGCAGATGCTCCCGCCTGCAGAGGTCAAAAGAGGTCAAGCTGTTCCATTATGAGAGGACAAGGGCGGTATTTATTCACAGCCCTCTCCTCTCCTAAGCAGGAAAGGGAGGGGTGGGGAGGTAAGGGAGGGGGGGGGCGGGGGGGCTTGGAGCGATACTTAACCCTTGAGGCAAACAGCTGACAACAGTCCATCCGCTGTTTCCCTCACTGCTGGTGGAGATTCTGTGTGAAGACGAGTGCGAGACGATAAAACGGAGAAAGGAATTCACAAACGATCCGCCGACTGAAAGATCGAGACAAAGCGGGCGAGATAATAATGAAAGAAAAAACAAAAAAGGAAATAGTCACCGCACTGCTCCCCCCCGCGCGAACGTGCCGCCGCCACCGGACTCCTGTGGCGAGCTAAAGTGTGGTGCACGGCGGGCCAAGAAAACCCAGACATTTAGCATGACGATATGGATGCTGCTAACAGGTCGGAAAGAATGAGTGCAGCCTTTCAGCTTGTTAAAATGCTTGTTGGCTTAGAAACAAGTTGGGGGGGGGGGGGGTCGTGGGGGGGGGGAAGAGCCTGTGGCATTGTATGATAGCGTGATTAGCCAAAGCAGAAGGCATGTCTGGGACCAAATACGAGCACTTAGGCAATATCCCTCGTGGAGACAGACACACACACACACACACACACACACAGTTCATAAAAGCTGCCCCATGGCTACAACATTACATTATAAAACTACTACAACTTCCGCTCGTGGATTCAATTGGAAAAAAGGAAAACGGTTGAAATATGTTGATTGAGGCTTCGACGTCTCAATTTGAAAAATGTCGTCAGCTACGTCAGGAGAAACGCACACAACATTCATCGAGTGAAAAGGAGAGGATACGGAGGGCAATAACACAACCTGAATGTGTAAGTCCAGCGACTTGAACAGGAACAATCATCTCAACCGTCAGGAAACCCCCAGTTTCTGCCATTTCTCTTTGCTTTGTTTTTATTAGTTTGACTCTGGGCGGGCCAGTACGAACTTGTGCACTGTATACTATTGTTATTAGACATTTTTCTTTTCTTTTTTTTTAAAAACAACCACAAGTTTCCAGCGAGGCCGATGGCTCCACGCGAGCAGACCACAGGGCTTGCTGCTGGAGATGGGGGCCGCTGGCTCAGAACACACAGAATCACTAGCGCGGCGCAGGACAAGCGCCTAAAGAGACGTGGGCGGTTTTCGCAACAAAAAAAAATCGCTTCAAGAAAAAGAAAAAAAAACTCCGTTATTAAAAGTCGTTCTTTTACGGCTCGGGCGGTCCGCCGGGCAGGGACACGCATTCGAACCGGGAGAATTAGCGACAGTTGATGAAAAGGGTCCAGGAACAAACGTTGATACCCCAAAGCCAAATAAGGGAAATTAAGCTTTCTACATCGAGAGAGAGAGAAAATGAATTTGCAACAGCACAGACACCAAAGTCAGCGACAGCCACCTATTAGTCACCATTCGGGGCGTGCTCCTTGGATTACTGACCTCATGAGGCCGCGAATAAACCGTTTCCCCCCCACCCCCCCCCCCCCCCCTCCAAGGAGGGAAAATGATTTATAATGAATGACTTCACCGCTGTTCGCATTTCACATTACACCCCAACGTGTCAAAACGCAAAGCCAACGTCAATGAATATATTTTCTTTTTATTACGTTTTTTTTTTTTTTTTTTTCGATATGCTTGCAGAAGGATTTGCGTCGCGAGAGGAGATGAGGTTTGGAGAGAGTTACACCCGCGCAGCACAGAGCTCTTCTTATTCAGCGAGAAAGAATGCAAGCCCCCCCAGAGCTGCTGTACAACACGTGAGGCCACTATGGCCCCCCGCATACTTGGAGCCGTGAGTCAGTCGTCCCCGCCTCGACCGGCAGGGAGCCGGTCTAAACTTTGAGACACTGCGCGATCACATCGTCGTCCGCATCCAGGGAGATCCGTTTAGGGGGAGTGCCCCAAAAAAAAATGGTTGCTTTTGAGTGGGTCAAACCGCAAGGGAGCACCGGAGGGGGGGGTTGAGTGAGATGAACCGTATTTGGGTAGAAATGTCCTCGCCACGGTGGCCACGAGAGGTTGGCCTAGTGTCCAGTCAAGTGGGCGTTCTTTTCCCTATTTTATTGTTGTTGTTTTTTTAGACTACAATTAGATAAGAAGATTTATAGGATTCTCAAAATAGTACACAAAGCTTGAGGCAGGATATGCTTAGCTTTAAGAATGAAAGCAGGGGGGTTGGGGGGGGGGGGGGGGGGAAACGGCTATTCTGGCTGTCAAATAACATCTGCCTTTCAGCACCTTTAAAAAAAAAAAAAGATATCGCGGTGCAGCTTAAGATTTTCTGAAGCTATATGCTTGGTCCGAGGGAGCAGGATCACATGACTCGGAGTCTATAAACCAAGGCACTTCACTTCCTCGGGCTGCAGCACCTTTAATAACATTAGGATTGAGCTGCGGACACATTAGGAGTCGCCCCCTCTCCAATGACGGCTGAATGTCAAACTACAGTAATAGCCTTCTGGTATCTGCTGCAGAGCCGGTCGCCCCTTCATCTCCTCTTTACCCTCGTTCCACACGGTTTAAACGGTTCAGGCCCCATTGCATTGATATCCTGTAAGTGGCAACTGGCGAGTTTGATTTTTTTCCCCACAATCCTCTGCCCATGACTGTGAACCCGCAAACTCTTGTCAACACCGTTTTTGAAGAAGACGCGTTAACATTGCAGGGGCTGCACTGTCGCGTAATCCGCTCCACTTGGCACCGGGCCACGGAGGAACCGGCCGGCGACGAGACGGACCTCCTGGACTTTGCACAAACGGCGTGCCCTCGTGCGATTTGTCGAGGTCAGCGAGTCGGCGATTAGAACGTCTCGTGGGTTTCTCCTCTCGACACGGGTTTGTGCGAATGCAGAACGGGGGGGAAGTAGCCTGGAAACCGCCGTGCCGTGCATCCAACGGGTGGCATGCGGTGTCGGGAGCGAGTTGCTCTCGTGCAGATCGGGTTTTTTTTTGGCGCCGCGAGGGTCAAAGAGCAGCTTCTGGGGCGAAGAGGAAACCCGAGACCACCGCGGCGAGGAACGGAGAGCTTTGGGCATCCAGAAGGTGCAGGACAAAAAAAACGCACACACACACACACACACACACCTACACACACACACACACACAGAGGCCCGATAAACCCCTGGCTTTCCAACAATCGAGGACGTGAGGCATGTTGTAGTAATTCGCTGCTTTTCCAAGGAGGGATTAAATGGAAAGAAACGTTCCTAAAATCTACAGCTGCTTTAGTCTTTTTTTTTTTTCTCTACATTCTTTGCCCTCTGACAGCTGAGGCCTGTCAGCCACATAAGCCTTGACGATGACATCGCCGCCGCCACCGTGAGGAAAAAGGCTATTTGGATACATTTACCTCTTTGAGAGAAAAGCGTTTTTTTTTTTTTTTTTTTTTTGGGAGAAAGCTCTAATTGAGCGTGTTGACCGAGTGGCCCCCGCCTCTGTTTGCGCTGGCCGGAAGCCAAAGCGACCGAGCCAACGAAACGCGAGAAGTGGAGGGAAGAGCTTATCGCTCTCGAAGATCAAACCACACAATGCCGAAGCAGGGCGGGGGGGGGGGGGGGGGGGGGGGGGGGGGGGGTAGCCCGGTGCGTGCAAGAGCGGCGCTAATGAGCCTGAAAATGTTCCTCCACTTAACACAAACATGGCGGATGCCAGAAGACACCCCCCCCCCCAGAACGCTCTTCATGTGCGACACAGAGCCCGGGAAAAACTGCGCAGATATGGACAGGGCGGTTCAGTGGAGCGAATAGAAGGGTACATCAACATCTCGTGGAACTGCAGAGTTACAGCAACTGTGTGTTGTAATGGACATATATATATATATATACACACACACACACATATTGGTGCTACGGGGGAACTCTGATGAATGGACTATTGGACACGGCTGGATCCATGTATGGTCAGCCATGGATCTGTGCGTATCCCCCACCTGCCCTTTATAAACAGTGCGGTACTAATACTCAGCGTTTCTGATGAAGAAGAAGAATCATGCTACGGTGAGAGAAATGTCTTTTCTAATTAATTATGAAAACTAGAGAGATGGGGGCACAATTATTACCAAAAGAGACGAACACAGTTTCAATTATTTTACAGACAATTGGAAAATAAAGCTGGTGTGCTTCCATATGGGACAAAGGGATAGCCCATATTCACCTAAGGATGAGCAGGTGGGATGGGCCAGAGTAAATGTGTACCGAGTATTCACTCCATCCATCATGTGTGTGTGGGGGGGGGGGGCTCCAACAGAACATCCAAGCAGCGAGCACTTTGGTCTGTAGCTCCAGCTGTGTTTGCCTTTCCAATAGGGCAAGGATAGTAAGGAAGACCGTATGGCTACTGGGCCACGGTAGGGCCGATCAATCTCAATCTCTATTGTTGTTGGGATTGACTGGTGAGCAGGCTTATGGCCAAGGAGGGAGAGGGGGGGGGGGGGGTGCAGCATTAGGGGCATTTCCTATTCAAGGCTGCTGTTAATTGCCTGATGCGTGTGCCAACACACGGCGTCTTTTGATGGTATAAGAAACCCAAACGTATCACACATACAAAGTGCTGCAATATACTATATCACACACACTCTGTAGCAGCTGGATGTGTGGGGCTTATCAAGTGTCACACACAGATCAATACGCCGGCAAACAGCCTACGTGCCAAATACTACTCGTCCGCTCCGCGTCTTTGTTTGAATACTTGAATAATCAGACCACTTCGTACACAACTAAGTAAATCCCTTGCAAAAAAAATCACATTTGGGCGGCAGCACCTTTTTCCAGACCGATAGATTGCATGCAGTCTTGTGAGCTTACAGGAAGTACATGCACTGCTCCTCAACTGCTGCCACGGGAGCATTTTTTTGTCCCCGACGCACACCTTTCACCATATGATTTATACGAATGTCGAAAAAAGGAACGCCTCGCAGTATTCCCGCTGGGGTTAATGAAAGTCTGACTCACAAGAGAAGTTGTGTGGGGCTGTTTAAAGAGCTACCGGGTTAATTTCTTCATCTACAACACCGATAACCGGCACCTAACTCTTAATCCATTACGTTGTTTGACGCATCGTTAAAGCGCCCCGCCGCCATTTAATCTTCATTGCAGACCTTAAAAGCCATTCATTAGCAGGGGACCCCAGAAGGAGCACAATTCAATTAAGACCTATGCATTAATCCCCTTTAGAGGTCAGTGGGGGGGGGGGCCTAAGAGGAGCCTCAATGGGCTGAATCGGTTCAGCTGGATGAGACCGGGTCGCTCCGCTGAGCCGGTCACATGGTTCCTGCTTGTGCAGAAGAAGCAGGAGAACGTACACAAAGTAGAGCTGACTGAACAGAATCCCTCAAAGTGGATGGGATGTGTGTGTGTGTGTGTGTGTGTGTGTGTGTTTGTGTGTGTGTGTGTGCGTCCGCTGACCAAGAAGCCACAGCAAAACAAGTTAAATTCAGAATCACTGAATTATGCAGCACAGAAGGTACACAGTCTTTTTTCTTTTTTTTGTCACAGGGTTGAGGTTTTATTTTTGGGTCGCATGCTCGGGGTGATGCCAATGTTGGGTTGGCGATAGCTCTTTGACCTGAGGGGTCAGAGCGCGTCATGCGCTGCTCCCCCCCCCCCGGTCTCGGAGGCCAAGGCGCTGTCAACGGCGGCTTTTAGCTCACCTGCTTTTTTATAGCAACCACTCCAGACGCGGCCGGTCGTACAGTAACCGGCGAACACTCTGAAAGCCAAATATAACCTCGACCGCAGATGCAAGAAAATAGAAACAACGCGGGCCGCCATTACGCTCGCCTGACCACATTGTCTACACAAAAACAGAAGCCTTGAAAGGGCATTGTGAACGAGGGAGGCGCACAGGGCCCGGGAGTGGACGAAAAGAGACTTAGTGTGATGCATTTCGGATCCTTTTGTTTCAAAAAGACGCACAAGTCATGTGCCCCCCCCCCCCTGCGGTGCCTCTCTACCTAGAGACAGTAGAAAGGCCTTCATTCCCCTTGTGTGTGACAATGAGCACAGATGTTATCCATGCCTGATAAGTCACATGCACACCCCGCCACCTTATATGGAGAAAAATGTGCCGGGGGAGAAGACATGAAACATTGGTGTTTCTCGGCCAGCGTGCTTCAGAATTAGCAACAACGGGCACTCACTCACTCTCACACACACACACACAGGCTTCCAAATGGCCCCCGGACAGGAGAACAGATTCCACACTTAGTGACAAAGCATCCAATCAAAATATTCGTCTTGCCACAGCTCCACAGCACGGTGCATCAACTGCCTTCAAAACACACTAGGTGTTTTCACGAGGGAGGTCCCTGTGCTGATTAACGTCAAGAGAGAGAGAGAGAGAGAGAGTCAACTTAAGTGACACAACCGATAAAAAGGGACCCGGTGCCACCCGCAGAGACGGTAGCATTTGTCCCTCGGTAAACAACCCCGCCAGCTGAGAGGCAAAAGGAGGACTTGTGTGCGACAAATGGAGAGCGTGAACCTGACAACAACAGAAAAAAACAACACAACGTTTTCCATTACAAAGAGAGGAAATTACGGGTCACACTTCATCAGCATCATCCTTGGTGCAGGAACCCGTCTCAACTTCGGGAAAAACAGAATAGTTAAAAAACAGAATGTTCCTTGTGGTCGAGGACTTCTTTGCCGCAAAAATGTGAAGCGTAAAAGGCGGCGATGAAATGAAAGCATGTGGCGACGCGCGGCTTCTGACCCGGCGATTTGGTTGCTGGCCTTCGATCCCCAACCAACAGGAAAAAAAAGACAGGGCGAACACATCAGAACGGCAATAATTCTGTAACAAAACAACTATTCATGTAGAGTCAAATGAGAGTGGGGCTATAATACAAACCAAGCACACGGCACACCCCCCCCCCCTGAGCCTTGTTCCTGGACGGACACGACGGAAGTCAAACCACAGTGCAGCCCATCAACCATCATTAAGTGATCTAATTTATCGCCATAAATACTGCACTTCCTCCGCCCGGATCAATAAGACCAGCAGCCGGCCTTCGCCGAGTCAAACATTAGCCCTGAGTTTGATTGTCACGACCCTGCACAGCAGGAGTTCAAAGGGCGGGAGGGACCATCACGCCGACACTTTCCCGCGACGGTTTCCCCGGGGCAGAGGGCCAAAGCCAAAGCATGCCAAGGGGGGCGCCAGGCCCTTCCTCCTGCCCCTTGGGGGGCGGGGTGGGGGGGGCTGTTTACTCTGTGGGGAGGGGCGGGGGCGGGTGTCTCGGGGGCCCTTTTGTTGCCTCTGAATGTGGCCCGGGGAGAGCCCTTTCTAGCCCCAGCACACGGCCACTCAACAATACGAGTACATCAGAAGAAGCGCTCAGTGGACCGACCAAAAGCTCCAAATATCTCAGTCGGTAAATCAGAGGGAACACTGAGAAGCAATGAGGGCCACATGTCGAAGTGAGCCCTTTTTGTCATTGGGGTGACACCTACATGCCATTGGTTTGGAGGTTTGATTTATTTTCCTGTTGTTAATGTTAATGGGTCATAACACAGGGTTCTTACAGCAAACAGGACTCAGCAAAGGGAATTGCATTCAGGAGTAAAGTCGGCGTTATAATATCTGATGTTATGTGTATGAACAAAAGGGGCGGGCGTTTTGCGTGGAGTCGGCTGCATTAAAACGCATTTCATCCCGACACACGGGTCCCCCCCCCCCCGTGCCCCCCACAGGTGACGTAAACAAAATCAGGTCCCAGCTGCTGCAACGAGATTTACAACCAACCCGTGAAAAGTATAGCGGCGAAATGAAAACCACAAACAACCCCCTCAACTTTTGTTCATCAGACCAAACTGTGCGCGTTTTTTTTTTTTGGGAAAGCAGCGCAGTCCTTTTAAAACGGAGGAGAATAAGTT